>NC_045606.1:68696176-69002009 GCF_009762305.2 Zalophus californianus | reverse complement strand
CATTTTGCAATGTATACAAGTGTTAAATCGCTGTGTTACACATCTGAAACTAATATAATGTTACGTCTCAATGATGCTTTAATAAAAAAATATGTTTGAGAAACCTTTTGTTGTAGAGAGCCCCAACTTTTGGGTAGGGCAAGTTATTGGGGCATTTGCCAGACATGGGAACTGTTTTTGCTTCAGAACTCCTGATTGTCTTGGTTTGCTAAGCTTTTGAATTCTAACTTTTTTTAAATTTAATTTTATTTTTTTAATGCTTTTTTAAAAAAGATTTTATTTATTTATTTGCCAGAGAGATATAGAGAGAGAGTGTATAAGCAGGGGGATCAGCAGGCAGAGGGAGAGTCAGGCTCCCCACTGAGTAAGGAGCCTGATGCGGGACTCGATTCCAGGACGCTGGGATCATGACCTGAGCCGAAGGCAGACAGACCCTTAACTGACCGAGTCATTCAGGCATCACTTGAATTCTAACTTTTAGCACCTTTTAAAAATGTATTTTTGTGTGGCGCCTGGGTGGCTCAGTCAGTTAGATGTCTGCCTTTGGCTCAGGTCATGGTCCCAAGGGCCTGGGATTGAAGCCCTGCATCAGGCTCCCTGCTCAGTGGGGAGTCTCCTTCTCCCTCTCTCTCTGTCCCTCTCCACCACTCATGCTCTTTCTCTTGTGCACACTCTCTCTCTCTCAAATAAGTAAATAAAAGATTAAGAAAATAGATTTTTCATTTTCCATTTGTCTATTAAATTATTCATCATATATTTATGCTAGTTTTAGCTTATTTTATTGCTTCTAATCCCTTGTATCGATGGTTATATCAATTTGTAATTTTCATTTTTGATTTTTCTTACTAGTTGTAAACTTTATTGTTATTTCTTTCTGGTTTTAATTTTATATTATCTTGTTACTATATTTTTAACTTTTAAGTGTGTATTCTATACTTTATAGCTTTATATAAACACTTTATAGAGTGTTTATCTTTTAATGTTTTGTTTAGGTTTTTTTTTTTTGCCTGCTAATCTTTCTTTTTTTACAATATAAATGACTTTTCACTTTTGTAATTTTTATTTAAAAAATATTATTTATTTGAGACAGAGAGAGAGAGAGTGTATGAGCAGGGCTGGAGGGGTGGTCAGAAGAAGAGGGAGAAGAGGACACACCATGGAGCAGGGAGCCCGATGCGGGGCTCGATCCCAAGACCCTGAGATCATGACCTGAGCCGAAGACAGACGCTTAACTGACTGAGCCACCTGGGTACCCCATCTGTAGTTTTTAAAATGACAAACAAGAAGCATAGAGTGACAGCTGAGAGAATGGCTCATTCACATAGCATGGGAAATGTATAGATTTTTACCGTGATGTCTCCTCAATCACATTTCCTCCCACATTGAATCTGGCCATATGACTTGCTTTAGCTAATTGGGAATCAACAAATGTTACTCAAGTAGGAACTTGGTTAGTGCTTGTGAACTGGGAACATGCAAGAAACTCACGCTGTCCTGCTAGAGGGGACATTGGAGGACAAGTGACGCATCCTGGCCAAAGAGCCCTGGTTAAGTGCTTGATGTGTGAGTAGAGCCATCTTGGCTTTTCCATCACTTTTTGAATCACAGATGATTGCAGCCACATGAATGGCCTCAGGAGAGAGAGATCAGCAGAGGATCTACCCCTCTGAGTGAAACCTATGTTGCCAAATTATGAGCAAATAAATGGTTGTTCTTTTAAGACTCATAGTTTTGGAGTGGTTTGTTATGAAACAATAGGTAACCCAAATTATTAGTGAGGTGCTGCCAAAACAAAATTCTAAAATAGATGGCATTAGTTTTGGGACTGGATGGCAGTGGAGGGCTGGAAAAATGGTAAGACATTGTTGGCAAAAGTTGGACAAATGATAGACAACTATTACTAGAAGCTGCAAAGGTGGTGAGGAAACTGTTATTGGAGACTGGAATAGTGGTGACCATGTTTCATGGTACTAGAACAGTTTGAGAAGCTGTCACCTGCAGGAACTTGGAATATAGAAGGTGTACCTAACATTTATGGATTTGGCTAAGGAGATTTCCAGGCAGAATATTGACATTGTCAATTGGCTTCTTACAGCTTTGTATAGGGTGTAGGAAGAGGGAAATGAACTTAAAGCAGAACTTAGAGGAAATACAAGGTGTCCAGTAATTTCTGTTTTAAAAAATAAAAATGTTTCTTCAGCAGTCTCTGGCAGGCAAAAGATTCTCAAAGTAAGAAGTAGCCTAGGGTAGATACCAAATCTTTCTTTTTTTAAAAGATTTTATTTATTTGAGAGAGAGAATGAGAGACAGACAGAGAGAGAGAGCATGAGATGGGCGAGGGTCAGAGGGAGAAGCAGACTCCCCGCCAAGCAGGGATCCTGATGTGGGACTTGATCCCGGGACTCCAGGATCATGACCTGAGCTGAAGGCAGTCACTTAACCAACTGAGACATCCAGGCGCCCGGGTAGATATCAAATCTTGACTGGAAGACTCTTTGGTAAGACCTCAAAAAGATTTAAGGTGTGACTTAGTAGATCCTTTTAGCCAGACAGAAGAGATTATAATTGTGTAGGAATCTTCAGGTCTTTGTGTCACAGCAGCCTGACACAAAGTGGAAAGAGCTCTAGTTTGCAAAGAGTTATTAATATAGTTTTATGGGGAATGGAGTGCATATTAATTAGATGAATAGGAAGTCAAAAGAGTTTTAAGGGACTTGAATTGGTGTATATTTGTCAATTGGTGAAGCCAATTGACAAATTTTGACGATCCTTTTAAGTATACACCACAGAAGACCCTGAATAGCCACGGTAATCTTGAAAAGGAAAAAAAAAAGCTGAAGTTAATCACAATTCCAGATTTCAAGTTATATTACAAAGCTGTAGTAATCAAAAAAGCATGGTACTGGCCCAAAAATAGACACATAGATCAATGGAACAGAATAGAAAGCCCAGAAGCAAACTCACAATTATATGGTCAGTTAATCTTCAACAAAGGAGGCAAGAATATGCAATGGGAAAAAGATATTCTCTTCAGCGAATGGTGTTGGGAAAACTGGAAAGCTACATGCAAGAGAATGAAACTGGACCAATTTCTTACACCACACACAAAGATAAACTCAAAATAGATTAAAGATCTAAATGTGAGACCTGAAATCATAAAAATCCTAGAAGAGAGCACAGGCAGTAATTTCTCTGACACTGGCCCCTGCAACATTTTTCTAGATATATCTCCTTAGGCAATGAAACAAAAGCAAAAATAAACTATTGGGAGTACATCAAAATAAAAAGCTTCTGCACAGTTAAGGAAACAATCAAAACTAAAAGACAACCTACTGAATGGGAGAAGATATTTTCAAAGGACATATCCAGTAAAGGGTTAGTATCCAAAGTATTTGAAGAATTTACACAACTCAACACCAAAAAAACCTACAATGCAATTAAAAAATGGGCAGAAGACATGAACAGACATTTCTCCAAAGAAGACATACAGATGGTCAACAGACGCATGAAAACATACTCAGCATCACTCATCATCAGGGAAATGCAAAACAAAACCACAATGAGATATTACCTCAGACCTGTCAGAGTGGCTTAAATCAAAAGCACAAGAGACAATGTGAGTGTTGTGGAAAAAAAGGAACCGTTATGCATTGTTGGTAGGAATGCAAACTGGTGCAGCCACTCTGGAAGACAGTATGGAGGTTCCTCAAAAATTTAAAAATAGAATTATCATATGGTTCAGCAATTGCACTCTTGGGTATTTACCCAAAGAATACAAAAACACTAACTCAAAAAAATATAGGAACCCCGAAGTTTATTGCAGCATTATTTACAATAGCTAAATTATGGAAGCAACCCAAGTGTCTATCAATAAATGAATGGATAAAGAACTGGTACACACACACACACACACACACACACACACACACACACACACACACACACACCCTGGAATATTATTCAGCCATAAAAAAGAATGAAATCTTGACATTTTCAATGACATGGATGGAGCTAGAGAGTATACTAAGCAAAATAAGTCAGTCAGAGAAACACAAATACCACATTAATTCACTCATGTGAAATTTAAGAAATAAAACAAATGAATAAAGGAAAAAAAGAGACAAACCAAAGAACAGATTTTTAACTGTATAGAACAAAATGATGGTTACCAGAGGGGAGATGGGTGGGGGGATGGGTAAAATAGGTGAAGGGGATTAAAAGTACACTCATCATGAGCACAGAGTAATGTATAGAATTGTTAAATCACTGTATCGTACACCTGAAACTAATATAACACTGTGTGTTAACTGTACTGTAATTAAAATTTAAAGAAATAATGAGAAAGAAAAATAAAAGGGATGGTCAGTTTAAAAAGAGGCCTCTGGGCCCCAGCTTACTGTGAACAGAAGCATTTTTTTTTTTAAGATTTTATTTATTTATTCAAGAGAGAGAGCACTAGCAGGGGGAGGCTTGGAGGGAGAGGGAAAAGCAGACTCCCTGCTGAGCAGGGAGCCTGACACGGGGCTCAGTCACAGGACCTTGAGATCATGACCTGAGCAGAAGGCAGATGATTAACCGACTGAACCATCCAGGCACCCCCAGAAGCATTTCTTTTTGGAGTCAAAAGTCCATAGGGCAGAGCAAAGAGCCATGGACAACAATAGATTAGGGAACCATCCCAGAGAATGAAGTGGGTCTGAATGAAAGAACATTCCTGTCCCTGGAGTAGGAGGCCCTGACATCTGCTGGTGGATATTAGACTTATGATGGACAAATGACTTCTGTGTTTCTCCTATTCTTTTTCAAAAAATCTATTGTGGTTATCCTGTTTCTGTCTTTCTTTTGCATGTTGGGTGTTTGGGGGACAGATAACTTGTCTTTTTTACTTCATAAACCTCTGATTCAAGAAGAATTGCACTTGAATTCTACTCTAGGATCCTCAACCATGGACTTCAATCCTTTTGCAAAAGGACTGTGGTATATTGTTACATTAATGTCCCCTTTTCCACCACCAACTCCTATGAGTCATGCCTCTTGGTTCCCAAGCTCTTGTGTAGTCCCCTACCCTGACTCTTGGCTTGGCCACATTAATCCCTTTGGCCAGTGGAATTATAGCAAACAACATACAAACAGAGGCTTCTGGGACCACTAGTATCTCTATGGTTGTAGTTGCCTGAATGATACCAGGTCAGACTACAAATTATTATTTTTCTTCTTTTTTTTAAATTAATATATAATGTATTATTTGTTTCAGGGGTACAGGTCTGTGATTCATCACTCTTACACAATTCACAGCACTCACCATAGCACATACCCTCCCCAATGTCCATCACCCAGCCACCCCATCCCTCCCACCCCCCACCACTCCAGCAACCCTCAGTTTGTTTCCTGAGATTAAGAGTCTCTTATGGTTTGTCTCCCTCTCTGATTTCATCTTGTTTCACTTTTCCCTCCCTTCCCCTATGATCCTCTGTCTTGTTTCTCAAATTCTTCATATCAGTGAGATCATATGATACTTGTCTTTCTCTGATTGACTTATGTCACTTAGCATAATACCCTCTAGTTCCATCCCATTGTTGCAAATGGCAAGATTTCATTTTTTGATGGCTGCATAATATTCCATTGTGTATATATACCACATCTTCTTTATCCATTCATCTGCCGATGGACATCTAGGCTCTTTCCCTAGTTTGGCTATTGTGGACATTGCTACTATAAACATTGGGGTGCATGTGCCCCAAATCTTTATAGATTTTGGATACTAGCCCTTTATCTGATATGTCATTAGTAAATATCTTCTCCCATTCTGTCGGTTGTCTTTTGGTTTTGTTAACTCTTTCCTTTGCTATGCAAAAGCTTTTTATTTTGATGAAGTCCCAATAGTTCATTTTTGCCCTTGCTTCCCTTGCCTTTGGCGATGTTTCTAGGAAGAAGTTGCTGCCTGTGTTCTCCTCAAGGATTTTGATGGACTCCTGTCTCACATTTAGGTCTTTCATCCATTTTGAGTCTCCTTTTGTGTGTGGTGTAAGGAAATGGTCCAGTTTCATTCTTATGCATGTGGCTGTCCAGTTTTCCCAACACCATTTGTTGAAGAGACTATCTTTTTTCCATTGGACATTCTTTCCTGGAAAAACACAATATTTAATATTCAAACATTTTTAGATTGTATATTGCCAGGGTGGGTGGTGCTCTTTTTAGGCCTGAAGGGGTTGAAAGCACTGTGCCAGAGAAGTGAGGTTAAAACCAGACTTTGTTGGTAACTGATAGGTAGTGAATTATAGGTTGGGAACTTTTTTTTTAATTAAAAAATGAATGTACAAAAACATGAATAAGAAATTTATAGGAAAAAAATCAAAATCAGAATAATATCATTTACTCATTGATGGCTGTGGCTAAATTTTACAAGGTAAGAAAATCCATCATGTCTCTGTTTAGTTCTCTAAGGGAGTTTTAATTTTCTAAACCAAGACATAAATTCCCCCAAAACTGTCATTTGGTTTGAACTTAGACACAAGCTGAGGATTTAGGATAACTTGATAATAATATTTGTAGGAGGAATAAAAATCCTTCAGCATAGTCTTTGATCAGATATAGCATTAAAGCCCAACTGCTGTGTTGTACTTGTTCCAAAAGCAGGTTTGAAATCTGCTGTTTCTAGGCTTAGCATAATTTATTAACATCTGCTGAAATCTGCTGACTTTTGTTGTCTTTCTTAGAGTGAATGATATGATACCCAGGTCAGAGGAAATCATACCATAACCTTTTTTAATGTTACAAGAATCCCCACCCCCCCAAAAAAAAAGGAAAGAAAAGGAAACCATAATCTCATCAATCAGAGCTAATGACTTGGATTTTTGATGACTGTCTTTTTATATATGTATGTATGTGTGTGTATGTTAAAAATGGTAATTTGAAACATAATAGACATAATGTTTTTATAGAAAATATTTTTAACTAAATAGTTGTGCACATTAAATTTTGGGAAGATTAATTCCTAAAAGCAGAACAATTGAGATCCAAAATAAAAGTATATTGACTTGAAGCACCTGGGTTACTCAGTTCGTTAGGCTTCTGATTCTTGATTTCAGCTCAGGTTGTGATCTCAGGGTTGTGAGATTGAGGTCCGGGTCAGGCTGCACACTGGGCATGGACCCTGCGTAAGATTCTCTCTCTCTCCCTCTGCCCTTCCCCATCTCTCTTTCTCTCTAAAAAAAAAAAAAAAAAGTATGTTAACTTTACCTTCTTAAAAGAAATTAAGAAACAATCTACCAAGCATTTAGAAATAGGTAGAATTTTCAGCCTAAAGACTTCCAGTTTAGTATATAAAAGGAAAAACATTCAGAGCAATATGTAAAAGCTTATTTTTATCTTGAATCTTACAGAAAGAATACTGTACTTGATTTTGCTTCCTTTTGTTCTGTTGTTGCTAGCATCCTCTTTATCATCTTAATTGTTGACTATTTACTCAGTATCATGTACTGTGTTAACACTTTGTGGACCCTCTCTCTATTTCTCATAACAACCCTGTGATGTAGGTGGTACTGCAATCCCCATTTTATAGAGGTGGAAATGAGGCTTAGAGAAGTTAAATGATTTGTTTAAGGTAATCTGGCTAGTAAGGAAGTGGTGCCGAGATGTGACCACAGTTCTCTGTCTTTGGAGCAAGGGCTATCCAAAAGACTTCTCTAAGTTGTTGATTTTTTAAAATTTAAATTCAATTAATTAACATGTAGTATATTATTAGTTTCAGAGGTGGATGGAGTTCAGTGATTCATCAGTCTTATATAATACCCAGTGCTCATCACATCACATGCCGTCCTTAATGTCCATCACCCGGTTACCCTATCCCCCACCCCTTTCTCATCCAGCAACCCTCAATCTGATTAAGAGTCTCTTATGGTTTGTCTCCCTCTCTGATTTCATCTTGTATTATTTTTCCCTCCCTTCCCCTATGATCCTGTTTTGTTTCTTAAATTCCACATACTAGTGAGATCATATGATAATTTTCTTTCTCTGATTGACTTATTTCGCTTAGCATAGTACCCTCTAGTTCCATCCACGTAATTGCAAATGGCAAGATTTCATTTTTTTGATGGCTGAGTAGTATGTGTGTATATATATATATATACACACACACACACACACACACACTATACTATATAGAGTAGTATTCATATATATATTCATATATTTATATATATACACCACCTCTTTTTTATCCATTCATCTGTAGATGGACATCTGGGCTCTTTCCATAATTTGGCTATTATGGACATTGCTGCTATAAATATTGGGGTGCAGGTGCCCCTTTGGATCACTACATTTGTATCTTTGGGGTTAACTACGCAGTTGTGCAATTGCTGGGTCATAGGGTAGCTCTATTTTCAACTTTTGAGGAACCTCCATGCTGTTTTCCAGAGTGGCCGTACCAGCTTGCATTCCCACCAACAGTGTAGGAGGGTTCCCCTTTCTCTGCATCCTTGCCAACATCTGTTGTTTCCTGACTTGTTAATTTTAGCCATTCTGACTGGTGTGAGGTGGTATCTCATTGTGGTTTTGATTTGTATTTCCCTGATGCCGAGTGATGTTGAGCATTTTTTCATGTGTCTGTTGGCCATTTGGATGTCTTCTTTGCAGAAATGTCTGTTCATGTCTTCTGCCCATTTCTTGATTGGATTATTTGTTCTTTGGGTGTTGAGATTGATAAGTTCTTTATAGATTTTGGATACTGGCCCTTTATCTGATAAAACATTTGCAAATATCTTCTCCCATTCTGTAGGTTGCCTTTTCATTTTATTGACTGTTTCCTTTGCTGTGCAAAAGCCTTTTATCTTGATGAAATCCCAATAGTTCATTTTTGCCTTTGTTTCCCTTGCCTTTGGAGATGTGTCTAGCAAGAAATTGCTGTGACTGAGGTCACATAGGTTGCTGCCTGTGTTTTCCTCTCAGATTTTGATGGATTCCTGCCTCACATTTAGGTCTTTCATCCATTTTGAGTCTTTTTTTGTGTATGGTATAAGAAAGTGGTCCAGTTTCATTCTTCTGCATGTGGCTGTCCAATTTTCCCAACACCATTTGCTGAAGAGACTGTCTTTTTTCCATTGGATATTCTTTCCTGCTTTGTTGAAGATTAGTTGACCATAGAGTTGAGGGTCCATTTCTGGGGTCTCTATTGTGTTCCATTGATCTATGTGTCTGTTTTTGTGATAGTACCATACTGTCTTGATGATGACAGCTTTGTAATAGAGCTTGAAATCCAGAATTGTGATGCCACCAGCTTTGGTTTTCTTTTTCAACGTTCCTTTGGCTAGTTGGGGTCTTTTCTGGTTTCATGCAAATTTTAGGATTATTTGTTCCAGGTCAGTGAAAAAAGTTGATGGTATTTTGATAGGGCTTGCATTGAATATGTAGATTGTTCTAGGTAGCATAGACATTTTAACAATATCTCTTCTTCTAATCCATGAGCATGGAACATTTTGCCATTTCTCTGTGTCTTCCTCAATTTCTTTTAGGAGTGTTCTATAGTTTTCTGAGTACAGATGCTTTGCCTCTTTGGATAGGTTTATTCCTAGGTACCTTATGGTTTTTGGTGCAATTGTAAATGCTATTGACTCCTTAATTTCTCTTTCTTCTGTCTCATTGTTAGTGTGTAGAAATGCAATGGATTTCTGTGCATTGATTTTATATCCTGCCACTTTGCTGAATTCCTGTATGAGTTCTAATAATTTTGAGGTGGAGTCTTTTGGATTTTCCACGTAGAGTATTGGGTCATTTGCAAAGAGTGAGAGTTTGACTTCTCTGCCGATTCAGATGCTTTTTATTTCTTTTTGTTGTCTGATTGCTGAGGCTAGGAATTCTAGTATTATGTTGAACAGCAGTGGTGATAGTGGACATCCCTGCCATGTTCCTGACCTTAGGGGGAAAGCTCTTAGTTTTTCCCCATTGAGAATAATATTTGCTGTGGGCTTTTCATATATGGCTTTTATGATATTGAGGTATGTGCCCTCTATCCCTACACCGTGAAGAGTTTTAATCAAGAAAGGATGCTACACTTTGTCACATGCCTTTTCTGCATCTTTTGAGAGGATCACATGGTTCTTGTCCTTTCTTTTATTAATGTAGTGTAGCACACTGATTGATTAGCAGATATTGAACCACCCTTGCAGCCCAGGAATAAATCCCACTTGGTCATGGTGAATAATACTTTTAATGTACTGTTGGATCTTTTGGCTAGTATTTTGGTGAGAATTTTTACATCCACGTTCATCAGGGATATTGGTCTGTGATTCTTCTTTTTGGTGGGGTGTTTGTCTGGTTTTGGGTAAGTTGTTGATTTTTAACCTTGATGCTCGATGGTAGGAACCCACAAATAGATTGAGTTTGATGAAAGTCACTGAAGAAAAGGTGAGCAGAACAGCTGTGGGGTTTGTAATCCCAATGATAATCAGTGTTTTTCCCCTTACTATTGGAAATCTCCTTGACTACTAGGAGGAACATGTAACACAGTCACACATTTTGAAATGGAGGTGGAAACTTCTACATTAAATATTCTCTGAGGTTTCTTACTTCCAAAGTTGATTATCTTAAGTTGGTTATAATTTTGTTGTTGTCTTGGTGAATCTAGATTTAAGGTAGTAACAATATGACAAGAAAATATAGACTCTGGTTACATGAGTCTCTGAAAGTTTATGACTTTTAATTTAGATTTCATGTGTATAACTTCTTTGATTTGAAAAGATTACTTGCTCTGTCTGAAGCATAAACTGCCATTCCCACAAGGGAAAGTGAGATGTAAAATTTCTGAGTAACAACATGACTTACTAATTTTTCTGAAATAACATTATACGAATGAGATTTTCTTCATTTTCATATAAATTTTTCATTTTGAAGTTAGTGCATTAATTTTCTTCTCAAAGTTGTTTTAGGAAAGTCAGGAACTAAAGTGCTTTTTTCTTTTTAATAAGTTTTTAAATTGAAATACAAAGAACTATGGTTGTTATAGTCCTGTAAAACAGTTTCCCAATTTAAGGAAAATTTTCTTATTCATATTCATAAATGAACAGTAAAGAAAAAATTCTGTTGTGAAAATTTTATTCTGTTTTATTCTATTTCACATAATGAATACTACGTTAGCATTATTTCATTATGCATAATAATAAAGCACTGTTCAACTTTATTCCTAGTGTTTAAATTGCCTAACTTGATGCAGCACAAAAGATTTCTTACTAGATTACCTAGAATATGTTTTTACTGAAAGAAATGTATACACTGTTTAGATAATGTACATTGCCTAGGAACCATCTTACTTAAAAATGCTCTTAAAAACCTTTCATATTTTAAATTTAAAGTATAAAAATACTATTTTCCAGGTCTTCTTCTGGGCATACAAACATGGGTAAGACATGATTTCTGTAACTGAAAAGCTTACATTTTAGTGAAAAAGTTATATGTGTAGGCAGGTACCTATAACAAGGTTTTAAGAAATATCATTGAAGTTAACCTAAATAGCTAAGGGAGCACAGATGGGGGAATGATTAAATGTAACCTTGTAGAGGAGAGGAAAGGTAAAAGAAAACTCTGTTGTTTCCTTTATAAAATCAAATGAGGTCTTCTAGGTGTTGACTGATGATCCTAATATTTTACTGTTAGAAATTAGACATGCTTCCTTCTGGGATTTTTTTCCCTACATAAATCTTTTGTTTACAACTCATTACCTTTTGGTTCTAAAAGTTGGAGTTAGAAAAGCTGGTTGATGAGTAATCCTCGAAGGGAAGGATGAATCCAAGTGTCAAGATTTGAGTCCATGGGGATTCTTTTGTCTTTGGACTTGGAGCACCTGGATGTAATTTCCTAATTTCTACAAGGAAACTGTAGGTGTTTGTTTGTCTGTTTAAGGCTTCACACAGAAGTCACCATCCAAGCTGTGCTTTGAGAGATAAGTAGAAATCCAAGTAGGGGAAAGGTATTATGGGCAGAGGAACAGTCGGATGATGAGAGTAAGGGAGAGTAAGAAACGGGCTGACGCAAGCGTATTTTAGTCTGCGGAGCAGGGTGAATGGTGATACTGTTAACTAAGGAGGGGAATACAGAAATAGAATTGGGAGCTGGAGTGGAATATGATCTCTCTTCTGGGCATGTTAATTTGGCAAGTTTTTGGGAATTTCAATAATTGATATTTTTCATTCTTTCCCCTGAAAATTATTAATCACCCTATGTGCCTAGGTGTCAAGAACAGAGACATAGAAACAACATATTCTCAAAAGGCTTACAGACTCTTGGAAAGAGAGATAAGGCAATAATTACAATGCACATTTAAATATGCTGTGATAGAATGATCACAGGTTGGTGACAGGGAACTTGAGAGTTTTGATCACCTAATGGACACTGAAGCTGGGAATGGGGAGAAGGAGAGATGAGGGTTAGGAAAGAATTCCTGTGAAATTGCCTCATAAGACGCAAATGTTGTTTTGCTGTATGATTTAACAAGATGGCAGAAGGTGGAAAGAGGGGACAACATTTCAGGCAGAAATATTTGCTTATATAAAGTCTTGGAAGTGTGAGTGAATAACCTACTTAGGGTTTAATTTAACTGGTAGGAACTATGTAAGTGGGGATTGATAGGGTCCTGCAGATCATGTGTGTCTTGATTTTGATCTTAAAGCCAGTCATGTTGGTAGTGTTAGGGAATTAGTGAAGGCTTTAAGGTAGGGGAATGACTTGATCAGATGAGATGCCCAGCAACCCACTTAGAGCTATGAGCTGTATCTCAGAGAAGTAGTTGATGTTGGGAGTATAAATCTAACTATGGGTTACCATGATGGATAAAAAGTGCTTCTTGCTTAGTTGTGGAGACAGACAGGTAAGCAAAAATTACATTACACTATGCACATACTATAGTGTGAAGTGCTGTGGATTGAGGAGGAAGTGATTTGGGGACTATGCATTTAGAAGTTATTGGTATAGGTGGTATTTGCAATTGAGAATGCTGATGAGATTTTTCAGGGAAAGAATTTAAAGACAGGAATGAATGAAAAAAGGTAGAATTCTGGAAAAATGCAGCCTTCATAAGGGTAATGGTTGAAGAAGAATTGTCTAAAGCTATGATTTTAGCACTGTGGATTGCAACTTACTAGTAGGTTTCAAAATCAGGACAGTGGATGTGAACTTAATATGGTTGGTTATAGACAGAATTTTCAAAACAGATTAGAAGAGAATAGAAAATATCAGTAATCACTGTCTTGTGAAATTTTGTTCAGAATTGTGTTTTTGCGCATGTGTGTAAAATGCATATCTTATTTTTTAAAAAATTTTTTATTGTTATGTTAATCACCATATATTACATAATTTGTTTTGGTGTAGTGTTCCATGATTCATTGTTTGTTCATAACACCCAGTGCTCCATGCAGAATGTGCCCTCTTTAATACCCATCACCAGGCTAACCCATCCCCCTACCCTCCTCCCCTCTAGAACCCTCAGTTTGTTTTTCAGAGTCCATCATCTCTCCTGGTTCGTCTCCCCCTCTGACTTACTCCCCTTCATTCTTCCTCTCCTGCTATCTTCTTCTTTTTCTTTTTTCTTAAAATATGTTGCGTTGTTTCAGAAGTACAGATCTGTGATTCAACAGTCTTACACAATTCACAGCGCTCACCGTAGCACATATCTTCCCCAATGTCTATCACCCAGCCACCCCATCCCTCCCACCCCCGACCTCTCCAGCAACTTATTATGAGTGGTGGTCACAAACTTTTGAAAAACACCAATAAAGGAGACTAAGGAAGAGCAGTCAGATATTGCTAAATCACTTTTGTTCTTCACTAATCTGAAGGCAAGGGAAAGAAACAAACCCAGTGAAAGTGCAATGAGAAGGAGATTTTCTCTTTGTGGTTCAGAAGGTCTCCCCCTAGGCCACCTTTATTACATCAGTTGTATGGGAGGAAAAATAGAAAGAAATAAGGGAAAAGGACTCACAAGATTCTAAACTCGAAGACAGAGAGGGAGATAGAGAATATGAATGAGAGAGAATGAACCCACATGGAAGCTGAATTTTTAATCTAACCCTACCGTGTGATAGCAAAAGCTCCATTCCCTAGCACATAGCCCAAAAAAGCCCCTTGGATTTATCCTACTATTTCAGCTCTGTTCTTTATTATGGAGCCAGAGGAGGAACCTGAGGAAGGACACAAAACTACCTGTCATTAAAATTGTGATGTAGTATTACCAATAATAGAGATTACTGAGAGCTTGTCCATGGGTCAAGAACTGTTCTATGCACTTGAAGTGAATGATCTTACCAAGTAAGTTATTATTTGTAAAGCTCTTAGAACAGTGCCTTGCACATGGTAAGCACTAAGTTGTCTTGTTATCATTAATAGAACAGTGCACATGGTAAGCACTTGGTCAGTATTGGCTATTATTGTGTATTATTACTAATTAGCTAAGTTACTAATTATCACCACTTTACTAGTAAGGAAATGGAAGCATAATAAAATTAAGTAACTTGCTCACAATCGTATAGCTGGAAAGAAATGGAATCATTCCTTTCTCAGTTGGAGGTGAAAGTGATTAGTGTAGATACCTGGTGAGTTATATGACAATTGGTGCTTGAAGTACATTAATGGGAGAGGGAAGAGGAAAGATGGGCCATAAGTGAAAGACTTTGTGAAAAGAACAATACTCCTTGGCTTGGTGATTGGTTAGATATGAAGTAAAAAGCTAACCAACATTTTAAGCTAGTCAACTGGGAAAATGATAAATAAGATGTAAGAAAATAAGAAAGAAAACCTTTCTTGGTAAGAAATAATGACAAATTCCATTTAATTATGTTGAATTTTACATGAGATAGTCAAGTAAAATGAATAGCCCAGAATTTAAAAAGATAGAGATACTTAGGCATTATCACATAAAGGAGTTGGTAGAAGCTGTGGGAGTATTTGAGATCTTCGGAAATGTCCAGTATACATTGGCCACAAGAAAACCTGGGGAGTAAAAAATAAGATCATGATAATTGCCCTCACACAAAATTTCTACAGCTTTGCCCACATCGGCTTTGTGGAAATCTATGAATAGTTCCAGGAATCTTTGAAAGAGAGCATGTCACTACTGCTCCGGGGGCTGGCTGTTGTGTGGCATGCACTGTTTTCCTGGCTCCTGCCCTGGGCTATGGCTGTCTCCTCGTGCTGCCCCTGTCAGTGAGGGCAGAGAGCCTCCGCTGTGGTTTGGCACTTTTTCCACTACCACAGAAACTGCAGTTTCCCCTCATTGACCCTGGAGGGTCAATGGCGAGAAAGCGCTCCCAGTTTTTCTTATTCTCTTCTTATTTTCTCTGTTCCCACCTCAGGTTTCAGACTTGTTATTCACTGGTTTTTTCGGCACCCCTGTCCAAGTGACAGGTGTGTGGGCTTCTTGGTTCCTCAATCAAATTTTTATGCCTAGATGGTTTCCGACCTTCAGATGAATTCTTACACAAAACGTGTCTCAGTTTTTGCCCCATCAGTCCTTAGGCACATCTAGACTCATCTGAATCCTAGGGTGAAGGTCACTTACTAGTTTGAAACTGGGACCAGGACCCTCACTCCCTGCTCTCTCTAGAAGAGAGAGGTCAGTGTGGGAGATGCCCACATCTTCCATAATTGTCCCATCCCTTGCCTTTTCTTCTTCATATGGCTGTTTCCCTGGTTGATTGGAGATTATTTCTTCTTTTCCCCAAATGGAACAGTGATGTGCACTCCTGTGGAATTAGATCCCATCTGAATATTCATTTGGGAGGTTTGATTCATTTCTTTCTCCTTTTTTTTTTTTTTTAAATAACCCTTCTTAAAGCTTTTCATACCTCTTTACTGGAGCTTAGTAAAGATTTGAGTATCTAGCACATTTTCCTTTCAAGTAGGTATTGGTAATGTATTTTTTTCCCCCTGTTCACCTGTGAAGAATACCGATGAGTCTTTTTGAAAACTCATCATTGGCAGTTACTTTAGAACAGCAATTTATTGAAAGCTACTATATTAGAAATGTTTTATTGCACTGCACTAGAGCTATGAAGTGCAAGGAACCATGAAGATTGAAAAATACAAATGATAGATGTGTCTCTTTCTCCTTATTTTTTAGCCTTCTTTGAATCCTGGGGGGAGTCAATCATCTGATGTGGTGCTTTTGAACCACTGGAAAGTGAGGAATTTTGAAGTACAACGTGGTGACATTGTGTCATTGGTGTAAGTAAATCAGAAACATATTATATTTGTATATGAAATTATTTATAATTGTCTGATTTAACTGGTAGTTTGCTGTTAATATCATTTGCCAATTATTAAATTAATAGGTACTTTTTAAATGTAATATATTTTTAAAAACCAATTTTGAAATGTAATAATGCTAGAAGAAAGGATTTTTCTTTTATGTCTAAAATATATCAGTTGGTTGACATACTTGAATTTGGTAAAATGTCTTTAATGATATGTTGATTAGAAATTATATTGATGATCTAAAGTACATGTATTTGGTATCAGTTTGGATTATTTTGAAGTTTTGCATCTTGGAAGCAACCTTAATGTTACTTCATTTTTATTAGTTTGTGTAGGTACACAATATTTCTAGAAAATGATAATTGCGACATGAAATTCAGTGACATTTCTATGTAAGTCTCAGTGATTGAACTGAAATAAGGCAGTTTGGAAGATTAGTAGACTGGAGGCTTTTGTTTGGGACCAAAAGGTGGCACTGTTTCTCTGTTAAAGTATTATGACTGGTCAGGAACAAGAATTTCATTCCAGTCTTAATGTAGAAGAAGAATGTCAAAGTGTGCATAACTGATGCAATGATCCCAGCACGTGCTCGAATGGTTTAGATTTGAGATTTGTTTGTTTTAAAAGTAAATTCACACTGAGAAGCCTGTAACAGAACTTGCCTGATTTCTTCTGGTTTCACGTACTTATAAAAATGTTTTCCTATGCTTCCCTGTGATGGCAGTTAGTGCATCAGGGTAGCATTTCATATAGAAGTTACTGTCATTTGTTTTAACGTTAGTAAAATCCTGGTGTTTGGTGAAGACTTCCAATTTATATTTCTCTTTCTTTAATTGGAATGATTGTTTTTTTGTTGGATGAGAATATGATTGTTTGGTAAACATAAAACATGATCTACTTGTCCATACTTAACCTTTGGCTAGCCCTTTGTGGAAATAGACATTTCATAAATGTATCTCCTTCAAGCCTTGTTTTACCAGGATTCATTTGAAAACATATCAACTAAATCTGGTTAGTAACTAATAAAATAAATACATCTGAGTGGAGTTTTGTATGGCAGACATCCAAGGATGGGGATTAAATGCTTCTCATGTTCTTGAGTGCTTTCTTTAATATTAACCTACTCTTTGGACTCTACTTTTATTTTGTCATTCAGAGTACTTTTTTTGCAACCTCCTTAACAACCTTTTCCATGCTGGGTTAGCCTGTTGTGTGCTCATTATTCTTTTGCCTTTGGTTTGACAAGGTTACATTCTCATTTAGTCGGTGATGGAGAGGATACCCACCCAAGTGAAAGAGGTCACACTATAAGCAGACAATTGTGCAGTTTTTTTTTTCCCAAGAGAAACATGCTATCTCTGAGCAAGTAAATTTGAATAGGGAATTGGAAAAAAAAAAGGTTCCTTGAAATTCAGGGTTGCATGAGTCCATAAAAGTATGCTAGCATATCATGGACTATGTGAAAAAGAGAACACTATTCTCTTATGTAAATATTACACTAATTAATATTTACTATATAAATTAATTTAAAAATAGTATATCTAAATTGGGGTTGATATAATAAATTATAGCTCCTTGGGTCAAGCTGTATTTTTAATGAGTTAATTATGTGCTATATCTCTGTCATGTACAAATAATGCAAATTTTCTTTCATAATGCTTGTTGCTAGAAGGAGCCATTTACATAAAAGAATGCTTAGTGATTGGTACTATGTTATTTAACAACAAATAATCATTAAGCAATGATTTTTTTTTTTTTGAGAAAGGAACAAGAAGTCTTTTGCTAAATTCTTTTTTAGCATGATGTAATACTGTATAAAAGATGTTAAAGTATCTTTGTAGTTTTATGAGCAAAAATGCTTTCTAAATGTCCTTATTATTTTTATACATTTTATAACTGCTTCATTTGAAAAGATTGATGTTGGTTTGATCAATGTTCATGAGTATATATTTAATTCATGTCAACACTGCATATTTGCTTTTCTTACAAAATATATCAGTCTGGTTTTAACTTAGATGATAATTATCATTATTATATCAGAACATTCTATTTAAGAAATGTGTGACTCAAGAAATGTGTGACTAAATTTGAATTTAAGGCTAAATAGAAACTGTAGTTTGTCATTCTGTTTACAAAATGATATGGCACATTTCACTGATACATTAAATCTTTGGGAATAAGGTAGTAAGACAATTTATATTTAAAAAAAGTCCTGGGACAGTGTTTTATATTCATATTCCACATACATTCAATGTATGTGGAAATACAGCATTTTAATTATAATATTATATATACATTTCTGGAAAGTTGCAGTTTGCAAATTCATAAAGTAGTAGGGCTAATGCAACTTTGTAACTAGAGCACTAATGAAAACAATAACAATTCAATAAAACTACTAGCACAGTTTAAACATGAAATTTTTTATAAATAAGCACTGCAGTAAGTATAGGATTTATTTAAAATGACAAAGCTGAAGGCAACTTGAAGGCAATATAAGGAAGGGTTGAGCTCGTCTATGTATACAAGGGCAGAGGGACATTTTCATCAGAAGTTACAAATAGAAGATTGCAAGCTTTGTACAAAATGTACTGATACCAGAGGTGTATCCTCTGCTCATTTTTCAGGGTTACCTTACTTACTTTATTTATTTATTTACATGTATATATATTTAAAACAAAGATCAGAGTTAACCTTTCAGTAAGCACTTGTAAGAGAAGGATTGAATATACAGTACTGATTCCTTCCTGGCTTATTGCCGTTAGTGTACTTAGCCTTCAGTTGCTATTATTAAAGAGGCAACGCATTAATGATCTGGGAAAAAATTCTATATGAACTAATGCAGCTTCTGCTTTATACTGAAACCCGTTCTTCATAGTCCCTGTGAGCTGATTCATGTTACAGAAACACATGCTGTAGTAGAACAGACTTTCTTTTCTATTGCACTGGGTTTTGTTCGGAGCTTATTGACCCAAGCTGTTTCCTAAAGCGTGGAAGGTCTGAGGGGGTACATATTAGTATATGCTTCTTTGCATCTCTTCCTTATCTTTTCGTGTCACTTTCTTTCTGTGAAAAGTTGGTCTCAGTGGAGCTAATGTTTAAGCACGTTATTCGGTAATGTTAAATCAAAAGATATATTTATTTAATAACATTACTCGTCACATAAAACATTATTTGCTGTCATCAAGTCCTTGGTATTACCGAGTGTATGTAGGTGACATCATACTCTCTTAGTGGATTTGCGAACTAATAGTGTTGATTAAGGTGGATTTTCGATACCTTGGAATTGACTTTTCATTAACTTGTGTGATGGCCTTACTGCAATAGGCTTAACATAAGTAGCATATTTACAGTGGTATATCAGTTGGTAAATCCATTGGGACAGAGGTGCCTTCATAATAGTTTCAAATAATCACACTTAAAAATTTTTTAGCTTTTTATTTTGAAATGTTATTAGACCTCAAGAAAGGTCATAAAAATAGTATAGAGAATTCCCATATAACCTTCAATGTTTTTTTTTCAGCTGTATTGATGTGTAAATGTGTGTGTGTGTGTGTGTGTGTGTGTGTTGTATGTAGTGATAGGATTCACCCCACTGAGTTAATTAACACATCTGTCACCTTACATATTTACCTTTTGTGTGTGAGAACATTTAAGTTCTACTTTCTTAGCAAATTTCAGTGAAAGAATACAATGTTATCAACTGTAGTCACCATGTTATCCATTAGAGCAGCAGACTATTCATCTTATACCCCCCTAAATTAACGTTGTACATTACCATGCTACAATTACTGAGATGAAGTTGACACTGTTAACTAACTCACAGACCTTATGTGAGTTTCACCAGTTTTTCCACCAAGGTCTTTTTTCTGCACCAAGATCTTACACAGGATCCCATATTTCATTTTGATTTTTTAATCTCTCTAGTTTCCTCCAATCTGTGATAGTTCCTCATTTGTTCTTTGTCTTTTTTGATCTTGACACTTTTGAAGGGTTCTGCCAGTTATTTTGTAGAAAAATCCTTACCTTTAGAAGTTTTCAGGTCAGTGTATGTTCCAGTGGAGAAGCATTGCTATTGATGGCACTTGCTGGGGAAGCCATAGTTGTGGTAAGCTCCAGCCGGATGAGACAGGGCCAGAGAAGGAAACTCTCTCACCTAGATCATTTCAGTTTCTAAGGACCACATACTTGGGTCATGACTAAGAGACCCCATGGCTTCCAGAAGTCCACACAGTCACATTTACTGCTGCTAGGAAGCAAGGCGGGAGAGGCATGCAGTTGGGGAAAAGGCTAAAGTTTATAGTACAGATAGAAGAGAAGGAACTAAGGCTGGGTCACAGATGATACGATACCGAGCCCATTTTCAGTTCTAGAGTAGAAGGTGGGGGTGGGGAAATTCTCATTTCACGAACACGCCTGTATATCAGGCATTGTGCCATGCACTGTGTGTATGCCATTTTTACTTAATTCTCATAACAATATCTGGAAATGGTTATTTTTAACACAGTGAAAATGAGATTTAGCAAGTAAATAGCAAGTGAATAGCAGAGCCAGAATGTGAATCCAGGTCCACTTAACTTGTCCTGTCCGACGTAGCAGGCAAATGTGGCTGTTGAGCAGCTAAAGTGGTTACTGCCCCTTGTTAAAAGAATATTTTAGGTATATTCAGTCAGATAAAATACATTATTTAAAATTAACTTAAAGATTTCTTTTTTTTTAAGATTTTTTTAATTTATTTGACAGAGAGAGACACAGCAAGAGAGGGAACACAAGCAGGGGGAGTGGGAGAGGGAGAAGCAGGCTTCCCGCAGAGCAGGGACCCCGATGCAAGGCTCAATCCCAGAACCCCAGGATCATGACCTGAGCCAAAGGCAGATGCTTAACGACTGAGCCACCCAGGCGCCCCTCTTTTTCTTTCTTTTTTTTTTAATTTTTTTTTTAAAGATTTTATTTATTTATTCATGAGAGACAGAGAGAGAGAGAGGCAGAGGGAGAAGCAGGCTCCCAAGGAGCAGGGAGCCCGATGCGGGACTTGATCCCAGGCTCCTGGGATCATGACCTGAGCATCTGAGCCACCCAGGCGCCCCTCTCTTTTTCTTTTTTTAACGTGGCTAGTAGAAAATTCCAAATTAAACATGTGACACGCACTCTGTTTCTATTGGACAGACATCACTGTGTCTAAACCTTTTCCCATCAGCCCCTGCTGCTTTCCTGGAGTGTATCTAAGGTGAGCTAATGTGAGATCCTAAAGTCTGGGGTGGAAAAATACTAAGGTAGTTGCTATGAGGCAAAGGCAGACTCCCCAGGAGAGCTAAACACTTTGTTTTGGTAAGAGTATTGGGGTGATCAGGTCCAAAGACAAAGAAAAAGACATGCAGAAAAAAGACATGCAGTCTATGAGAGAGAGAAAAAAACAGTTTTTTTTTTGTTTTTTTTTAAGTAGACTCCACATCCAGTATGGGGCTTGAACTCATGACCCTGAGATCAAGAGGCACATACTAAACCAACTGAGCCAGCCAGGCACCCCCACAACAGTTTTTTAAATATATATTGACTGTTTTTTATTTTCCAGTCACTAGGCTAAGAGTTTCATATTCATTTTTATTTAATCCTTATTTTAACCGCCCCCCATAAGTAGGTACTGTTATTCCTATTTTATAGATGAGAACAGTGAGGTATAGAGAGGTTAAGTAACTTGCTTAAGGACATATCAGCTAGTAAATGGAAAAGCAAAGTTTTGAAGTGCCTCTCATCAAATCCTGTGTTCTTAACCTTCAAACTATAATGCCTCCATATATTGTGGTGGTGGTTTGGTTGAGGACACTTACTCATTCTTAGCGAAGAAGTCAAGCAGGCCCTCTTATCTCAGCATCTATCATATTATCCCCATTTCTGTAATGAATTTTGATACAGTGGTTCATGAAATGTAGTCTCTTCATTAATAGCAATAAGACACTATTATGAACATATAGTGTGCATATAATTTCTGCAGCTGGTTTGTGACATGCTAAACTAATTGCTATTTTCTGACAGATGGCCACTATGATGGCTACATTTTCAGCAGTGAATGTGAGCAAAGAGTTATGAAGATTTCAGCCAGGGAAATAGATGAAACAGAATTGAGCCTTTGAAAAAAAAAAAAGAAAGGTGCTAGTTCCTTTGTGTCTTGAGTGCTTGTAAATCTTTAAAGATCCCTTAATCCACCAAGGTAAATTAATCTGCTAAAAAACCAAATTCAGGTTTTGAACAAATGCTCAGAGCAATGATAATACTGAATGATGACCTTTAATCGTATTAAAAGCCAGTTATCTGTTGAGCTGGAAGAATATAATTGTGGATGCTTATCTGTTTAATCTGTACTCATTTCTTATTTTTTTTTGTTTATAGCCAAATATTTTTCTGAGTTTGTAGGTAATATTGTATATTTCAGGAACACAAAATTACAAAGACCATGACTTTGAAAGGTTCTAAAAGCAAACTTTTTTATCTTATTTTTTTCTTTTTCTTTTTCTTCTTCTTCTCCCCCTCCTCCTCCTTCTTCTTTTAAAATTAATTGACTGTAAAAATGGTGGACAGTGGAATCTAGTTTGCAGTTTATTTTGATGAGGGATTTAGTTTTCAGCACTTTCAATTGCCCACTGTAGTTTACAGTCATTACTCAGTATGTTTACAAATGATACTTAAAAAAAAATGAGATAGTGTATTTATTGCTTTTATTTGATAGAGATTAAACTGATTTTGTAACTGCTCTTCATAGGCATACAAAAAGTTGGTGCCTTTCAGGTAGTCCTTAATATCAATTTGCTTTCCTGAGTAGGGTAAACTGCTTCCACAAGTATTATACATTTAATTATGCAACAAAACATTTTCTTAGTTTTGAGCTAAGAAATGTTTCAGTGATCATAAATTTCAATTTTGAATTATCGAGATTTTATGGTAATATAGCTATAGGATATATTCATGGCTTTTGCTCAACCCATTTCCTAAATCTTATATCCTTTGAGCCATAACTGGAAATTGTCAAAGAACAAAGTTATACAGGCAACATTCTATGAAATAGTAGATACTTATGTTTGTAACTGTTTTATTGTAAACAGTTACTTTGTTGTAACTGTTTTATTTTTACTGTGAAAAAATCCAGTATCTGAGAACACTGTGACTTTTATTAAAAAAAAAAAGGAAAAAAAAAGAAATTTCAGGGAAGCATTTATAAAGGAGCTCCCAAATACATATTATATATGTATTGAGTCAGATTGAACTCTTAAGGAGAAGCATTTTGAATATAAGCGTAAATAATAATTGTAACAGAGAAATAAGTATTTTGGAGAAGCAGACAATTTAAGTTTTTTTTTTTTTTTTTAAGTTTTAAAAACAGTAAATATAACCCAGAAAAAGAAACTGTTACGTAGGTAGGCCAACCTGTTTTAAATTCTCCTGGAACTATTAAGATATAGATACATATATAAAGATAGGCTACTATGATCAAGCAATATCTGATTTCCACTTTCATCTGTGATAGACTAGTTTATTTCAAACTAAGGCCCATACTGAGAAACATGAGAAAGCTGCATTTAAAAAAAAAAAAAATCTACATGCATTGTAGCTCTGTCAAAGGGCAAAGATCCCAGAGTGAAGGGAACCACATTGAGATGCACCCTGTATTCGGTGCCACTTTTATCTTGGGTTATTTGTCACTTTGTAAGCACCACAGGCTGTGAGACTGAGAAGCCAAAGAGTGGCAGCTAAGATAGTGAGATGCTGAGTAGAATCTTTGACAGTTTTATACTGCTAGTGAGTCAAACTAGAATTCAAGGAGGACGAGGCAGGACCCTGGTAAAATACTCCATACTTTTAATTGGGACCCTTGAAGGGTATATCCTAGGGGTTAAGGAGAACTAGAAATAGACCATAACTTACAAAAATTGAGATGCAGCCTCTGATAAACTCAATCCTGATTTTAATGTGATCTGCCTTTACTTAAACTGTCTTTGCCAGAAGCAAGAGACATCATGCAGAGTCATCGTGCTGAAGCAAGAGACATCATGTTTTGTACCCAACACTTGGCATTCAATAAAAAAATCATCATGCATGTCAGAAGCCAGGACCAAGACAAAACAAAATAAAACAATAAATAATAGAAATAACCTCCTAGTGATTTAGCTGTTGGAATGATCAGATATGGGCTATAAAATAATTATCAGTATATTCAAAAATTGATGAAAAGATGGATAACTTCATCAGAGAATTACAATCTATAAAAAAAATCAAAAGGAATTCTAGAAATGAAAACTAGTATACCTGAAGACAAGAACTCAGTTGATGAGGTTGACAGCAAATTAGATACAGCTGTGGAGAGGATTTGTGAACAGGGTGAAAGGTCAGTGAGAAAATCTCTACCCTGGAGTGTGGAGGGATACAAGATTGTGACATACAATGAATAGTGCAAGAGGTCTGTTTAGCACATAGTGAAAAAGGCTGTTGTCCATCTAATTGGAGTAGCAGAAGAGGAGGAGGAAAGAGAGAGTGGGGCAGAGGAAGCAATATTTGAATAAAGGCCAAGCATTTTCCATAACTTTTTTTTTAAAGATTTTATTTCTTTATTTGACAGAGAGAGAGAGAGCACGAGCAGGGGGAGCAGCAGAGGGAGAAGCAGACTCCCCGCTGAGCAGGGAACCCGATGTGGGACTCAATCCCAGGACCCTGGGATCATGACCTGAGCTGAAGGCAGACAGACTCTTAACTGACTGAGCCACCCAGGTACCCCGCATTTTCCATAACTTATGAAAGACATCGACATACAGAATCAGGAAGCACTATAAACCTGATAGGATAAATACAATGAAAAAACACATTTAGGGCACATGGTAGTTGAACCACTGAAAGCCAAAGAAAAATAGAAAAATCTTGAGAAGAAAAAAAGGTCATATTATCTTCAAAGAAGCAAAAAGATAGCTGACTTCTTAATCAATGGGAGACAGGAGATAACTGAATGATATCTGTAAAGTGCTAAAGGAAAAAAAAATTCCAGCCTAGAATTTTGTACCTGTTGGAACTGTTCTTCAAAAATGAAAGAGAAATAAACTCCTTTTCAGAAAACAACTCCCTGGCATTTGCTGTATTGTCCTATTGGACTTCACTTCTAAAACACATTCAAAGTGGTAGGAATTTTAAGATGCAGCTGCAGAGCAATAAATCCCAAGATTGTGGTCTCTCTGAGCCTCAGACCCATGTGTGACTGCACTGGTCACATCCTTACGAAGCTGGCCCTGTGATTGGTGCAGGGCTTGGCACTGGACATCAACAGGGCTGATCTGAGCCATTACTGGAAACAGATATATAAATATTAGGGGTGAAAAGTAGTGTTTTTGTTAGAGTTAAGTGTGAACAATATGGATCTGTTAAAAAGAAAAAGTCACATTTCCTTGGGGTGTCTGGGTGGTCTGTCTGTTAAGTGTCTGACTCTTGATTTCAGCTCAGGTCATGGTCTCAGGGTTGTGGGATGAAGCTCCGTGCTGGACTCTGCTCTCTGCAGGGAGTCCGCTTGAGATTCTCTCCCTCTCCTTCTCCCTCTGCCCCTTTGCTGCACACACGCATGCTCTTTCTCTCAAAATAAATAAATCTTAAAAAAACTAAAACCAGTCACATTTCCTTAAGTGATTTATTTTATTAATAAAATAGGTGTGGGATGCCTGGGTGGGTCAGTCATTAAGCATCTGCCTTCGGCTCGGGTCGTGATCCCGGGGTCCTGGAATTGAGCCCCGCATCGGGCTCCCTGCTCCGCGGGAAGCCTGCTTCTCCCTCTCCCACTCCTCTGCTTGTGTTCCTTCTCTTGCTTTGTCTCTCTGTCAAATAAATAAATAAAATCTTAAAAAAAGAAAAATAGATGCTAAGTATAGTAGGCAGAATTTTGGTCTCCGAGAAGATTCTATAACCTAATCACCAGGACAGTGAATATGATGAGATATCATGCCCATGAATATGTGACCTTGCACTGCCAAAAGGACTTTGCAGATGTAATTAAGGTTGACCTTCAGTTGACCTTAAAATGATGAGGTTATCCTCCATTATCCAGGTCCAGTTTAATCACATGAGTCTTTAAAAGCGGAGGCTGAAATGAGGGAGATGTAGAAGAAAACATCAGAGAGAGCCAAATGCAGAAAGGATTTGGAGCATTATTGCTGGCTTTGTAGATTCAGGGGCCCTGAGCAGAGAAAAGTGTACTACCTCTAGAAGCTGAGCATAACCTCTGGCCAAAGGCCAGCAAAGGAATCAGGACCTCAGTCCTATAACTATATGGAATTGAATTTTGCCAACAACCTTATAAGCCTGGGAGTAGATTCTCCCCCATTCTCTCGATAAGGGCCCAGAGTAGTTGACACCTTGATTTTGGCTTTCTGGGACCCAAAGCAGAGTACACAGCCAAACCTGCCAGATTTCTGTCCTAGAGAATGGACAGTTAATGAATGGATGATGTTTCAAACCCCTAAGTTTGCTTTAATTTGTTATAGTGGCAGTAAAAAATTGTGTTAAGCAATTAAACATTATAAGCAGTTCTAACAGTACCCCTAAAATGTATGGAAAAGGAAAATGAACTTTTACAAAAGATTCTTATAACCATTCTTAGAAGGATTTGCAAATACTGATTTTATTTAGGTATTATTTTCTTTTACATAAAAAAACTCTGTCAGCCTCTATCTGCCAGTTTCCTGGTACAAAGTATAGGACAAAGCTTGAGGAGATCTTGCTTCTCCTTCCAACTGCATCACTTGTTAACTGGCTGTGTGACCTCAGACTGGTTATCTTAATTTATTCTTTGTGTCAGTTTTAGCATCTGCAAAATATGAAGTATAGACTAGTCGATCTCTAAGGTCTCTTCCATTTTAAGATTGCCTGACAAGAGTTTTGAGGAGCTGGACATAAGAATCAATCACTCAGAATATCAGAAAAATGCAGATTTTTGCATACTTTTGAAGCTAGAGTCAAAACCAATTTGAAATTTTTGAAAGAAAAGAAGCCAAGTTGGCACCTTACACAGAAGTTTTAGAATGGATAAGGAGACTTTGAACACCAAGGTTCTTTTGGTCAATGGCATCAAATGAATCTGTGCTTATTAAGATTATGTCTTCAGTGGAAATGATTGGAGAAATTAAGTTGGCAGGCAGGTGTTTTACAGGAGGATGAGAGCAAAATCCTTTCTTGCTTGCTTAAAATTGTTTAAAGTAAGAAAGCTATAGAAATCTTACATTTCTTCACTGCTTATAATTTACTCTGGGAGTTGAGTTATTAAGACTCTAATAGTTAATCTTGTCTTGGTTGTCTGTGTTTTGTCAACTTACGATGCACTTCCTACCAGTAAACACTCTGTTCACCTGCTCTTAAAAGAAATGCTAGAGCCCATTTTCTGTTTCATAGTTCAGGTCCTGGAGATGTGGAAGGAATCTCAAAACTTAAACATCATCTTATTCGATCCAAGGTCAGTAGTTACCCTCCCATTTTTCTTTACCTTTTATAAAGAAAGGCACTGTGTTTGGGGAGTGGAGGTGGCAGTGGCTGGGAAATGTGGCCGTGGCTGATAAGAAAGGGAAGGGGCTTAAACAATAGCCGCCAAACTTTATCTGTGCTTTGGAGCTCAGGAGAACATTTCTGTCCAGGAAGGGAACAGGAATCCTTTTTTTTGCTGTTGTTGTTTCTTGCTGTGTATTTCCATTAATAAGAAGCCTCAATGCCCTGTATTATGAAAGATTACTCCTTGCATAATCTAGTGACAGGTTTACTCACATTCTGAGGTCATGTTAATATTTACTGAAGGAACCACAAATATAAGTTTCACTTTATTAAAAATTGTATGGATGTTGAAATTGCTGACAGAGAAGCTGGCTCAGTTGGATTTGGCTATGGATATGATAATTATAATGTGACTTTTTGTGCTTTTAGAGGTCATACGTTACATTGCAAAGATTTGTGTGTTTGGATTGCTGAAAAGTTACTGTAGAGTGTTATGACAGAACAGTAGGAAACATTTCAGTGTGAGTAGTATGTCTTACGTAAATTTCATTATAGAATTAAAGAAGAATCATTAAAATATTCCAGGTTTATTAAAAATTCATTATTCTACTAGAGGATCTTTAAAGTGCAATAAGAACTTGAAGAAATAATAGGAAAGTTTTGGTAACCGTGACAGTGTGTTAATTGAGTTGAAGGAAGGTAAAAAATGTATCAACAGAATGGATCCAAATTTGGCAAAAAAGATGTATAATAAATCAAGAGGGGAAATCAGTTAATAAAGAAAAAGGCCAATTATCAGTGAAGGAGGGGTTATATTTAATGATTCTAAATGAAAGGTTAAACTGCTCCAGTGAATTTCAGTTGAACAAAAAGGAAGAAAAGCGATATGGATAATTAGGCAGTAATAAGATCATACTGAAAAAAAAAAATCAGAAAACTGCCTTAGGTGTTAGGGGAATATTGGCTAATGAACTTAACCTCCTGCAATTATCTTTGAATACTCACTTTTACTCTAGAAATGGAGGGGAGTGATGTTTTTAGTTAATTTCAGAGTGGTATGATTTTTTAAACACATTTATTCTATGTAGATTTTTAAATGGTAACAAATAATTAAATAGAGAAAAATAATTTCTCATGAGAAGGATATCATCTATAATCCATTAAAATACTATAATTTTAGCTATAATGTATTTTTTTTGTTATTGATCAGTTCTTTAAATTTGGATTCTGCTTATGTGTTTGACAACAGAAATATGTTTAGGCTGCTAGCCTAATTGAACCATTCAGAGAAATGCAGTATAGGAAATTAGGATTTCTGTAAGGGTTTCTCAGTTCAGGTCTTATTAAAAACATAAATGGGTAGAAATCCAAAATATTGTCTAAAGAAATCCCAAATATTGTCTAAAGACTTTTTTCTCTCAAATTAACCCAATAATTTATTTATATGTAAATTATTAAAATTTTATA
Organism: Zalophus californianus; assembly: GCF_009762305.2. Lineage (NCBI taxonomy): Eukaryota > Metazoa > Chordata > Mammalia > Carnivora > Otariidae > Zalophus > Zalophus californianus. The sequence goes on along the minus strand of NC_045606.1, from coordinate 68,972,801 downwards.
AAGATGTTGATAAATTCTTGGCCATTTTTACAGTTTTTATTTTAGGCCTCTGAACTGTGGGAAGATCTGGGTAATCATTTCTGGAATCAGTATAAGGTCTAATTTTACATGACCTTTGTACTATGATCAGATAGAGAGAATAGTAATCAAGATAATTAAGTTCATAGATAATTCCAAATTTAAAGATGCTATGAATATAGAATTTGGGCTAATCTCTGCTTCCATGATGCTGTGTTGAGAAAAAGGTCATCAGATATATACAGAAATATCTTTTATAATTATAGTCTTTTTTTTTTCTGGTCACTGATAGTCTTATAATTACCTTGATTTTTCTTTTATTAGATATTATATTAAATGTAGTTCTGCAATATATATTAGTGTGGAAAACCAATGAAAAAGTCTGCTTTTCAAAATAATGGCAGCTCCTCAGCAGGTTATTAGCTCAAGTAGACAATAACCCAAGGGACAGTCATGATTATCTACTCAGAAAAGATTTGGACCAGATACAACAGACCTGAGTTCTAGGCTCACTCTGGCACTAAGGGACTGTGTGTCAATCAACCTCTGTGGATTTTTTTTTTAAATAAAATGAAAGAATTGTACTCAATAATTTCTAACATACCCTTTAATTTGACAGCTGTTTTTTCTGTGATTATTTTATTTTCCACATGGGTAGGTTAATTATTTTATGATATGAGGCATATCACAGCTCTTACTGGATACTTACATGGTATTTTATTCTATTTAAAAATATTGACAGCTTATTAATTTGGCAAATATTTTCTAAGGGATTACTCTGGGCATAGAACTAGCCACTCTGATACAACAGAGAGTCAAAGCACCTCCTTTGTGGGACTTACTCATTCTACTGAATAAAAGTGTCTTGAATAAGACAGAATTGAAAATAGGTATTTTTGAAGCTTGTCAAAATTGTGGCAGGTGGGCATATTAGGAAGGAAACTGCATATTCACTAAATCAGCAGTTGTGCCCAGCATCATACATTGTTTTGAACTGGCTCCCAAGTCAATGTGTGCATTTCTTCACAACACTGCATTCAGTGATTTCATGTTGACAGGCTGAAATCAGCTACGGTGTGAGTATTTATATCATGAAAATTGGTGAACACTACACATCAGGGCTTTAAATAAGGGTTTTTTTTTGTTTTTGTTTTTGTTTTTTTTTTTTTAATTCAGTAATGTGGTTTAACAGCATACCATTGGTGGTAAGTGTTGTGAGATGGCACAGCAGAAATGGAGGCACAGTTTCTACCCTTGTGTGTCATTGGTCAACATAGAGATGAGGCAAAGACACGTGGTGTGTGATGAGTTTATAGAACCATACAAACAACCATTGATAGGATACTGAGACAAATGAATTCCTGTAGGAAGAGGAGTTGAAAGAAAAATAGATGTGAATTTGAAACTAGATTTTGAAGTTGGGGTGGTACGTACTTGACCAGAGAAGCAGCAAGAGAGTTTTAGAGATGGCATGTGTGAAAATTTTGAGGCAAGTGTGAAAAGTTGTATAGAGAAAGTGGTGAATAGGTTTGTTGATCTAGAACAAGGTGTTAAAGCTTAGCCTCCTGTGAGCATGACAGTGTCTAGATCCCATATTAGCCTGTACTAGTGAAGTCCTAAACACGGCCGGGTTTTCAGTAGCAGTGAAAAATGGAAGACTGTCCTTGAATTTAGTGACCTGCTCTCAGTGATACCTTGAGAGTTAAGGAAATAAAAATCCTTTCTACCAAATTATAGGCTTAATATCAAATTGAAGGCCTCTCAGAAGTTATGCGTAGAACACTGATATCTAGTCTACCGTTGATCCTTATGCAACCTCCCCACCCTCCCTGTTAAGTCAGTTACTCTGTTTTTTTTAAGTTCTAACTTTTTTTTAAAATTAATTTGTTTTTTTTGATATAGTGTTCCATGATTCATTGTTTGCATATAACACCCAGTGCTCCATTCAATACATATCCTCTTTAATACCCATCAGCAGGCTAACCCATCCCCCCACCTACCTCCTCTCTAGAAGCCACAGTTTGTTTCTCAGAGTCCACAGTCTCTCATGGTTCGTCTCCCCCTCCGATTTCCCCTCCTTCATTTCTCCCTTCCTACTATCTTCTTTTTTTTTTTTTAAACATATAATGTATTATTTGTTTCAGAGGTACAGGTCTGTGATTCATCAGTCTTACACAATTCACGGCACTCACCATAGCACGTACCCTCCCCAATGTCTATCACCCAGCCACTCCATCCCTCCCACCCCCCACCACTCCAGCAACTCTCAGTTTGTTTCCTGAGATTAAGAATTCCTCATATCAGTGAGATCATATGATACATGTCTTTCTCTGATTGACTTATTTAGCTTAACATAATACCCTCTAGTTCCATCCACATCATTGCAAATGGCAAGATTTTGTTGTTTTTTTGATGGCTGCATAATATTCCATTATATATATATATATACCACATCTTCTTTATCCATTCATCTGTTGAAGGACATCTTGGCTCTTTCCATAGTTTGGCTATTGTGGACATTGCTGCTATGAACATCGGGGTGCAATACCCCTTCAGATCACTACATTTGTATTTTTGGGGTAAATATCCAGTAGTGCAATTGCTGGATCATACGGTAGCTCTATTTTCAACTTTTTGAGGAAATTCCATACTGTTTTTCAGAGTGGCTGCACCAGCTTGCATTGTAGGAGGGTTCCCCTTTCTCTGCATCCTTGCCAACATCTGTCATTTCCTGACTTGTTAATTTTAGCCATTCTGACTGGTGTGAGGTGGTATCTCATTGAGGTTTTGGTTCGGATTTCCCTGATGCTGAGCGATGTTGAGCACTTTTTCATGTGTCTGTTGGCCATTTGGATGTCTTCTTTGGAAAATGTCTGTTCATGTCTTCTGCCCATTTCTTGATTAGATTATTTGTTCTTTGGGAAAATTGGACAGCCACATGCAGAAGAATGAAACTGGACCATTTCCTTACACCACATACAAAAATAGACTCAAAATGGATGAAAGACCTAAGTGTGAGACAGAAGTCCATCAACATCCTAGAGGAGAACATAGGCAGCAACCTCTTCGACCTCAGCCGCAGCAACTTCTTCCTAGAAACATCGCCAAAGGCAAGGGAAGCAAGGGCAAAAATGAACTATTGGGACTTCATCAAGATAAAAAGCTTTTGCACAGCAAAGGAAACAGTCAACACAACCAAAAGACAACCGACAGAATGAGAGAAGATATTTGCAAATAACATATCATATAAAGGGCTAGTATCCAAAATCTATGAAGAACTTATCAAAGTCAGTTACTCTTAATATAAAGTAGGTTGACATACTGTGATGCAGCCTTCCAGCATTGAAGGAGAGTGATCCTCTGTAGCACCATGCTGGATTATGCTTTGTGAAGAATGGATGACGGTGGGACATTTAGTACCTACTGTGCAGTAAGCTAAATGGCACATACAATGAGGGAAAACTGGAAAACTCTTTTAAGGATGCATTGCAGCTCGGCTTTAAATGACACCTGGATCTGTACTTTTAGAAGATTACTGCAGCCAGTGGGCAGGCTGCCCTATAGGAGTGCAGACTGGAATACCTTTGAAATGGATGAATACACAAACTCCAGTTATTTGAAGAGGGTCCACAACCAACAAGGCAAAGAATTGAAAACATGGAGATCAAAATTGAAAACTTGCTTTGAAATGCTCCATCACCCCGTGCATGCCTAAATCCATGCTAGGTTCACATCAGCCTTTTATCTGTGTCAGATACATTGAGATAGCAGCAGATATTCAAGACATGGGAGCTGGAATTCTTTATTTCTCTCACTCTCCATAATGTTTTGGAATATCAATAGTAGCTTTATTTGTTAAAATAAATACAGGGTGGCTATATAGAATGGAATAAACATGCTGTCTAATCAAATAATCCATTTTTCATTTTTCAGCTTTGTATTTTGGAGCAATAACTGTATGAAGAAAATAACTATCATGATTTTGTCAGTTATTAGCTTATTAAGCTACCTCACAAAATTAAGTACTGTGTCTAGTTTAAAGTGATGTTTGTTTTTCAATTTTCACATGGAAAATTAGCATTAAAAGAAGATGTCATAAATGTCATTCCTCCCCTCCCCCCTTCTTAATGTGCACTTTCTTACATAGGAAGTATAAGTAGATTCATAGTAGCTTGGAGTATTTAAGAAATTACAGCCAGAGATTTCGGTTGGTTATAATTTGGTCGGTGATCCTGAAACTGAGGCTGACCTTTAACATAGTCATTGAAGGAATTTTGAAGGTTTCATTGGGCAAACTAGGACTTGAAATGATGCCAGAAATTGAAATATGGTATAATGATCATATACTGCAGCAATACTTTGAACTTTCTAATTTTTAACTTGCTGTGAGTATTGTACTTAGGAGCACGATGGTGTCTTCGTCAGTTACCACTCGTGAGTGGCAGGTAATGACACAATAGTTAGGAAGCAAATTCTTTGGAATTGTTCAAATGTGTTTTCTGACAACTGTTTTTTAAGAGGTGTATACTTGAAAGGGTGATACTATCTTTAAAATTAGTGTGGGATTAGGTTGAAATAAATTCAGAGTGTATATATGTCCAAAGTAAAACAAAAGCAAAACAAATCCTGGGTTGACATACCTTAATATCATAGGTTGGCTGGTGCACAAAGGACACTGAATGTTTATTGAGGTCATGATTTTAATATGTTTGGAGGTTATGTCTTTTACTATAAGTAGGCATTTTATTGGACGTGGTGGCATAGAATGAGATGTATATAACAGTTAAGCTATTATAATTTTTTAAAATTCAAATTGTTAAATTTTTACTGACATCTCAAGAAGTGAAATAATGGAGGTAAACCTTTGGATGAGTTCTCCTCTGGGTTTTCCTTCTAATGAGACAGGTGACCTGAGTAAGCCATCTAATCAGTTAGGACCTTAGCTTCTTAAACTACACAGTCATGAAGTTTTCCTGGGTGACCTCTTTAGAAACTTCAGCCTTAATGTGATACACACAAGGGTCAATTCTTACAGAGCCTTTCTGATCCTGTTCTTCTTCCAATCTAGTATTCATTTTCTAAATCAGGGCTGTCCAATAGAAATATAATGTGAGCTATATATGTACTTTTAAAGCATCTAGTTGGCACATTAACAAAGTAAAAAGAAACTGGAGAAGTTAATTTTAGGTGTAAATTTTATTTAACTCAATTTATCCAAATATTATTTTCACATGTAACAAATACTAAAATATAAAATACTAAATCTTAAAATACTAAGTCTTGAAAATCTGGTGTGAGTTTAACAGAATCTATTTCAAATTGGAGGAGCCATATTTCAAGTGCTCAGTAGCCAAACTGAGGCTCATGGCTAATGTATTGGACAGTGTAGCTGAGGTCATTAGATCCCTAAATCAAATTTGGGACTTCAGAATTATCTGTAATTCCTTCTGTCCTTCTGTTTAATTCTCTCTTCTACCCAATAGTAACAGAGACTTGCACTCCCTGGAGTTAGTCACGATTTTGAGTCAAATTGGCACATTTTCTTTATTTTCAAACTTCTAGAAAGAGTAGTCTGTGAATTCTCTTCAATTCTTTAATTCAGTTATTCCTTCAGTCCATTGAAATCAGATCTAGATCTTACTCTATAGAAACTCCTTGGGAACAATTCCCATACCTTCTCAATGTTTAAATACAATGGTCACAATACGAATGCTTCCTGATATCTTAGCAGAATCAGACACTGTCAATACTTCCTCCTCGAAACTTTCTTCTCCCTTGTCATATACTACAGTCATTTTTTCTTGGTTCTCCTTTGAGCTCTCTGTTTTGTTGGTTACTTTCTCAGTTTTCTTTTCTTTGCTCTTTGCCCACTGTCCTTAACTTCTTGCCTACCTGACTTCTAAGCATCATGCCTTAATTTTTAGCTGTCTACTGGATATATCTGTATGATGATATTCTGTGCATTTTCCCAACACAACGCAGCCTTCTTTCCTAAACCAAACGTGTTCTCTCCCTCTGTGTATAATTTTGGTTTTTGACATTACTGTATTTAGGCACAAGTTACAGTTAGAGACTTTATAATCATCTTTATTTCCATTTTCTTACCATCTACATAGAGTGAGATACAGAGTCTTTTTGGGTCTACCTGTGAAATATGTATTCAGTAGTTCTTTCTTCTCTTTCTTGCAGTGTTTCAGTTCAGGTCCCCTCACTAAGATCCTGTGTGGTCTCTCTTTGACTCTGTTTTCTCTAATACATTTTCCATGTTGCTTCCAGAGTTCTTTTCAACACAATTGAGATAATTAGTCTGTTTAAAACTTATGCTGATTCCATTTGTTCTCTTCTTATGTGGCATGTAAGCCCTAAATGACTCTTCCATCTCTAACTCTAGACATTCTCTTCTGTATTTCCCTCTCCTCTGAAATCTTTTAAGACCTAAATTTATTTTAGTGATGAAACTAGGCTTCTTGATGGTGTGTGGAAGATACTAGTCATGAAGCATGGATAGCATGGCCTGACAGCACTCCTATACCAATAACTAATGGTCGGATACATGGTTTACTTATGTGATATTTATGTGAGCTAGGTTACAAGTTGATTTCTTTTGTTTCTCTGTAGAAGAATCCCTGTAGAGATAATTTTAGTTCCTGAGCAGCAAGAGTTAATGACATCCTGGTAACAATAAATGATGTATGCTGTATTTACAGATAAGCTTTCTATACTTGAAAACTAATATAGAGAAATACCTTGGTTAAGCTGTGCAGCTTGGCTGGCTTTTATAGGAAAACAATAGATTCCCTGAGGTAATACTAATGTAAGTAGAAAGTAACCCTGGCAGTTAGGAGATCTAGTTGGGCTGAGAAAGAATGACTTTGTTACCTAATTCTTAATATTTTTACAATTGGTTGTCTCCTGGCTTCTTTATTCTCCTAGCATATTTCAATTGGATGAGATACTCCTTCTTTATAATGCAACATATTGTTTCACCCAGCTAAATCCCATTATTATCACCCTCCTATGCCGTAGCTGGCAACTGGCTTCCCTTAGGCAGCCTAGTCATCAATGCTTCGAGGAAGAGAATAAATACTAACTGGAGGGTGTTACTTGTGGGAGACCTTTAAGAAGTACTCAATTTGCTGAGGAAGTGGTTTTTGGTTCTATTTCATGAGTGTTTGTTTAAAATCTAATTGCTTGATTTGAAAGAAAACTAGAGGTCATAAACAGCAATGAATAAATTGTCAACAGGAATATTTTTGCATTTAGTAAGAATGTTTTGCTCTTTTTTCAAAAGGAAAACAAGGGGGCGCCTGGGTGGCTCAGTCAGTTAAGCGTCTGCCTTCGGCTTGGGTCATGGTCCTGGGGTCCTGGGATTGAGCCCCGCATTGGGCTCCCTGCTTGGCGGGGGGCCTGCTTTTCCCTCTCCCTCTGCTCCCCTGCTCCTGCTCTCTTTCTCTCTCAAATAAATAAATAAAATCTTAAAAAAAAAAAAGGAAAACAAGGCAATGGCCAATCATCATGTTTAAAATGGTAATTAACCTTCTCATTTTTGTAATTCCAAGCAAGTCCTGTCATGAACTTGGGATCTGGCATATTGTCTCCAAGGTAAACATCAATCTTCATTGAAAATTTATTCTCTAAAATCACCTGTACTGTGTGTGTTTAAGTGAGTATAAGCAGTGTGACTCATGTAAGTAGTAGGAAATGAGCCAAAAACTGTAGCTGCAACAAAATACTCTTGTTACAACCAATTCCATCTTTGGTAGAACTGTATGTAGTTCTGGACAATATATGCAGTTGGTAATTTTAGAGCTACAAGTTTCTGAGAACGTACTACCTGGTGGGAATTGTTCTAAATGATTTATATATATTACCTTATTTAATTGTCCCAATAACCATGTGAGGTAAGAAGTGTTACTGTACAGTGAGGAAACTATGCACGGAGAGATGAGTTAACTTGTCCAAGGTCACCCAGTAAATGCTGGAATGAGGATTCAGACCAGGGCCTTTTTCCCCTCAGAGCTGTGCTCTTGGTCATTCGGCTCTTCTGCCCATTAGTCATTTAGCCCGGCAGTCAGTCTGGTTTTATAACAATGAACTCTACAGCTACCACTCTCTATTAGGCACATACAGTACATTTAAATGTATCTCAAGTGTTTTATACAGTCACAATATTCACTTTTTGCTCATTATAGTTGTTGCAGCTGAGGTATCTTCTGCTAAGCCAAGTAAGGGAATTTTTTTTTTTTTTAATTAAGGCTTCTGTTTATTTTTAAGTTAAAAAGAAGGCTTACAGTTTCCAAATATCTCTTAAGAGTTTCTTTTCACAGGTTCTCTCCACAGTTCCTTACCCATTCCTAACAAGCAATTAAATTTTGTCTTTTCTCATGTCTTTTTTGAGTGATTTCTGGGCTCAAACATCATCTCTTTCCCCCACAATTAAACAAAATCAAGCATAGGGGCGCCTGGGTGGCTTAGTCAGTTAAGCATCCGACTCTTGATCTTAGCTCAGGTTTTGATCTCAGGGTCGTGAGTTCAAGCCCCACACTGGGCTCCACCCTGGGTGTGGAGCCTACCTAAAACAAAAAACACCTCCCCCTCTCCCCCCCATGGGGTCACTGGGTAACTGGGTGGTGGGCATTGAGGACGGCAGGTGATGTGATGAGCACTGAGTGAGGTACGCAGTTGATGAATTATTGAACACTACGTCTGAAACTAATATACTATATGTTGGCTAATTGAATTTAAATAAAAAAAAAACCCCCTCAAACAAAACAAAACAAAACAAAATTAAGCATACACATTTTGGGATGAAAATCACTATAAAGTGCCATTTCTCTGGCTGAAGGAGGGATTTGGTAACTGTCTTTTTAAAAGCCTAAATAAAGCTTGGGGTAGTGGGTTGAGGGTAGTGTCTTACATCTACCCAGAAGTAGCCTGGCTGGGGGGGGGGGGGGATTGATGAATATCAAAATCTTGTCTGACAGTGAAGTCATCAAAAATGAATTGTAAGGACATAAAACTCCTGAGGATTTAAGATGTACTGCCAATATTCCATTGTATATGTATACCACATCTTCTTTATTCATTCGTCTGTTGATGGACATCTTGGCTCTTTTCACAGTTTGGCTATTGTGGACATTGCTGCTATAAACATCAGGGTGCATGGTATATATATATACAATGGAATATTATGCTGAGCGAAATAAGTCAATCAGAGAAAGATATGTATCATATGACCTCATTGATATGAGGAATTCTTAATCTCAGGAAACAAACTGAGGGTTGCTAGAGTAGTGGGGGTTGGGAGGGATGGGGTGGCTGGGTGATAGACATTGGGGTGGGTATGTGCTATGGTGAGTGCTGTGAATTGTGTAAGACTGAATCACACACCTGTACCTCTGAAACAAACAATACATTATATGTTAAAAGAAAAAGAAGAAGATAGCAAGAGGGGAAGAATGAAGGGGGGGAATCAGAGGGGGATACGAACCATGACAGACTGTGGACTCTGAGAAACAAACTGAGGGTTCTAGAGGGGAGGGGGTGGGGGGATGGGTTAGCCTGGTGATGGGTATTAAGGAGGGCACGTTCTGCATGGAGCACTGGGTGTTATACACAAACAATGAATCATGGAACACTACATCCAAAACTAATGATGTAATGTATGGTGATTAACATAACATAATAAAAAAAATTTAAAAAAAAAGATGTACTGCCAAATAGGGGTCAGAGAGCCAGGTATAGCAGGAGTGATAGGTCTTACTGACCTTTTGAATTATAGGTAGTTTGGATAGTAAAAGTTAAACCCTTTGGCTCTGTGTTTGTATATTCCTAGCATACATTTGATAGGGGAGGTAGGGCCCACATAAAATAACTGAGGCTAGATTGACTTGGTTAATGATTGGTTATATGTTGAGATTACTTTAGTTGTTAATTTAAAAAAAATATACTTTTAGAATGTTTATTGTTAAAATTAAAGCATATAAATAAAGAGTTTATAAAAGTCACTAGTAATATCAACCCCCTAAGAAAATACTATTTTTATTAGTATATGCACTTCTAGGGTTTTTTTTTTTCTGTGTGTGTGTGTACATGTGAGTATGTATATAATATATGCAAGGCAGAATTATGTCACACAAACATTTTTGTAGCCTACATTTTGAAATACTGTGCAGCCCCTGAAAGTAATACAGTAATGATTGCTTCTAACTTTTGCTAAAAATACTATGATACAGTTTTGTCTTGTAGACAACAATATGATAAACACCCCTGTAGGTAAATCATTGTGTTATCCAGTTGTTGTTCTGAGTGGAATCATGTTTCCATGATGAACAACAGAGCATATAAGAGCAATTGTCAGTGTCTAGAATCAAGTGAAAACTCAGAAACCTATCTCAAAAAATTTGTAGGAGGTTAGAGAGACATGCCAACATCAATGTATAAACAATGAGCCCGACGCGGGACTCGATCCCAGGACCCTGGGATCATGACCTGAGTCCCGCGTCGGGCTCCCTGCTCCTTGGGAGCCTGCTTCTCCCTCTGCCCCTCTCTCTCTCTCTCTCTCTCTCTCTGTCTTTCATGAATAAATAAATAAAATCTTAAAAAATAAAGACTTGAAAGAAAAGAGGATTTAAAGAAGCCTTCACAATAAACCTTAAGGTTATGTTGGATTAAAAATGATTACAGTCCTTAGGGAAGCAGTCTGGCAATGTGCATCAAGAGCCTTAAACTTTCATCTTTGTTAGAATGAAAAAAAAATTACATATTCTAAATGTGGTCTGCTTTTTATTTTTGTTTGGACATCTTATTCTGGAAAATTTTTAACATGCACAATCTTGTTTCATCTGTAACTCTCATCTACTTCCCTACCCTGTATTAGTTTGTTACAAACCCAGAAATCATATTATGTTTTAATTTTGATTATCATTTTTTAAAATTTTTTATTGTTATGTTAATCACCATATATTACATAATTTGTTTTGGTGTAGTGTTCCATGATTCATTGTTTGTTCATAACACCCAGTGCTCCATGCAGAATGTGCCCTCCTCAATACCCATCACCAGATTATCATTTTTGATATGTAGTAGTTCAATTTTGAGGAATATATTCTAAGAAAAGAATTTGAAATACTGGAAAAACCCAATATGTTTTTTACAGAATTATTAACAATGGTAAAAGAAATTGACAGCAACTCCCCAGCACTAAGGCAAAATATAAATTGTGAAATGCTCACTTGATGGAATGTTATATTAAAGTGAAGCCTGTGAAGAGATTGAGGTAACATGAGTAAAAGCTTATGTTGTTATGTTTCATAATAAAAAAGAAGAATTAAAGTATATAGAAACAAATGAGCAAGGAAAAACTTGGATGGGAAAACTTTGACAGGGGAATATACCAAAATATGAAGTAATGATTTACTTAGATCACAGTTTTGGAAGTGATTTTTTCCCCCCTTTTGTCTGCTCTTTATTTTACTCCATATCTTCTGTATTGACCATGAATTAGTATTATGATGGGAAAAATATAATGAACTTGAATTGTGATAAAAGCATGACAACACTATATTTGGTTTTAGTTAATCATACTACTTGACTGTAATCATTTATGGTAATTGTGGTAATTAAGTATAAGAACAAATAACATTAAAGCAGGATATTCTGAGGATTCCTCTGGATTGCAAAATTTGCAGGTGACTGCTCTCATTCTCTCCTTTTCCTAGTTAACCTCTTCTCTTTTACTACCTAAAAAAATAGAAAAAGCAAACATTTATTTAAAAGTCTCCCACAAACACCTTTACTTATGAAATACAAACAAAATAATAAGAAAATATCCTACTCTTCTACCTTTGTGAAATGCCAATTGATTGGCATTAATCTTGCTTCTCATTTCCATTTGGACTTCCTCTAGATTCTTTTAGGTCTTGGAATTTGCACTAAAACTCTTAAACATCAATGTGTTTAGCTGTAGAAGAAATATTCTTTATCTAATGGAATTTAGATCATAACAGTTAAAATTTCTTTAGAAACTCAGATTACGCGCCCAGATCTTTATACATTTGTTTTCTTTGGTTTATTTATTGCAGTTAAAATATATCAAATTGAATTATATTTTATATCTGAGGCTCTGTTTACCTTCTCTTCTTTATTTTCTCTACCCTTATGCTTGGGTGCATTTTAGCTCACATAGGCACTTTAAAATGAAGCATGTTGCCTGGTTTCTCAATGCTTTTCTGGGACTTCTAGAGCTGCAGTAAAACTACCTTTGAGCTGCACTATGAAGCGTTTTTATTTCACTGAAATCTAGCAAAACTTTATTGGAATTCTCTGAATTAAAATATTCTCTGATTTTCAAAGTCGACTTGATCTCAAAGCAGAGTCAAGGATGCCTTCTGACTCTAGCAGCTTCCTTTATTGCTCCATATTCTTTCTTAGGAGTGGGACTCCACACTTGTAATGCTCCTATCAAAGGGCCTCCCTGCATGGAGTTCTTTTTAAGGGCATTACCTGCAACTTTGTGCTTATTAAAAGGGTGCATTTCAAGGAAAAAAAAAAAACCTTCACATTTTACTACCTGAAAATAATGATAAATAATAATTACATGAAGAGAAACATTTACCTATCATCTTGGTTGCTGTCACAGGGAAAAAGGACATGGCAAATGGCTCTTAGCTTTTGCCTGGAAGGATTGTTTACTTGGTATGTGAGAACATTTCATAGGGCTTATTGGCTGATTGATTCATATATTTAACTAAAATTTATTGATCATGTACTGTTTGCTGTTTATTGTTGTATTACCAGTGCTTGTAATACACACAAAACAGACAAGATCCCTGTTCTCCTGGAGCTAACATTTTTGTGATAGCACTGTTTTGGAAATCAGCTTGTCAGTGTTAATCAAGAATCTTAATCCTTATACCTTATCATCCAGTAATTCTGCTTCTGTATTGCTAGGCTAAGGAGATATTTTTGAACATGAAAAGAATTGTAATAGTGAACATTATAACTTTATTTGCAATATTGAAAAATTAGAAACAAATGTCCAGTAGTGAAAGAGTGAACCATAGTACATTTACTCATAGAATACTATGAACCCATGGGGCGCCTGAGTGGCTCAGTCGGTTAAGCCACCCACTCGATTTCGACTCAGGTCATGATCTCAGAGCCCGACATCGGGCTCCACACTCAGCAGGGAGTCTGCTTGAGGATTCCCTCTCCCTCTCCCTCTGCCCCTTCCCGCCTCTGTCAAATAAATAAATCTAAAAAAAAAAAAAAGAATACTATGAACTTGTCAGTTTGTATTGAAAACAATCATTACATTTTTTGTGTGTGGCTATTTTCAGTGACATTTTAGCATCCTGCAATGAAATAAAGCAAGTAACCTAATTCATTCTGGGTTTGTGTTTGGCAATATAGTAAGGATTTGAAATTGTTAGGATTACTTAGGAGAATTAGATGTCCCTAAGTACGAGATTATGAATCGCGAGATTGGGAGGATGTAAAGAAACTAGAAATTTTGAATTCTAATAGGGTATTAAGTCATTCAAGTAGATCTATCCTAAAGGCAGCTGGAAATCCAGGATCAGAGATTGGTCAGAGTGAGGGCTGAAATGTTCTTGGGGATTCATCAGTGTGGAAATGCTTGTTGAACTTGTGGAAGCAAATGAGCTATGAAGGAGTGAAGTAAGAGGAAGGCAAATATAGGCAGAGAATCAAAGGGGAGAAAGAAAGAAAAAGACCCAAAGAAAGGGATGAAAGGATTGGAGAGAAAAAAAATTGGTTGGGGAAATTTTTCAGGAGAGAATTAAAAGAAATTTTTTTTTAAGATTTTATTTTTTTAAGTAATTTCTACACCCAACATGGGGCTCAGACTCACAACCCCGAGATCAAGAGTCTTGCACTCTTCTGACTGAGCCAGCTCAGGCGCCCCAGAGAGAATTTTTTGAGAAACAAAGGTCAGAGGAACAAAGGTCAGAGAAGCAAAGGAGAAAGGAATTGGAGGAATCATTTAACTGGTAAGTTAGGGCATTTTTTTTGGTAAGTTAGGGTAGTGCAGTGGTAGTGCATTTGTTAAAACAAAGCATTATCATAGAAATTAGATGGTGGTAACAATAACATTCTATAAAAGTTGATCAGTTTTTTGACCCTTTAAAAACTACTTGTAGTGACAGGCTCAATTGATAGACATAATTTCCATTTTAATAGAAATTTACTCTTACAAAGATGTACTCATACAAGGAAAATTAGCTCATATAACCCTTTTCATGCTAACCAGGAAGTCCAAAATACCAATTTTATTTATTCACCAATTGAAAAAATAATTGATATCGTGGAGATTGAAGCACGTTAAGTGGCCTGAAAGCTGCAAGTGAGGGGGGAAAAAGGTGGGAAATTTGTTTTAAATCTTTTAGGCAAAAATATCTAGGTACTTTCCTTCTGTTTAGAAACTCAGTGATTTATATGCTGTATCTTGAAGCAACTAAAAGACATGGTGAACATTTTTCATATGTCGGAGTATTTTATATGTTTGCTTTAAGCGACAAATTAGTGACATTTGGAAACTTGACAATAACTTTGTGGGAAGAACTAGGGCATTTGTAATGAGAAAAGTGTAGTTTTGCCATGTACAAAAAAAGGATGTTATAAGCTAGTAAAATGTAACAGCATCCTGTATACCTAGAAGGGCTTCTGTGGCAATTGTGTCTGTATAGATCTCTTTTATCCTAAAACCTTCTAGTTTGAAATGAGTACAGTCAGTGTCCTTAGTCAGGCAATGGTTGGAATTTATTAAAATTTCTGTTTATGTATTCTCTGTTCTTCTCTCACTGTAGAATTTAACTGCTAAGTTTCTTTGGTTTCCTCTTTTTCTTTCACCACATTATGCAAGACTAAATATCAAGAAGTAGAAAATTTAGCAGGAGATCTGATTGTTATTGATAAGGATTTCGAATATCAGGTTTTTAATTAGGAAAAGGCCTTAGAGATCATCTTCATTTCACTGTGCTTTTTTGCAAAGGAAGAATTTGAGGCATAGGAAATTTAAGCGTTCAAGTCCCACCGGAACCTGATCACCTGACCATCAATATTGTATATTTCCCCTAGTCTCTACTGTGCCTAATATTACCATATCTGTGCTAAATGCAAGTGTAGAGAATTACCACATTAATAATGACTAACTCCCTGTTGAAGGGGTTTCTGTAGCTGAGCAAGCCAGATCTCAGAAGAAATATCATTTGTTATGTGAGGGAAGAGAGAGGGAAGGAAAGCTCCTAGCCATTGGCATTAAGTCTGTGATTATAAGAAAAATATGGACCCAGAGTCAAAATGCCTGGGATTCAGTTCTGACAACTCTACTTATTAACTGTGTGACTTTGGGCAAAGTCCTAAACTTAAGTTTTTTCATGTATTGAAGGGGAATAATGATTGTTGCCATACTTACTTCACAGGTTGATGGTGAGAATCTAGGTTATTGTGAGGAGTCAAGGTCAAATTTACTAATGGTTATGACTACTATGGTATTGTAGGCAATGTTGCAAACCCCAGCAACAGACAATTAAAACTTTTACAAGTTTTATGAAATTACGGAGGGCCAAAAATTAAGAAATAAAATTTAGCAGGAAATCTAACTTATGTCATTGATAAGTACTTAGGATTTTGGGTTTTTAACTTGGAAAAAGTACCTGAGTCTTCAAGACTTTTGTCTCCTTTATCTTCAAGGAGATTACAACTAGTTGGAGCTATAATCCTTTAAGAAAAAAGCTTTATGTTATATTAATTGAGGTGGTTATTAAAATAACAATTTTGCAAGTTGTTAATCTATACTAGATTGAAAATGGGAAAGATATGTCGCTAGTACATCAAAAAGGAGAAGGAAGATTATTTGCTTAAGAAGGATGGTGGTGATTTTTTGTCACTGTTTTATTTTAAGTCAGTCCTTTCATGCTGTATCTTTCTTGCCCTTCTACTAGAGACAAACACCCATTACTACTCTTTCAGTCAGTAAGAGATTGAATAACCTTGGTTCATTCAAGGACCCCACATTTCGTTTTTACCTCTAAAGGGCTGTTTGCCTTCATTGAGATTTTGGGTCTTACTTTTTTTTTTTTTAAGATTTTATTTATTTGACAGAGAGAGACACAGCGAGAGAGGGAACACAAGCAGGGAGAGTGGGAGAGGGAGAAGCAGGCTTCCTGCTGAGCAGGGAGCCCGATGCGGGGCTCGATCCCAGGATCCTGAGATCATGACCTGAGCCGAAGGCAGACGCTTAACGACTGAGCCACCCAGGCGCCCCTTTGGGTCTTACTTTTAAGATGTGTATATTTCCAGCAATCTACATGGACTTTATCAGTTCCAATATTGAGGCAAATGATGACCATCTCGTGATCGGGTTTCTGATTGTAACCCATTTACCTTTTATAATCATGTTATAGGTTTATACATTTATCACAATGGTGTTTTGTGGTTTCTAGGATGGACATTTTTGTTCATATTTCAATGTACCTGAAATTAGGATGCATCTTTATTATTATTTATTTATTTATTTATTTGTCAGAGAGAGAGAGAGAGAGAGCACAAGCAGGGTGAGTGACAGGCAGAGGGAGAAGCAGGCTCCCTGCTGAGCAAGGAACTTGATGTGGGACTTGATCCCAGGACCCTGGCATCATGACCTGAGCCGAAGGCAGATGCTTAACCAGCTGAGCCACCCAGGCATCCTAGGGTGCATCTTTAAATTGGGATGCATCTTTAAATTGATATCTTCTTAAATTCTCTGTTGGCCTGGTGGTGCTCTTGATGTCATTGTCATTGTTTGCATATGTATGAATATAGTCCTAGTGTCAATGCTTTAGTTGAGATAAGTGTATTTTAGGTACTACCATAATTCCCAAATCCTATGATTTGGTCTTCAAAAGATAAATTATATAGATACAGAGACATGGAACTAGAGCAATGGAAAAAAATGATAAACAGAAAAAAAATACAAGAAATCTTAAATGATAAGAAAGCATTGTATTATGGTTTAGTTTCCAGCTTTTTTGCTTCTTACTGGTATATAAACAATAAAGGAACATCATATAATGGTGTTTTGGATTCACTGAAGCATACTATCTTATTTTAGCTTGAGTAACTTATGTGGGATGACTTATGACCTAGTGGAAATTTTAAGAAGGTGTGTTCATGGAAAGTGTCATTTCAAAACTCATACTTTTAGTTATAGACATTTCTAAAGGTTATTTAAAAAATTGTGACTCTTATTCAAATATAAAATGGACAAGTGTCAGATATTTTATTTAGCTCAATTGAGGGAACCAGTATGACATTACAACTTATTCACAGGGGAAGTAAAAGAGCACATACATACAGGCAATTAGGGATATTGAAATGAAAGTGCAACAGATACAGAATTGGTCAGTATGCATAGGATAATGATTCTGTGGATTATGATCACCAACCAAGGATTTTTTTTCCTCCACTGGAGAGAATTTGTTTGTATTTCTGTGGAAAAGAATCATTTACATTATTAGGTGTTTTACAACTTGCAGAGTTGTAAAGTGGCTGAAAGACAATTAAAGACTTAAACCCTTATAGAATCAGATAACCTAGAAGGGCATACTAGTCAGGATACCTACTAATAATCATTAATATAATATGTAGCATTTTCAATAAATATATATTTATATTATATATTTATATTATATATTAATATTATTATAACAAAAATGTCACATACATATTTTTTAGAAATTTTCAAAATCTGGGGCGCCTGGGTGGCTCAGTCATTAAGCATCTGCCTTCGGCTCAGTTCATGATCCCAGGGTCCTGGGATCGAGCCCTGCACTGGGGCTCCCTCTCCCACTTGCTCCCATTTCCCCTCTCCCACTCTCTTGCTGTCTCTCTGTCAAATAAATAAAATCTTTAAAGAAAAAAGAAAATTTCAAAATCTTTCACATTTTTTCCTGATAAATCTTAGAGATTAACAGGTTTCCCCAACAGACCGTTTACTGAATTTGAACCTCATAGGGAGGATTGCATTCAGACCATGCTAGAAAGATCATTATCTTTCCTAATGGCCTTTTCCTTCACCATTCATTTTTCTATCTAGCTGTATTAAGGTGATACTAATTTGGAATTTCTCATTTATATCTTTGTATCAGTAGATCAAATTTAGCCCAGATTTTATTTTTGGGTGGAGAAAAAAAGTTTTTAAAAACCTTTTAAAATCAGGAATCCGCTAATACTTATTGATCACATACCTTGTAAAGGGCCAGTTAATTAAAAAATTACATTTGTCTCAAGAATGAATGCTTAGTAATAAAACTGTGCAAATTAAAAAAGAATCCTAGCAACACTTTTTAGCAATGTTCTTTTGAAATGTTATGAACAACATTTGCAATGAACTTACCTATATTTGAAAAAGTATCTTTGTGTTTAATACCTTTTATATTTTAGTGAGTTGAAAATGAAATGTTTTTCATTGCTTTTTGTGATTAATCTTAAATATGGAAAAATGGAAAATTAAATGTATTTGGAGGGCAGAATCAAAATTTTTATAACAAAATACATATTACTTCAAAATTGAGAGTAAATTAAAATTAATTTTCTTACTGTTTTTGAGTCATTAATTTTGGAAACAAATATTCTCATTTTCTGGTAGCTGTATGACTGACATGAATTGTTACTTGAGAATTTTTTGATTCAAATAAAAAGTATTTCAATTTATTGTAAAATTGGCTTACAGTGGTTCGATGATGTGTTGATATATTAATGCATGAAGTTCTTATTGAGCATCCAGATATATTTATTTAACTGTTATTATATTTATCAGTTGGTAATACACATTTTAAGACCTAACCCTTTACATATAAAATTCTGGCATTTAATTTGGGCTGAACTTCCCAAAGCATAGGGAAGTACTCATTGATTCATTAATTTATTTAGCAAATATTTATTGAGTACTTACTATATATTAATCACTTATGAATGCATGTTATTTTAGGGAGCTTTTCCTTTTCGCAACTAAAAGAACAGGACTGATTGGGTTTTGCTGTATGAAATAGTCATTTTTGGGTTAGCTTGAGCCACTGATTGGTAGGAGGTAGCCAATCACCTAATACCTGCACTGTTCAAGATCACCCTGGTGACAGCCCCCTCCCCCCACTGCCCCAATCTTTTTTTCCTTTTCCCTCACTGATTCAAGGGCAGATAGTCCAGCCCTGGAGTTGTTCCATATTAACAATAAAGTGAGCTATTCACTTCATCCTGTTCTGTAGGTAGCATTTACTTTTACATGTATCAGTTTAAAGTAAAGCTACAACTTGCTATGAATACTTTTACAGTAATAACATATTATAGCATCTACTTATATATGTTAAGTAGATTCACAAATGTGTATATAACTCTGTTACTAATAGACTTTTTTGGTTTTAAACAACATCTGAGATCAAAGTATTGGCAGTGTTGATTTCTTCGGAGGCTTTGTTCCTTGCCTTGTGGATGACTGACTTCTCCTTGTGTCTTCACATGATCTCTCCTCTGTCTATGCTCATGGCTCCTTCCAACTTTCCTCTTAAAAGGACACCAGTTATTTGATATTAGGGCCCACCATAATGGCCTCATCTAATCTTAACCTCTTCTTCTGCTAATGGGCTTTTATGGAGGCTTTTGAGGACATTCTCCCTTGTTGGTAAAGGGAGAATCAGAGGAGTAAGTCTACTGTAGGGTAGGGAGAAGGCATAATGGATAAGGTACGTAGAAATGAATGGAGGTAGTAAATTTATAGGAGAGGTATTCAGGACAAGAGACTCTGAAGACATTGCCCAAGGAGGGAAAAGAGACAAACTAAACTATTAGATTATTAGATGTTTGGGTTTCTTGTGGCCATAAAATGAAGTCAGCCGAGAACAGAAGTATTTGTTAGGGTTTTCATGACAGCTAAACTGTGCAGATATCACTTCCAGTTCTTGTGGCAACAAACTCTTACCTATGATAGTGACATTAGGGTGAGAAAAATCACATGCAAATTAAGTAATAAGATTGGAGCAGCACGTGGTTTTGTTTGTGGCACCTCACATGGGGAGTTTGGTACAGATAGAATCCTAGGCAAAGTTAAGAATTCATTGATTCAGTGTGTTTTTGAATAGTTACTATGTGTCAGGCACTGTTCTAGGTAGTTGGGATAGGTCAGTGAACAAAATGATGTAGATCCCTGCCCATGTGAAGATTATTTTCTTTCTAGTAAGAAGAGACCATTTAATATATTTAATATATATTTCTCTGCGTCCCTGCCAACATCTGTCAAAAAAAAAAAAAAAAAGAAGAAGATAGTAGGAAGGGAAAAACGAAGAGGGGGAAATTGGAGGGGGAGACGAACCATGAGAGACTATGGACTCTGAGAAACAAACTGGGGGTTCTAGAGGGGAAGGGGGTGAGGGGATGGGTCTTAAAGAGGGCATGTTCTGCATGGATCACTGGGTGTTATACACAAACAATGAATCATGGAACACTACATCAAAAACTAATGATTTTTTTTTTTTACATATAATGTATTATTTGTTTCAGAGGTACAGGTCTGTGATTCAACAGTCTTACACAATTCACAGCATTCGCCATAGCACATACCCTCCCCAGTGTCTATCACTCAGCCACTCCATCCCTCCCACCCCCCACCACTCCAGCAACCTTCAGTTTGTTTCCTGAGATTAAGAATTCCTCATATCAGTGAGGTCATATGATACATGTCTTTCTCTGATTGACTCATTTCGCTCAGCATAATACCCTCCAGTTCCATCCACGTCGTTGCAAATGGCAAGATCTCATTCCTTTTGATGGCTGCATAATATTCCTCTGTGTGTGTGTGTGTGTGTGTGTGTGTGTGTGTGTGTGTGTGTGTGTGTTTGTATACATACACCACATCTTCTTTATCCATTCGTCTGTCGATGGACATCTTGGCTCTTTCCATAGTTTGGCTATTGTGGACATTGCTGCTATAAACATTGGGGTGCACATATCCCTTCGGATCCCTACATTTGGATCTTTGGGGTAAATACCCAGTAGTGCAATTGCTGGATCGTATGGTAGCTCTATTTTCAACTTTTTGAGGAACCTCCATGCTGTTTCCAGAGTGGCTGCACCAGCTTGCATTCCCACCAACAGTGTAGGAGGGTTCCCCTTTCTCCACATCCCCGCCAACATCTGTTGTTTCCTGACTTGTTAATTTTAGCCATTCTGACTGGTGTGAGGTGGTATCTCATGGAGGTTTTGATTTGGATTTCCCTGCTGCCGAGTGATGTTGAAAAAAAAAAAAAGATAGCAGGAGAGAAAGAATGAAGGGGGGGAAATCAGAGAGAGAGACGAACCATGAGAGACTGTGGACTCTGAGAAACAAACTGAGGGTTCTAGAGGGGAGGGGGTGGGGGGATGGGTTAGCCTGGTGATGGGTATTAAAGAGGGCACGTTCTGCATGGAGCACTGGGTGTTATATGCAAACCCAATGAATCATGGAACAGTACATCAAAAACTAATGATGTAATGTGTGGTGATTAACATAACATAAAAAAAAAGAATATGACTGAATAGGTGTTATATGCAAACAATGAATCATGGAACACTGCATCAAAAACTAATAATGTAATGTATGGTGATTAACATAATATAATAAAAAATTATAAAAAGAACTAATGATGTAATGTATGGTGATTAACATAACATAATAAAAAAGAAAAAATATATTTTTTATATATATAATAAATGTGTAAATTATATGGCATGTTAGGAGATAAGTTATAGAATAGATTGGTGTCAAGTGGATCCTGGAATGTTGGGGGAAATGATGGCAGTACATAAAAGGAGTAATAAGTTGGCTTTGAGTTGGAGGGTGGTAGCAACCTGTTACTTCGATTCCTTTCCCTTTCCCTTCCCAACTCCAGAGAATGAGAGTTGGGCCTGCCCGAGAGAGATTAGTGGCAGGGGAACAGGAAATCACTGTTGGGTATATTTCAGGATGGTGATAAAATTCACTAATGACAATAATAAAAAATAAACCTTTGATGCTTCTTTGTCTTTTGAGCAAGAGAAAATAAAATGTAAAAGAAAAAGGGACAGGAAATTGTCAGAGTTTAAAAACTGGGACTCTGTTGGAAATCAGTCTCATTTGGGGAAGATTTTGATAGCAGTTGAGTCATATGCTTTATAGGAATTTTATGACAATTTTGCATAACAGTTTTGTTGAGGGAATTCTAAGTTTTATCTCCTTTTCAAAAGATCAGTATAAACGATGTTTGTTTGGCAAAACTCTGCATATCTTGACAGCTTGTTAAAATAATTGTTTGCTTCTTGCTTTTAATTTCACATGCGTACAGTAAATCATAAATTGCCTTATAACTGAGTCCAAGCTCATTCTGCTTGCCACACAATAGACCTATAAGTCAAGCATGAGATCTGAGCTCCTTTTATGTTAGAAAGAGCGGGGAACAGGAGGGGGTTGGAGTCAAAAGGTGACTGACATCTATAGACATCTGAGAAGGTCGTGTGACTTCTTTGTCTTTGGTCAGTTGATCTTTGCGTATAGCAATCTGGTCATGTCATTCTTGTAATGAGATTGTAAATCTCAAAGATAGCAGAGTCATTTATGTACGCACTTCCTTATCTCCTCAGATGAAGTGGAATTCAGATAAAAAGCAGTTTTTGCAAACCTTAACTGTAACATGTCTATATGCAGGCGTAAGCAGAAGTTTCTAAGCTATAGGTCACAGCAGCAAGGGAAATAGAGGCAATGTGGAGTCAGACATGCTAAGTTTCTCTATGTTACAGCCTTACTAAATGTGGTGCATATGTATAGTCATGGTAGATTATACAAAACTGTTGCTGATAAGAACCTTTACAGTATGTCTCAAAATTAAACTATAAACCTGCATCTTGATTAATATTGAAATGTTACCAGGAAAAGATAAGTCTAAACTATTCCACGTATCACTGGGTAATGTAGTATGTCCTAAAGGTATCTCTCTCTCTCAGCCCTACTGCCCATTAGTGGCCAGAATTGTTTTGTCTGTATGTAAAGACACCATTAGTTTTATATTCTCTGTGACCTATATATTTTCTTTTATCTTCTGCTTAAGCCTTCCTTTTAAGAAAGTAT
The DNA here is from genome assembly GCF_009762305.2 of Zalophus californianus. Taxonomy (NCBI): domain Eukaryota; kingdom Metazoa; phylum Chordata; class Mammalia; order Carnivora; family Otariidae; genus Zalophus; species Zalophus californianus. Next base: position 68,949,652 of record NC_045606.1, on the reverse strand, counting down.
TTATTAATTTCTTTCTTATGCTACTAGTGATATATCCAGAGAAAATGCAGGATTTCTTTATTGACAAAGTAGAACTTAGGCATCTTGTTTTGCTAATATGGCATTTCAATCACTGATTATGCTGTATTAATTTGTGGCCTTTATGTGATTGGTTTATTTGATAGGATTTCTTCCTTTAATTCTAAAGCGGTTTGCCTTGTTTCCTTTCTCCTTTCTTTCCTACTTTGCTGGTTCTTGTTCCTCCCTTTTCTTCAGTTAATCCTATTTTCCAACCTCTACCCTTTCAGCACTCCACAAAAAGGATCCTCTAATTTGAGCCCTGAAATGTATCTGAAAATGCTCAGAATGTCTTGGAGAACGTGCTTGAATTCCCATTCTGTTTGTACTTTCATTTCATTATTCTCAGTTTTCAAATTTGTGGTTGTTATTCACCAGGACCTTGTATGGTTTTGCTGCTTTGAAGGCTAAAGCGGCTTAAACTAATGTATGTATGCATGTATCTATCCTTTTTTTTTTTTTCACCCTTCTTCCAGGAAAGAGGTGGGTAAATTGTTAGGAAGGGGGAGAGGATGTTTCCTCACTTGGGGAGATACTCCTCTCTTCAGCAGAGAGTGTCAGTAGTGACAAAACACATGAATTGTACTTTTGTTTTTGATGCCCCAAGGCTTTTCCGTCTCAGAACAATATACTGTAGTATGCTTAGGGATCTGTGAGAGCACAACTGTTTTCCTATAAAGTAGGAGAGAAGGGCAGTAGAGAGAAGGGAAATGGGAAAGGAGATCCTACTTGGGAGGAGCTTTCTCACATAGATTGATTTTAGGAAAGAGTTTATATGGAAGTTGAGGGTCTGGAAATTGATTCCCTTATAAATGCTGTGTGTCTAACTACCTCTTAGATCTTCATGTCATTATAGGAGTAGATGTATCCCAGTTAGAAGATCAACTACATTGTGCTATGCAGTTTCTGTCCCTGATTATTATTTGTGCTCTCTTACTTATTTGTGTTAGGAATGTACATTATCATCAGGGTTAAGCATGACCTGTTGTTTTCTGAGGGTCAAAAGTGCATAAATATCTGTAATGCTGGTTTTGATATTAAGCACTTGATAAAAATCTTGTGTGGAAATGATGATGAAGAAGAGGGAGAGATGGAAGAAAAAGGAAGGTAAAAATAATTTTCAAAAATTCAACACTTCACAGATACTTAAAAGTGCCATACACTATTCTAATCACTTTACAAATAATCTGTCTTTATTTAGTCATATTTAGACTCTAAGAAGCAGGTACTATTATTATTCTCATTTTACTGGTAATGAAACTATGGTGCAGAGAGGTTAAGTAACTTGTCTAAGCTTGTGAGTGCTGGAGCCATAATTTGAACCAATTAGTCTTGCTCTAGAGACTTAAGCACTGTACCGTCTTCCTGTTGTATGTTTATATGTATCATACATGTACATACATGTGCATGTATACATGTACATATTTGCCAATGCATTAGCTGAGCCAGAATATAAATATGGGGTGTATCAACAGATAAATAAATATGGAGATTATTTTAAAGCATGAGAAAGGGCATTATTATTAATGGAGAAAAACAAACAAATTCAAGAGTTTGATAACAGGGGAATATAGAAAATAGTAACAAACTTATTTCTCCCAAGTGATAAAGAAACTGAGTTTTTATAAAAATGCTGCATTTAACAATGACTCTTACAGAAATTAAGGCTGTACATTTAATGTGTGATATTTTTAGAGAAGTAATTTAGAAGTCTAAATACTTTTTACCTTTTTAAATTTGATGCTGTCAAGATGCACACGCTATATTTTTTTACAGTTCAATTTTCACACATATAATGCCATTTACAATTTTCCTCCCTTTATAAGGGATAGAAAATCAAATTATCCCCCCTTTAATTCACCACTTCTTTCCATCATGGCTGTATAGAAAGAAGTGACAATGCACTGTTAGAATATTTACAGTAATCTCTACATTTAAAATTAAGAAGGAAATGGGTAGCAGCTGTACATATTTGAATTAAATATTTTGACATTTTGATTTTTTTGAGATTTTAATAATTTCAGCCTTTTCAGTGTTAAGTTAGAACATTTGAAAAAAGAGATTCTGAAATTCTTCTTAGATATTTTGAGTCAAGTTTTGATCTGTGGCAGCCCGGACTGAGGAGGAATGTAAAACAGTACACGTATATGTCATCATGTTCAGAAGTGTACAGAGGAGAATTGATAAATTTAGGAGCTCTGTATGCTTAGCTGTACCAAGTCACTTCAAGTTTACCATGTTTTTTGGGAATTCATTTTAAATCAGAGACCATGATTGTGTCCTCTGTGTCCTTGACCAGCCCACTGAAATTTTCTCCTCTGCCAATGGGTCGTAATATTCTGATTGTCTTGAAGGTAGCATGGTACTTCGGTAGATTTGTAAAATAATTTATTCTATTGTATTTGAAAAATGGGCTATTTTATGGTGCATGGTATAAATAATAGAGGATTCTTGTCTAATTTGTGTGGTTGTGGGTGAATCACCCTTTCTTGCTTTTATTTTCTCATCTTTAAAATGAAGGGGTTTGAATGAGATAATCTTTAAGCCTCCTTCTTAAAAAAAAATCGATGCTATTATGTGTGTATATTTTTACTAACTGATTTAAATGTTTTGTTGGATGTTCTGGAAAGGAGAAAGTGAAGTGAAAAATCCTCTGTATTTCCAAAGCAAATGTGAAATTGAGACATTGTAGCTGATAGTGTGAGGTCTTGTTCTGCTTTGATATTGTTTCTGTCAACATAGAGACTTTCGTTCTTTTGTACTTAAGTGGTAATTATAACTAGGTCCAAGCCAGCTCCGTTTGACTTTTCAATTCACAGGACCTGCTTGGGCACAGCAGTTAACTATATGGGGAAATTGAATGTTAAAAACATTTATCCTCCTATGATTTACAAAGGACCTCCTGGCATACAATTTTAGAAAATTCTGTTAGTATTTGTATTCAGCCTTGTAGTGTTGTATGCTTTATTAGCTGCATTGAGTCCTAGTTTATTTGCGCCAGACTTTTTTGTTGGTACCTGGCAATCATTTGAGGTAACTACACATACATAGTGCAGCGAACACCTGGGCTTCCTCATTAGCACAGGCCATTACTGAAGGTTAGAGATGTACTTTGTTGCCATCCTTAATCTGAAGGCCCGTTTCAGGGTTATTTCATCTAATATCCTGGCATTGATGAAAGTTTATATTGGGAGCAGAGGGTCATTAAAAGGGTAAAATTCAGTATTGGGAAGGTCTAGAAAATCAGTCAACTGCAAATGATGAAGTTCTCGAACATATGTCCCTAAAGCTGCTTCCAGTGATTGAAGCTTGTTTTGAGAAGGCAAAAGTCTGAAATACTTTTGACTGTAAGTTCTTGTAGATAAATGCACTAAAGCTACCTCTGGACCAATTTGTGGTACATGGTTGGTGGCTCCCCAAAAGGAATCCCTACTCTGTAGTAAACATCTGTATATCTTTGGACATTTTTATAATAAAAAGCTCAGACCACATTACCTGCAGAGCTGTCATGTGTTTTCACCCTGCCTTATTTTCTAATTAGATGTGAATTTGTCTTTCTCTTACATCATGTGCAGACACAGATTTTCCCTCCCAGGTCATCAAGTCTGGGAGTGCAGTTTTGAGGAGGTGTGAGAATACTTGAGGCAGAGAGAGTGCCTGAGATGGGGACCTGGGAGTTCTAGAGCAGGAAGTGGAAGGGGCCACTGGGAAGCACCATTTCTGAAAAGCAGAGATGAGGATATTAGCTGTGGAATGAAGGGCTAGAATAGCTAGGTAAGGAGACTTACCTCCAAAGGAAGCTGTTCCAGAAGAGGACTGGATACTGGGATGTAGAACAGCATGGTTTGAGATTTGTCTGCCCTGGATCTAGGAATGGAAGGGCCAATTCTGACTGCTGGGCCCCACCTTGATTTGACCTTGTGTCTGTGATTCTTCATTGTCAAATAATGTCCTCCTATGAGTGTGAAATTCCTCTGGGGGGGGGGCAAAGAGTGTTTTCCTAGTTTTATTTCATTGTCTTGGTGCCTAGCACATAGTAGACAAATAGAAATTTGTTTAATTCATATTTGCCAAGTGGGGAATAGGGGTTATAACTTCTATTTTATGTGGGTGTGTGGGGTTTGGATGAGGGAATGAGAAGGTTATTGTTAAGTAGCTGATAGTCATACTGGTTAGCATTTGTGTTGTAGGAAGAGGAATGACCAATCCTATGCATTCTTTTCACATTGACCTTTGTATGCTTTCTTTTGGGTATCAGCTTCATCCAGACTGTAAACAATAACCTAGAAGAGAAAGGTTTTATATTCCATTATCATTTCTTGTAGGCACACAGTTTTGTGTGAATAGGACAATCTCAAGTAGAGATTGCTTATTTTGAATTGGATTTCCCAGGAAATAGTTCTTAGCCTTAACTCTGATTAAAAGTAGAGCTTCTGTTTCCTGTAGGATTGTTAGACATTATTATAAAAAGAACTGGGGGCACCTGGGTGGCTCAGTCGTTAAGCATCTGCCTTTGGCTCAGGTCATGATCCCAGGGTCCTGGGATCGAGCCCTGCATTGGGCTCCTTGCCTGGCGGGAAGCCTGCTTCTCCCTCTACGACTTCCCATGCTTGTGTTCCCTCTCTGTCTGTCAAAAAATAAGTGAAATCTTAAAAATAAATAAATAAATAAAAAACTGTCTTTGGAAACAGTATGGGACACCTGAATATAAAAAACTCCGAACCCCCTAGTATGAATCAGAAATGGCATTCTATAAAAAAGAGTTCTATAATTTTTAATGTTTAGGATCTCTTTCTGTGCTTAAAATTCTAATGGATTAGATTATGACATCTATGTAATAGTATTCTTTGAAACCATTAGAAAGTTATTTTAAAATAAGTAATATGTACCTAGTGCTAAATAATTGAGTAACTTTGGGTTGAAGAATACTTTAAAAAATTTACTGTGATCATAACTCATACTGATTGGCCTTTAGTAAGCAACTTTGTTGGATTGGTGTCTGCCTCAGAAATAGTTTGCTTTTATAAATTTCATAGAATCACAAGGGACAGATTCATACATGCTTATGTGAAGTTACATTAAAGAAAATTTAGGAATTGAAAACTTAGAGGAGCAGGTTTTTCTGACATGCATGTTGAGAATGAAATTGCCATCAACATGGAAGACGTGGAACTATTAAGATCACTGGCCTTTTATGACATATATGATAATTATTCATAGACAGGCTTGTCATATTCAGTTGTATAGGTTGTACATCACATAACTGTAGTGAGGTACTATTCACATACGTAAAACCTACATGTCTATGTGTGGCACCTCCTGGCGTTATTAATGAGACAGAAAACACACCTTTACTCCAGGAGCCTACTTGTTAGAGGGCCAGATAGATAATACATAAATAAAAGAGATATATCAGTTAAATCAGTGCTATAAAAATAATTAAAACTGTGATATGATAGTGGCTTGATGGCTAGATTAGATTAGGTGGTCAGGAAGAAATACTAAAATGAAATGGTTAATTAATTAATTAATTTTTAAAAAATTTATTTATTTGACACAGAGAGAGTACAAGCAGGGGAAGGGGAGAGGGAGAAGGAGACTTCCCATTGAGCAGGGAGCCTGATGTGGGGCTCGATCCCAGGACCCTGGAATCATGACCTGAGCCAAAGGCAGACACTTAAACAACTAAGCCACCCAGGTGCCCCAAAACCCAGTCATATTTTTTTAAAGATTATATATAATGAGTACGTGATGCTTACTCCAGGAATTCAAGGTTGGTTAAACACACAAAATTCAATTAATATAACTGCCACATTAAAAGATTATAATAGAAAATGCATATGATCATTTCAATTGCCACAAAAAATTTTTTAAATAAAATTCAATACTCTCATTGAAAAATTCTCAGCAAACTATGAATAGAAGGATATGTCTTCAACCTAGTAAAACGCATCGCTGAAAAACTTATAGCTAATACCACACTTAATTATAAATTATTAAACACTCCCTAAGATTTAAAAAAAAGTCTATTAGCAGTACTTTTATTTAAATACTTTACTGAAGATCCTAGATGGTGCGATAAAATAAGTAAATAGCACACGGATTACAAAGGAAGAAATAAAGCCATCTTAATTTACAAATGACATGATTGTGTACATATAAAATCCAAAGAAATCTACAAAAAAAAATTCCCGATGAACTAAAAAGTGCATTTATCAATACCATAGATACAAACCAATACAGGAAAAAGTAACTGAGCTCCTATGTACTGGTAATAAACATTTAGAAAAATAAAAACCAAAATACCACTTCCGATATCATATAAATGATAAAATATTTAGGGTTAAATTTAATGGAATCCATGGAAGAGAAGAAATGGTAATTTAAAAGTAAAATCTTTGCGAAGTGGCACCATTAAATTTATTCTATATGCATATCTTTGAGACCATCATTTTTATACTTTTTTTTTACTGAGGATACAGAGTCTGACACAGTTCTCTGTTTGTTCTCTGGATTTTTTTCAAGCTGTTATAGCAGTGAGATTTTTTTTTAAAGACCTGTTTTGGCTGATTTTCATTAAAAAAACAAGTAAGTGTAGTTTTGTATGATTTAATGTTAAATTCTTTGAGTTTAACTCAGTGGCAGGATTCCACATAATAAAATAGTTTTAAAAATATTTGAGTGACTTTATTTGGATTTTTACATAATGAGAAAAATTCTTTAAGTATTCAGTGATTATGTATATCTAAGCATAAGGAGAAAAGATTTGGGAGATAACTCAGACCTATCTGAGTTAAAAATGCTTGTTTATTTAATTTAACTTTTCTAGTTTCTTTAAGAAATACCATGAGGAGTGATTTTGTTTTTGTGTTATTACAACATTTGGTTAAAACTGTTTCCTTTTTAGGGGATAATGTAGTTCCTTTCAATCTGTTGTCTTTTTTTTTTTTTTTTTAACAAAGCATTTCCTTATCACTACGTGGATTTTATGTCCATCATTTTGAATGGCTTCAAAATGGAGGATCAAGTGGGTATGCCACAATTTCTGTGATCATTCTGTTTTAGTAATTTTTAGTTAATTTGGGAGTTTTGCTGTTATCAATAATTTTGTGTTAGATATTTTGTGGCTTACAGCTTTTTTCTGTATATTGGAATATTATATTAAGTTAGATTGTGCACATGTGAATTTCTTTTTTTTAAATTTTATTATGTTATGTTAATCACCATCCATCACATCATTAGTTTTTGATGTAGTGTTCCATGATTCATTGTTTGCGCATAACACCCAGTGCTCCATTCAATGCGTGCCCTCTTTAATACCCTTTTAATACATGTGAATTTCTAAGTACCAATTCCATTGTTGCCCAAAGAGCATAAATATTTTTAAAAAGAAATTCCTGAAGAGGCACCTGGCTGGCTCAGTACGTTGAATGTCCCACTCTTGGTTTCAGCTCAGGTCATGATCTCAGGGTTGTGAGATGGAGCCCTTTGTCAGGCTCCCCACTGGGCATGGAGTCTGCTTAAAATTCTCTCCTTCCTTCTCTTCTGCTCCTCCCCCTCTCTAAAAAAAAGAAATTAGGGACGTTTTGGTTTTATGGTAATTTCAAATTATGATTAGGCATTCTATGAAGGTTTTAACTGGAAAAAACAAGCAAAGAGAAATCTGAAGAGAAACTATAATTCTTTGACTTTTCTATAAAGTTTAAAACTAGAGGTTTTGGTAGAGTTTTGGTAAAGTCTGATGCAGGCAACTCTTTAGTAAATTGGATAATCAAAGCTTGAAATTTCTTGTATTTATCAAAAAACAATTTTGAGATTTAACTGATCTAATTTATCTTCTCATATCTTAATTTCTGTCTCTGGAATCCTCTGAAAACTTTGGTCTATAACATAAAAGATAAAAGCAGATGGTTCTTCAACTAATTTTCAACTGTGGCAAATTGTTTCTTTCTCTTTTAGTCTTCAGTTTTTACCACATTTTTGTGGACCTCCCACCCTCTTATATATTCACATTTTATGGACTTACCCCTACAAAGATCATACTTAAGAAATTATAGAAATGAAGAATAAATAGGCTGGAAAGAACATTTGTAATATTGTGTTCTGCACATTTTTTTGGCTACCTATTATGGGTAGATGTCAGGGTACCATGATCTCTTCTGACAAAGGTTTATAGATAATTAAAATTTATAATAAATACTTTATTACATATGAGAAGACTGAGACCCACTGAGCAAAATGACTTGCTCATGAGTGCACAATTTTCTTTTCCATTGATCAAAAGAAAGTCCAAAGTGCACTAATGATAAATATTATCCTGCTAAAGGTTGCATTTCCTTTCTGGTTTATCTGGGTTTTGTTATCTAACAAAAGCTCTATAAATCCTGTCTGTATCCCATGGAAGTTTTGCATGTCTACTAACTACTACTGAGATGGAGCATTATTTGTCCTCAAGATAAAAAAGGACATAGCATATTTAAATTTAATAGTGTCTATTGTCTATTTCCTGTAGTAAGGGAAAACGGTAAAAATAATCATACACTTGTACAGGTTCTTATTTTGTACACATAGCATCCAGGAAAATGCCTGGTTACCCTACTTAAATCTCTTAAAGCTTATTTTTGTAAATAGATAGTTTAAAATAATTATCCCATTTTTTCAAAGTGATTAATTTTACTTTGCTTGCTCAAGTAAGGATTTTGGCTTGAGATTGGAATATCTGGCAAATTAAGGAATAATTAATAAGAATTTTATCTGTCCTTATCTCTCCCATAGACTAGCATCAACAGATACTCTGAGAGTCTTTTAAAAACTCAGATGAAAAAAGAAATATATTGGACTAGGCTAAAAGGCATACTTGATAACCTTAGCTTTCCCTAAGAATTTATGTTGACTTTCTTTTTAAAATATTTTTTTATACCGGGAAAGAAAGGAAGAATGGTATTTTAGTGTGTGTTATTTTTAGATAAAATAGCAGTCGTTTTCAGGCATATGTCATTTAGCATACTTAGGATGCACATTGCAGAAATTGTGAAAATATCAAATACATTTTCCCTACCTGTTAATGATTTCCAATATCTTGGGGTGCCTGGGTGGCTCAGTCAGTTAAGTGCCTGCCTTCAGCTCAGGTCATGATCCCAGGGTCTTGGGCTCAAGCCCCGCATTGGGCTCCCTGCTTAGCGGGGAGCCTGCTTCTCCCTCTCCTTCTGCTGTCCCCCCTGCTTGTGCCCTCTCATTCTCTCTCTGTCAAATAAATAAAATCTTAAAAAAAATAATTTCCAATATCCTCATGTATTCTCCAATTTTTAATTATAGTGTTCTAATCAGGATCTCAAGCAGGACTTTGTTATTTATGAGATAAAGCCAGAGAGACAAAAAGTAGAATGGCTCAAGGCTATAATGTGTTCCCCTATGTTTGCTTTGTATACATGTGGCAGCAGTGACTGAAAGGCAAATTACATTATGATCATGCTTGCCCAGGAGCTCACATTCATTTGCTAGAGCTAAAACCCTATGTCTTCTGATTTGATTCTGGTCCAACATACTTTCCACAATATTGTGTTGCCCTTTTCCTGCAGTGAATTTGCTTCTTGGGTCTGCATTTCTCCAAGTGTGAGCTGATATGTCCAATTAAGAAACTTAGGAAATTATTTGGCACCATGATAAATGTTCTTGAAAAGCTCACAGGGGATCTCTAGGAAGATATCATTTCTCCAAAGTTCTGCTGCCTTTGAAAGGCAAAATTTAGCATTGGAATCTCAAGAACCATAAGTGTTTCATCTGGGTTGGAGTTCAATTAGATGTGAATCTTTAAATCCTTTATTTAATTCTCCTAGGCTATTTAATAAATAAGAAATCAGGGAGGCTATGTTGAATTAATTAATTTTTTTTTTTTTTTAGCTGACTTTCAGCACTTTTGTTACGTACTGAGTGGATATTATCCCGCTGTTCTGAATTCAGGAACCATGCCTAGCACCATCTGTGAGTGCCAGAGCTTCCCTACATGTATGGAAAGTGCTTGTTCAAGCTGCTTTGCCAGCTTCTTTTTCCTCAGGCCTTGCTTCTTTGGATGGTAGGTGAAAGACTCTGGAAGAGTACACTTTTAAAAAAGAGTAGGTTAATTGTTTCTGGAGATCAAAAGAAGGGGCCCCTTTTGTTAATGTACTCTAATAAAAAGAGATATGATTCTGTGCATCTGCATGTTATCTTAAGGCACATTGTGGGAACTCAGGCGGTGCTAAGAATTTTCCTTGCGTAGAGTATTGAATGCTGATAACAGAACTTTTGTGTCCTAACTTCAGTCTTATTAAAAGTAAATTTTGAGAACAGTCATCGCCCACTTAGGCTTTTAATTTCATTAAAAAATAGTCTTAAACAGTATAATTTCCAACCTTTTTAAGGCAGCTAAGAGTCCTGTTGTTAAATGAGTACCCTGAGTTTGAGTGTGTCCTTAGGTTTTCTTGAAATTATTAGCATGGCTTCCCAGCTTTGAGAAGACTACCTAGCATTGCCCTATCATTTTATGAATCATGTAAAACACCTTACAAATGTGGACCTTAACCTTCTTTTAGGTCATGATACCTTTAAGAAATCTTATTTCCAGTAAATTTATCAGTGAATGTCTAAACACACACAAACTCACACTCACCCTCTCTCTTTCACACACACATTCATGTGTCTACCCATATCAACATGCATCTCTCTGCCTCTCTCCCTCCTTTATAGTTCATGGGAACTCATAAACCCTCTCCTGACCATGACAACCTGTGGAGTAAGGACTTCTACAGGTATTAGTGAAAGGAGGAAAGAAAGATTGCATTTATTTTTTTGCTTTGATAGAAAGCAGCTTATTTATCCATTTACCTGCCCTTCTGAGCATCTGTTGATTCATCTACTTGTGTATCCACCCATCCACCTGTGTATCCACCCATCCACCGTGTATCCACTCATAATCTACCTGTGCATGTACCCAAAATCTACCTTTGCATCTACCCATCTTTTATCACATGCTTTCTATTTGTGAAAATGTGCTGCATTTTATTTTTCTACTTATTTTTTTCTTTCCTTTAAAATCAGGAACTATACTGCTTTTTAAATACTTGTGGAAAATGAAAGAATAAGTCATGGCAACTGTGATGGTGTTCAAGTAGGAAATATATAAATAGTTGTGTTGTATAATAATATACTTTTAAGCTTTGACAGATTTGGGAAGGTGGTATAGCTAGTCATTTCTGCTGTGGCTTGGTGTATACTAGACTCTTTTGTTTTGTACTTTGGAAAGTCTTCCTTTGAACTTTTTGTGCTTCTCTAGTTTTAAAATGAAGCATATTGTCAGTCAGTAAAGCAGAATAGTGTTTTCTTGGGTAAAAAATTATTAGGCATCTGGCCATTTCTTTAGAAATGTACTCTATCAAAGTACTTTTTAAAAAGTTTTAAATGAAATCAGATTTTATTCCTTTTACCAAAAAAAAGTTTCTCTTTTCTTTTTGAAATAACAGATTTATTTATTTCACATAGGGATCATTTTGTAAAGGCTTTTTAGGATTATATGGATTTAGCAAGTATTTTTAGACATTCAGATTTTTTGTATCAAAATGTTTTTTTCTTGGTCCTTAATTATTATTGAAATCTCTATTTTTTCTGACCTTTTTAGTATTCATTTTTCTGCTACCTTATGTCTTGCTCATTTAGTTAAGAACCCAAGCATCTGTTTATTTTTATCCATCCATCCATCCATCCGTCCATCCATCCACCCATTCATTCGACAAGGGAGGCCGAGTGACTTATTTGCTAAATAAGGCCCTAATTGCCTTATCATTTTCTTTAAGATTGAAATACAAGACCAGGGAACAATAAAGACAATCAGTCTGTTAGAATATTGCAAATAAGAGCAACAGGAAGCTTCAGGTGCATAGTCGGCTGGCAGGACTCAGCTGAGGAGCATGCTCACAGCCCACTCATATGAGGAGCATATCATAAAGATGAAAAATTGAAAATCAGGACTAATGGCTTTTGGGTTTTTAAATGAGCATAATTAGCATTCCAACAAAATAAGATTCATAGCTATATCTTAAATTCAACCTGTTTTAAGAGGAGACAATGTCAGTGTTATGGACACTATTTGCTCTTATGGCATTATTAAAGATTTAACTGTTTTTAAATCTTTGTGATATGTTGGACTAGATTTATAATTTAACAGTAAATGTCTAGAGTATTTTATTTTTCACTTAGTGGAAACATAACATGGAGATTAATAAACTGATCAATAGTAAAGATCATTTTGCAAGATTGTTCCCAAATTTACAGACTGTTCTGACACTCTGCACACAACTGTCCCCCTCTATTGAAGATTCATTGACTTAGATCACTTAATTGCATCTCAAAGTATAACCTCAAATCCTCACTTCTTTCTAGCTCAGAGTGATAATGTACCTTACTATTATTAAATAGTAGCAGCCATTATATGTACTAACAAATGAAATCAGACTTTCTATTTAAATTTTTTTCATCCTAGAAATATCTTTTCCCTAGGGTCTCTGAATATTCTTTTTATAATGCAGTGTTCAGTCCTAAGAACTCCCCTAATATTACCTTTCCTAACTGACTTTTTCAAAGCCCCTCAGAACAAAACATCTCATTCAGCCTAGGGATCATTTGAAGGTACCTATAGAAAATGATTTGAAACAAATTACAAAGCATCTTGAGTCTCAACCTCTAGCCTAACTCAGTCACTGGGAATTTTTTTAGAGGATTATTTGAGGTCAAGGTCCAGTGATATTTCTATTCTCAGCCACTAACGGATAAATGATAAAAGAATTCTAAGGTCTTTGCTGGTGAACTCTGTAAAGAGTGCCAGTCTTGGGTGAGCAGTGAAGTAAGGAGTTTGGTTCTGAAAGGGAGCGAATGAAAAGCTATCATGACATTGAAGTGGTCAGTAATGCAATGAGACGAAGAGTTAGGACTTTGTAACTAAACTGAAAAGATAAGATGAATTCTGGCTCACTTTAGCTTGTGGCCCAGATCAAAAAGCATGTCTGTGCAATTGCATGAATATGTATGTGGATAACTATTTTTTAGTGTTAGTTACTACTATTTTTTGAACTGTAAGCACTAACTCCTTTTCCTTTTTAAAAAAATCTCATTTACTTTTCACTAAGCATGTGAGATCTATAGTGATACACACATTGTGCAGATAAAATCTGTTGAAGTAAACCCACAGGTATTAGAATTTTGTTGTTTAGAGAGATGAAGTAGTCATTAAAGGAAATGGGACCATCTATATGCTTTAAAAGGAAAGATATAAAATATTAAAAATATCTAAATAGATTGTCTACAATTTAGACAGTACTTTGATATTTGTCCTTTGTGCATTTTATATTGAACTGAGTTGCTATGTTAGAAATTTGCATTTTTATTTGTTGCCTGGTCTGGGAAACTTTTTAATCCCTGAGTATTCACCTTTGGAATTTCAAAACATTAGCACAGTACTTCCCAAAGTGAGTTCCAGCTAAAAAGCTTCTTATATTAAAAAAAAAATCCCTAATGAGTAATAAAATCAAATGTGGACAAACCTTTAAATATTTAAATGCAATCCACGCAGCTTGAGGTCAATGGTAAAAAAAAGATACACGTAGATTTATATTGGTCACTGAAAAGACTGCAGAACCTTCCAAAAGTAGTATATCAGATAGTAGAAGGAGGAATCTAATGTATGTAGATTTATTTTAGATACTTCAATAAGTTTAAGAAGCAACTATCATAAACTTAATTTTAGCTGTGAAATAAAGTTTCTGTATTACATGCTTACTTATTCAATTTTCCACAGTCTAGAATTAACTTTCCCCTCCTCGTACTCCATCTGGAAAAATCATACTCATTCTTTACAGTCCAGAAAATGCCCTGCCAGCCATATTCTTCTAATACTTGATATATCTCACATTGTATTACAATTTAGTTGGCTTTCTTCCTTTAGCATTACAGGCATCTGGTACATAGAAAGTGAGTGACAGGTATTTGTGGAATGAATGAAGGAATGGATGAATAAATTATATATTTAATTAAACAATGTTTTTATCCAGTGCTCACTATTTGGGTCAATTTTCATAAATATCTGAAATTATCAAGCAAGGTGGTAACTAAGGTCATGGTCAAAGTCTTTGGTAATGCTTGCTGATGCCTTTTTCTTTACTGGGTGAATATTAAAGTGGAAAGGATTATGAAGAAATTACAAACTTTAAGACATTTTATTATGGAAGTTTTCAAACAAAGATTTTTAGTGAACATCAGAATACCACCACTCATATTTTAGCAAACATTTTCCCATTATATATTGATCCATCTATTCATCCCTCTATTCATCTGTCAATCCATCTTATTTATGATGCATTTCAAAATAAATGGCAGGCACTTATACCTCAATACTTCAGCATGCGTATCATTAACTAGAATTCAGTAATAGTTTTTTTCCTCTTGAGGTAAAATTTAAGCACAACAGACATGTATAAATCTTAAGGAAACATTTGCTGAGTTTTGACATATGTGTAGGCCTGTGTAACCCAAACTTTTATCAAGGTACAGAATATTATTATCAGCCCAGAAAGTTCCCTCATGTCCATTACCAGTCAAACTCTGCCCTTACGCCCCACAGGCAACCATTTTTTTTATCATTGCCCCCATACCCTGTCCCAGTTAGTTTTGCCAAAAACTGACATCTTTAAGGAATCAAAATAGGTAAATGTTGGAGTGATAAAAATATGGAAAGGTGAAGAATTGCTTTGTGAATTGATCTTAAGAATGATGGCTGAAAAACCTGAGAGGGTATTTGATGAAGGAAAGCTGAAATGATTCATGAAATGACTAATGACATGGATTGAGGGAAGTGCCAGAAGTACCTACAGCTAGCATTCCGTTCAGCCTGTAATTGCTTTTAGTGGCATAGACTGTATCAACCTGAAAGTCACTTGACAGAGGTTTTGGCCTGGTGGTCAGCAAAATGTGACACAATTCTATGACCACAACAAGCTTATATTTTATAAAGGTTATAAAGTTGAAATATGGTGATTGTTTCAAATGTTTTGCTTTTGTGATAGAATTGCTTACTATTTGGCTTCAAAATGGTCTATTATAAAATGTTGATGAAAATATGGAGTTTTAATTATTGCGTAAAGAAGAAACCTGCTTTGGGGTATATAAAACTGCTCTGTGTTAAGACTGTCTGTATTTAAAATACAGTTTTAATGGTGTAGTTGTACATCATGTGTGGTTGTAATGAATCCCAGGCATTACTCAGGTACTTTGTGTATATCGCTAATATATTTAAATTCAGTAAAGAAAGTAGCCAGCAATAAAATTTACAAAATCGCACAGCTTAGTCTGGGCACTGGCCCTGACTGCCCATCAGTGACTTCCAGCCTCTCTTTTTTTGTACAGCACAGCCAGATGCTGAGTACCAGCTGATGGGTTGTTAAAGCACATAGAACCAATTTGCCCACCTTCCCTTTCTTTTCCTTCAGTTTCCTCCTTCCCTCTCTCCTTCCTTTCCTGCTAATTAAACAGGTATTTATTGTCTACCTCCTGTATACCACTATGCTACATGGTGGAGTTACTAGAACATATATCTCACTGTAAAACAGGTTCTACAGATGCTACTCAGATTATTAAACATAAACTTCTGATAAATTAGAACTCATTTAAAAAAAATATAATGCATCCTAGAATGTGTGAACAGGTTTTCTGGGAGACAGGCCATGTTGCTATCTGTGATAGGATAGACTCTTGGAAGTTGATTGCATGTTCATACTGTTGACTTAATTCCTTCCTCTCCACAACTGAAATAACTGGACTTGCTTTCCTGTTGATACCTGCCCAACCCATCAACAGTTCATGCTCAAGGTGATGATAGGTATAATTGGCTTTTTTTTTTTAAAGTTTCACTTGAACTCTGTTCTATACATAGCTTTTTATTTGTTTTGAAATAAGTATTCTTAGAGAAGTTTGGAATTTCTTAGGTGATCTCTCAATTTGTATAGTAGTAGAGAAAAATGTTCAGACCCTGAAGTCAAGAAACTGAATTCGTTTTCTCCATTTTATTAGCTATGACTTTTAATGATTCACTTAAGTACTTAGTTTCCATTATTTAAAATAAAGTACTTTTCAATTCAGGCTAAATCCTAGAAAAGAAAAAAATACATATAAAAATGTAAGTATATTTGCTTTAGAACAATTAACATTTTTAGTGATAAAATGCACATAACATAAAATATATCACTTCAACCGTTTCTAAGAGTACACATCTGTGGCATTGAGTATATTCTCATTGGGCACCCATCACCATTCATCTCCCCAAACTGAAAGTATGTACCTATTAAAGAGTAACTCTTAACTCCTTATTCCTCCCTCCCCCAGCCTCTGGCAACCACCATTCCACCTTCTGTCTCTATGAATAAAACTTTTTTTTTTTTTTTTTGAGTAAGGGTGACAAGTTATCTCTTTACTTCCAATCCTCTTATTTCAATTCTTTTTTTTTTTTATCAAGCAGTGTTAATCAGAGAAAAGGAACATACTAGAGTATGTGTATTCCAAGTCTAATTTCAGTTAATTTTTAAAGATAGCCTCTAATTTTTTTTATTTGATCAAAATCTTTTTGTGTTAACTGCCAGTGTATTGTTTGTATATTAGAATAACATTACCCTACAGCTATGGGAGGCAGCAACAAAAACACTTCTGAGTAACTGTGCCTAGGCAATTAAATAAATGAAATCCATTTAAAGCTTTAGCCATTTATGTGAAATTAGGCATTTCATTTGATTTCCACCTATGGCTATGGCTTTCAGAAATTTGATTTACAATTTATTTGATGTGATTTCAGGCTGAGAATATCTTTGCAATACAATAATGAGAAATTAGGTTATCTGAAGTATGGCTTAATGAAGTGTAAAGGGTATGAAATGAAAAATAAAATGTAACTTAGGGAATATTTGCATGAATGGCATTTTTACTGGGCATTTTTATACTCCTATTGTAAGTACTTTTTCATAATACATAAAGGTGGTTTTACAGTTTTGGTATCATTTACAACATGTTCTATATAATTAGAAGACTGAAATTTTTGTTTGTCTTTTATTTACTTAAATGAATTGGTATTGTCAGGCTAGCATTTGGTTTCAATATATTGTTTACTTAAAAAAAAGCCTTGGTCATTTGAATAACTAACTGTAATTGTATTAAGAACTTAACAGCCATTAGCAGTATAAAGCTCAAAAGGCACCCAGTGTAACTGAATTACCAGAACTGACATTTGTATCTGTGCTAGTGAGGTGTGAACTTTTTTTGTACTGAAGGTTAAAGAGCTATCAGATAAGCTTTAGAGAGAGTGGAAGGCATATATTTCAAATTAACCCTTTCAAATTCTGGGATTCAATGATAGTGATGTGACGGGGTTATTAAATGTTGTAACACATGTGGAATGAAGAAACAAAAATGAGGAGATTGCTAATTGGTAAGTATATATTTTAATCAAGACATAATTTCCTAGCACCAGGAGCAGATCAAGGTTTTGTTGGGGATCTAAAAAGTAGACCTTTTGAAGGGGGGCTCCTCTTTAAGAAAGAAATACAAAGCTACAAATACGAGTTTATGTTTGAAAGTTAGCATTTATTCAGAATGAAAAAAGAACAGTTTATAGATTGCAAAAAAGGTGGCCCCTGACATAATCACAATATTTAGAAAAATGACATTTAAAACTGTTGATTGTACTTTTAAATTATTTTTTCTATAACTATAGGATGTTTCGCGTTTGATTGCTTCTCTCTACCACAATGCTTTTATAATATTTCCTACAAAGAAACTAGAAAGATGTCTTTGCTGTAGCCCAGCTAATAAAATTTTGTGTTTTTTTTGATAGTTGAAGTATAAAAAACATGCAGTTTCACTGACAGACATACCTAGTATTTGTAGAAGTGTTCTACGTTTGTGCTGTAGAGAGTTTCAGAGACGTTCCATTTCGTGAGTCCCACCAAAAAAGAAAAAAAAATATGGTACAATTATAATTAAATATATTATCAACTATATCCCTGATAAGAGAAAATTTCTGATTTGACCAGACATTGATTAAAAATCCACTTATCTGCTTAAACTATTTCATATCTCATGATTGGAAAAATTTCCCAATGACTTGTTTCTGGCTGCATATGTTTCGGACTGTTTCTCCTCTACTTATGTACCTCTGGTTCCTGTGGTTCTAGCTGCCATGAGACACATTCGTGTCACCTCTGACATCTGATTTTGCATCTTCATTTCATGCCTCCTGGTGAGTTGAAGCAGTAGGAAAAAGGTATCTTCCCAGAAGCCATTCCTGCAGTGAAACATACAGCAATAACTTATTACACATGGAAATGACTGAGAACCATAGGCATATGTCCCGCTAAACCCAAACTGAATAGATCTCTAATTCACCTTTCTCTTGGCTGGAACCCCAGGTTACCCACTCTCCCACCATTCGACACAGGTGAAGGGTGGTGAAGTGTAAGTTGGAGTGGCAAGAGAAATAATTTTTTTATGGTTAAAACATCTTAATTTTGGGACGCCTGTGTGACTTAGCTGTTAAGCGTCTGCCTTCGGCTCAGGTCATGGTCCCAGGGTCCTGGAATCGAGCCCCGCATCGGGCTCCCTGCTCCTCGGGAAGGCTGCTTCTCCCTCTCCCATTCCCCTCTGCTTGTGTTCCCTCTCTCACTGTCTCTGTCTGTCAAATAAATAAAATCTTCAAAGAAAAAAAAAACAAAAAAAAAAATCTTAATTTTGTACCCTGTATGAAAATGCATATTATGAGAACCATTGCAAAGGCTCCTCCCAGGTCCCTGAAAGGACCTTTTCAGGTAAGGAGCCTTGAAGCTTTATGAGGCAATTTTATGGTAAACAAGTCAAACAAGTGCTATTTCTGCATTGATGGGAATCTGCTGTTCAGTATGGTAGCTGCTAGACCTTCTGTGGCTCTTGAAGACTTGAAATATAATTTGTGTAACTGAAGAAATGTATCTTAACATGCAGTTATAATTATTTTAAATTTAAATAGATATATGTGGTTAATGGCTACTGTATTGGACAGTGCAGGTCTAGCACCTACTTTATTACTATTTTTGTATAATATCAGCACTCATTTAATTCTGTTAAAGGTAGTACGTATTACATTTTGCTTAACTTACGATGCCATTTAGGTATAAACTCCCAGTTGTAACCTACATTCTGTATTACATATGATACATTTTTTGCCGACTGAGTAAAGTAGGCAATTCTCATAATTATGGACAAGATTTATGCTTGTAAATTAAATCAAACTGAAAAAATACCTTTAAAGTGTTTCTTCTGATTAGAAGATTTTGATTGTCTTGCTAGAAAATAATCTTGAACCGATCATATTGAAGAATCTTAAATTATGTGTTAAAATGTGTGTTTTCAAAGTAGTGGTTAAGATCTTTTATATAAATTACTATTTTTCTCTTTGGAAATTTAATAAAGTATTTCCAAAGACAAAAGGAAAGTGGATTATTTGGTTGACATGCTTAATATTTTATTTGACTGCTTAGTTTGCTAATCCTAGTATTTGGGTTAAATCTTGTCTTGCTACAACATGGCATTTGGCAATAATTTATAAATATTTAATTGGTAGAAAAAGGAGAAGGCAGGGACACTGTTTAGTACAGTTACGTGAACTGCCTCTGTGGCATAACATTTTATACAATTTTTGAAAAATGTTGCAAATATTGTAATGTTGAGCACAGGAGAGAACATTTTAATTATTGTTCATGCAGTGAACAGATGACCTTTCAAGCATCATGTATAAAAGTTCAATTTGTACTTAAATAGGATAGTTAATGATTTTCTGTTCATGTGCTAGTGATTTTTATTTGCACAGTTGAGTGTTGTACAGAGAATATCTATTCCCAATTTCTATCACCTATATGTAATAATTTAATACTTAGACTGACTAGATCAACTTTTTAAAGTTGAGGTAAAATTCACATAATATAAAATTATTTTAAAGTATATAATACATTGGTATTCACAATGCTGTGTCACCTCTTAGTTCCAAAAAGCCATCATCCCCAAAGGAGTATCCCATACCCAGAATGGATTTACCTATCTGAATATTTTATATAAATAATAAGACATGTGGCCTTTTGTTTCTGGCTTCTTCACTTAGTATGATGTTTTCAGGGCTCATCTACCCTATAGCATGTATTGTTTTGTTTTGTTTTTTTAAAGATTTTATTTATTTATTTGAGAGAGAGAATGAGAGATAGAGAGCACGAGACGGAAGAGGGTCAGAGGGAGAAGCAGACTCCCTGCTGAGCAGGGAGCCCGATGTGGGACTCGATCCCGGGACTCCAGGATCATGACCTGAGCCGAAGGCAGTCGCTTAACCAACTGAGCCACCCAGGCGCCCTACCCTATAGCATGTATTAGTACTTCATTCTTTTTTAAGGCTGAAGAGTAATTCATTGTATGGATATACCACATTTTGTTTATCACTTCATCCATTAAAATAACTTTTAAGTACAGTTGAAACTATGTTTTTCAGTAATTTGACTTAACTGGTTCTAAGCCTTGGTTGACCATATGACCTTCCCTTTGAAGTATTAATTTAAATGTTAATAAGATAGTCTAATATAATTGCTACAAATTTAATGAAGAATCATAGAATGATAAGGCTGGAAGAAAAAGAAAATTTGTTATCTCAGAGACTGGTATCATTTTTTCACTATAATTTGATAAAAAAGACAAAAATCAAGTACTCTTTATCCACCTGGAGAAGAAAAGTCATAAAAATATTTAGATCTCAAATTTTAAATATTCTTTTCAGTATCAGTGAATCTACGTGTTTTAAAATATGGCAAGTCCCACCAGAATTTTAAATTCTGTGATATAAGATGTGTTACATCATAGTGTAAGGGATTTTTTGTTTGTAATGTCTTGTTTCACTAGCGTGGGCTTTACTTTATTCTAGAGTTTGGCACATAGAAAAGCATAAATATTGACTCTATTTGCAATTATGTAAAATCTCTATTCAGAAATTCTAGATTCATAACGTTTTATTTGCAGTTCTTTACACTTTTGATTTCTCTTTGTACTTCTTTTGGGGGTCTTTTGACCCTGTTTTTTGTCTTTTGTTTTTTGTTTGTTTGTTTTAATTATCACTTGGCGACATTTTACAAAATATTCTAATTTTTTAGAATTCTAATTCTACCTAAGTAGAATTTTAAAAAGTTGCTTCCCGATAGAATTGTTCTTGTATTTTATTCTTGATTGTGCATTTTTAAAAATAGGCCTTGGTTGTGTCATATATGCTTGTTGTAATTTGGCTTTTCAAAATGTCAAATGCCAGCTATATGCAAAATAAAGTAATTTACATTTTTATAACAATGAAATTCAGTACTTATTTCAGAATAAACAAAAACCCCAAATGACTTCTTTTGGCCTAATTTGTTGACTTTGGTGGTTTGTCAGCTGGAGGGTAACAGTATTAGTTTTCTATGACTACATAACAAATACCACAAACTTAGTGGCTGAAGAGAACGTGAATTATCCCATAGTTTTCGTGGGTCAAGAGTGTGGTCTGGGCATAGCTGGACTCTGTGGGCAGGATCTCACAGGGTAAAAATCACGGGCTTGGTGGGGCTGCAGTCTCATGAAGTTGTATCCCATGTCTGTGTGGTGGTTGGCATAATTCAGTTTCTTGGGGTTGTATGATTGAGGTCCCCATTTTCTTGTTAGCTGTTGTCTGGAGACTGCTTTGAGTCTCTAACGGCAGTGCATTTGGAAGCTGGGTGGGGCATGAGTGCAGCTTTAACAGAATTTGCCCTGCAACCAGGGGCCAGCCTAGCAGGTTTGGAGTGGGTGAGTCTTCCCGAGAACTTGTAGGTGTGACACATTGCTAGCAGGTTAGGCACAAATGTCCGGGTAGGGGCCACCTCCGGCGGCTTGTTCCCCGTTTATGCTGGTGGGTAGGGGAGTAAAATGTCTCCTGCCAGTTCCCTCATTTTTGGAGAAGTCCTCCAACATGCTCCGAAATCAGTATGAACAAATCTGTCTCCCGTTTGCCCCCAGCATTGTATGTACTGCTGTTTTTTGTTTTTTTTTTTTAAGATTTTATTTATTTGACAGAGAGAGACACTGCGAGAGAGGGAACACAAGCTGGGAGAGTGAGAGAGGGAGAAGCAGGCTTCCTGCTGAGCAGGGAGCCCGATGTGGGGCTTGAACCCAGGACCCTGGGATCATGACCTGAGCCGAAGGCAGACACTTAACGACTGAGCCACCCAGACGCCCCTGTACTGCTGTTTTTATGTTGCCTCTTTGTGTAGGCTGCTGTCTCTCTAAGACATCACTCCCCCTCCCAGCTCACCCCGTGTGGGGCCAGCTGACTTTTATTTTTTATGTTTTCACCAATTTTAAATTTATTAGAGTTTTATGAAATAGAATTGAACATTTTGGGCACTTAAAAATAACTAAAACTCTGTTTCACTTTTCCCCCAAACACAGTTGTCTCTTTATAGTAAAATTTTGATGAATCATCTGACTTTTAGGCTCTAGGCTCCAAGTCCCATTGGTTGTAAAATCTCAGGGAATTCAGCCTCTCTGGTTTTGAGAGCCAAACTTATGGGGATTAGTCTCCCCTGTGTGAGTTCCCTACAGGGCTCCTTTCTCTGCCCTCACCCTGTGTGCACTCCCTCCCTCCTTGGGCAGTCTCCCTCCACCTTTCTGACCTTGCTGACCTTTCAGATGCAGTTTCTTCTCTATATTTAGCTGTGGAGTTTTTTCTGCCAGTCTTCAGATTGCTTTCTGGTTTATTGACTAGGATATGGATGTTATCAAGTTGTAAACATGGGACAGGGTGAGCTCAGGGTCCTCCTACCCCACCATCTTCTCAAGTTCCCTCTACTTTTGTATTCATTTTTGAAAGCTATTTGGGCTGGATATAGAATTTTAGTTTCACAATTTTTTCTTCTAGAAGTTAAAACAACAACAACAACAACAACAACAAACATTGTTCTATTTTATTTCTGGCTTGCATAGTTCCTGACGAGATATTTGTGTTATTTGTGTATTTGTTTCTGTGTATATATGTACCTTTTTTTTTTTCCCAGCATGCTTTTAAGATTTTCTTTTTTTTTTTAAAAGATTTTATTTATTTATTTGTTGAAGAGAGAGAGCGCACAAACAGGGGAAGGGGCAGGCAGAGCAGGCAGAGGGAGAAGCAGGCTCCCCGCTGAGCAGGGTGCCCGATGGGGAACTCGATCCCAGGACCCTGGGATCATGACCTGTGCCAAAGGCAGATGCTTAACCAACTGAGCCACCCAGGCAGCCCAAGGTTTTCTTTTTATTACTGGTTTTTAGCAATTTGATTATAACATGTCTTGTTGTGTTTTTTCTTTATGATTAATCTGCCTAAGCATCCTTGAACTTCTTGGATTCATAGGTATGTAGTTTGTAATAAATTTAGAAAATTTGGGAGCATGGTCTCTTTAAATATTTTTTTGACTTTCTTCTTTCTCCTGTAGGACTCTTAATTATGCAAATGTTAGATTATTTGATTTTATCCTAATGTTATTGAGAGTATATTCATGTTTTGACTTTTTATTCCTCTGTACTTTTGTTAAGATAATTTATAGGACTCTGTCTTCAGTTTCACTGACAAGTTTTTTCTGTGGTGTCTAATCTGCTGATAATCCCATCCAGTGAAATTTTCATGTCATATATCTTATTTTTAAATTTGGTTCTCTTAAATGTTTTTCCTTTCTCATTATATTCGTGTTTTCCTTTAAGTCTTTAATCCTGTGTAGCCCATTTTAATAGCTATTTTAAAGTCCTTTTATGTTAATGTTATCTTTTTTATTTCTGTGTCCCTTTTTATTGACTGACCCCCCCCAACTTATGGGTACTATTTTCTGCCTTTTTGCCTGTTCCTAATATTTTTTTTATTAGATAATGAATATTAGGATTCATATTATTAAGCTGAAAGTTATAGCTTTGTTTAGGTAGTGTTTGACTTTTTTTTTTTTTTTTTGCATTCAGTTATTTGCAGGTCAGTCTGATGATCTCAAGGCTCCTCTTCATGCTTTTATAGGATTATCTAGGGTGGTATTTACTCTAGAACTAGTTTATCCTCACTACTAAGGCATGAACTTTTTGGAGTCTACAGAATGCCCTGCTTATTCAACAAGGTCTCTACATTTAGGAAATTGTTCGGTTAACAGCTTCCCTGAAATTGATTTTCCTTTCTAGTTGTTCTTCAGTTGACCTCTTCAAGTTTCACCCTAAGAAGTATGGCTTGGTATTTAAAACCTTAAGGGGATTGCTATGCCAGTTACTACAGCTTTTTTCTCTGCACAGCTCCCTTTTCAAACAGTGGTTTCAGTATCTCTCCTTATTCAGTCTATGAGACTCTTTTTGTGTTCCCCTTTTCTATACCACAATCTGGACTTTGCTTCCAGTATGAAATATAGGCAGTTTTGGAGAGGACCTGCTTTGTTTCTTTTCTCCTAAAAATCACAGACCTGTGTGGCCTTTTTCCCCCAATATCTGAAATCATAAAATTTGCTTACTTTTCCAGTTACATACATGACTGGGAGAGCAGTCCTGCAGCAATCCAGCATAGTTGTTTTTTTTTCTGCTTAAATTTATTGTAGTGAATGTAGTTTGTTTAAACTTGAATATTGAATCTGGTCACTGTTAGAAGCAAGCTTTATGTTATTGTCTATTCTTATTTTCAGGAATTTCAAAGAATTTTTCTATATAGAGACCAGAAGGTTATGTAATCAAAGTATCAAAGTTATATCAACATCTTAAAAAAAAATTAAGCAGAATATTTTCACAGAGGTTAAGATACCTTTTAGGTCATTTCTTTTTTTGTTGTTTTCCTTTTGTTTTTTTTGGGAGGGGTGCAAGTTGGTGATTTCATTCATTACATTCACAACACCTACAAGTTATTTTAAAATGGACTGAGACTCAAAATGAGTCTTGGTTCTTACCATAGTATGAGTAATGGTAAAGTGAATAATCGTTCTTACCATAGTATGTATTGAATTATGAGAAGTACTCGTACTCGTGGCTGTATGTTACCCGGGAGGACTATTTAATGTACTTGGTTGTATAGATCTGCAAGTTTTAGCTATGTTCTGATGTCCATATTGAATCATAAATTTATTATTGATGTATTGCTTTCTAGGCAGTCATGTTATGCTCTAAGAGAATTAAGGGTAGGAATTAATTTTCTGTTATGGAATGTTTTCTGCAACTGTAAATGAATGCATTAAACATACACATTACTAACTCCTAGAACTAACACACAAAAAAGTTGTTTATTAGTTTGGAGCATAAATTAATTATAAACTTTCCTAATAAAAATACTAGAGAAACATTTAGGGAAAAATATTTCTACATTAAAGCAATTTAACTGACAGAAGCTTGTCAGCACTTAGGAACATTTATTCTCAGTTATAAATGGTGCATTTTTCAGCACCATTTTTATTCTAGCTTTCCATCGATATATCATTTAGACAGAAAGTGCTGATGTTGGTTTTTCATTCTTAACCTGCAAATGTATTGAAGGTGAATGTGGTTTTAGTTAAATAGCCTGTTTCCTACATAGTCTGGGTATTGGGTTTTATTAAACTGTTCATAAGGCTTTGTTGTCAAATATATAGGCTTGCTAATCATTTATATGAAGTGCCTTAGTTTAAAAAAAAATTAACTACATACAAGATGGTTCATTTATCAGCTCTCTTATCTAGAGCTATTTCCAAATTTGGAAGTGTATTATTGAAAGATACATGAGAAGTTATTGTCACCAGGTCTTCCATTTATATTGGTTTACTGCCATGTGAAATTTATAACTAAACTTTCAAATGAAGAAGATAAAACACACTGTCATCTCATCTTGTCCCATTGTACTTTTCAGTTTTAGGAACAATGGTATGCCTTCAGTTGGGTGACATGGTGAACTAGAAAATCTTTATTATTCAGTGTATGTCAGTCAGTGTGTGTGTTTGTAAGTATGTTTATACATGAATAGACAGCCTCTAGCCCTTGCAGAATAAAGTCATATTTATATATGCCATGATGATACTTTTGTAGCTTTATAAACACACAGATTCAGTAGATTAGATCATGGATATCCTTTTTTTTAAAAAAATTTTTATTATTATGTTAATCACCATACATTACATCATTAGTTTTGGATGTAGTGTTCCATGATTCACTGTTTGTGCATAACACCCAGTGCTCCATGCAGAACGTGCCCTCTTTAATACCCATCACCAGGCTAACCCATCCCCCCACCCCACCCCCTCTAGAACCCTCAGTTTGTTTTTCAGAGTCCATCGTCTCTCATGGTTGGTCTCCCCCTCCAATTTCCCCCCCTTCATTCTTCCCCTTCTGCTATCTTCTTCTTTTTTTTTCTTAACATATATTGCATTATTTGTTTCAGAAGTACACATCTGTGATTCAACAGTCTTGCACAATTCACAGCACTCACCATAGCACATACCCTCCCCAATGTCTATCACCCAGCCACCCCATCCCTCCCACCCCCCCCCACCACTCCAGCAACCCTCAGTTTGTTTCCTGAGATTAAGAATTCCTCATATCAGTGAGGTCATATGATACATGTCTTTCTCTGATTGACTTATTTCATTCAGCATAACACCCTCCAGTTCCATCCATGTCATTGCAAATGGCAAGATCTCATTCCTTTTGATGGCTGCATAATATTCCATTGTGTATATACACCACATCTTCTTTATCCATTCATCTGTCGATGGACATCTTGGCTCTTTCCACAGTTTGGCTATTGTGGACATTGCTGCTATAAACATTGGGGTGCACGTACCCCTTCGGATCCCTACATTTGTATCTTTGGGGTAAATACCCAGTAGTGCAATTGCTGGATCGTATGGTAGCTCTATTTGCAACTGTTTGAGGAACCTCCATACTGTTTTCCAGAGTGATTGCACCAACTTGCATTCCCACCAACAGTGTAGGAGGGTTCCCCTTTCTCCACATCCCCGCCAACATCTGTCGTTTCCTGACTTGTTAATTTTAGCCATTCTGACTGGTGTGAGGTGGT
The DNA here is from genome assembly GCF_009762305.2 of Zalophus californianus. Taxonomy (NCBI): domain Eukaryota; kingdom Metazoa; phylum Chordata; class Mammalia; order Carnivora; family Otariidae; genus Zalophus; species Zalophus californianus. The sequence continues at coordinate 68,922,477 of NC_045606.1, read as the reverse complement.
ATCTCATTGAGGTTTTGATTTGGATTTCCCTGATGCCGAGCGATGTTGGGCACTTTTTCATGTGTCTGTTGGCCATTTGGCTGTCTTCTTTGGAAAAATGCCTGTTCATGTCTTCTGCCCATTTCTTGATTGGATTATTTGTTCTTTGGGTGTTGAGTTTGATAATTCTTTATAGATTTTATATACTAGCCCTTTATCTGATATGCCATTTGCCAATATTTTCTCCCATTCTGTTGGTTGTCTTTTGGTTTTGTGGACTGTTTCTTTTGCTGTGCAAAAACTTTTTATCTTGATGAAATCCCAGTAGTTCATTTTTGCCCTTGCTTCCCTTGCCTTTGGCGATGTTTCTAGGAAGAAGTTGCTGCAGCTGAGGTCGAAGAGGTTGCTGCCTGTGTTCTCCTTTAGGATTTTGATGGACTCCTGTCTCACATTTAGGTCTTTCAACCATTTGGAGTCTATTTTTGTGTGTGGTGTAAGGAAATGCTCCAGTTTCATTCTTCTGCATGTGGCTGTCCAATTGTCCCAACACCATTTGTTGAAGAGACTGTCTTTTTTCCATTGGACATTCTTTCCTGCTTTGTGAAAGACGAGTTGACCATAGAGTTGAGGGTCCATTTCTGGGCTCTCTATTCTGTTCCATTGATCTATGTAGATCATGGATATTCTTTGTATTTGTTTACAGTAAAGTCCCTCAACAAATATGTTCCAGTTATGACCAAACTGTCTTATAATGAGCATATATTAATGGCTGGTTTTATGGGCTAGTAGAAAGAAGTATTGCAAACTGGTCACTTGTTAGACCATCTTAAATATGCTACTTATGGTAAAGTTACCATGTTCACACACATAAGATGCTGTCTTGGTTTTGTTGTAGATAGGTAAATGCTGTTACTTGCATTTCAAGGTAGAATTAGTTATTTTTATGAGCGTAAATTAATATATTCTTGGTATATTACTTCTCTGATTTTGGGTTGCTTACTTCCTTGTGCCTCACTTATCTCATCTCTGAGATAGGGATGAAATAGTTCCCGTTTCATGGGATTATGGTGAAAATTAAATGAGTTAACACATGTAAAGCTTTTAGAACAATTCTTGATTCCTAGCAAACGCAGTGAGTATTTGTTATTATCTTTATTACCACTTCAGATAATTCAAGAATCTACCAACAATCTTTTTTTTTTGCTATTTTCCTTTGTACATACTTATTAATGTATAATTTACATCTCCTAAAAGTCACCCATGCTAAGTGTAGAAATCAGTGATACATAGTGAACTTACAGAGTTGTGTAGCCATCACCACAGTCCAATTTTAGAGCATTTCCCACCATTTTTTAAAAGATTTATTTATGAGAGGGAGGGAGAGAAAGAGAAAGAGAGAGAGCGAGCATGCCAGCAGTGGGAGGGGCAGAGGCAGAGGGAGAGAGTGGGAGAGAAGCAGATACAAGCCTGATGTGGGGCTTGATCTCACGACCCTGAGATCATGACCTGAGCCGAAACCAAGAGTCAGATGCTTAACTGACTGAGCCACCTAGGGACTCCAACATTTTCCACCATTCTAAAAGTATTCTTATGCCTATTTGTAGTCACTCCTCTTGTTCTAGGCCACCAATAATTTATTTTCTGTTGCTATAGGTTTGTCCTTTCTGGGCATTTTATTTGCATAGAATCATACAATAAATGGACTTTTGAGTCTGGCTCCTTTTATGTTGTAGCAAGTATCAGTGTTTTATTCCTTTTTATAACTGAATAGTATTCTGTGTATGTATGTACTCCGTTTTTAAAACCTATTTGCCATTTGATGGACCATAGGGTTGTTTGCAGTTTTTAGGTATTACGAATAATGCTGCTACAAATATTCTTTATAAGTCTTTCTATAGACCTATATTTTTGTTTCTCTTGAGTAGATTCCTAGATGTGGAATTGCTGGATTGTGTGGTAAATTTATGTTAATTTTTCAAGAAACTACCAAACTGTTTTCTAAAGCAGCTGCGTGTAACAGTTCACATTTTCATCAGCAATGTGTGATGGCTCCAGTTTCTCCATATCCTTGCCAATGTTTGATATTTTCTGTGTTTTTGATTATAGCTATTCTAGTGTGCATAAAATAGTATGTTGTTGTGGTTTGAATTTGCATTTCCCTAACTTCCCTGAAGCACATTTTCATGTTTCTTACCCCTAGTTTACACCCCCTTTCTGGGGTACCCTGCATTTCTTTCTTTTTTTTTTTTTAAGATTTTATTTATTTGACAGAGAGAGACATAGAGAGGGAACACAAGCAGGGGGAGTGGGAGAGGGAGAAGCAGGCTTCCTGCTGAGCATGGAGCCCAATGCGGGGCTTGATCCCAGGATGCTGGGATCATGACCTGAGCCAAAGGCAGACGCTTAACGACTGAGCCACCCAGGTGCCCCAACCCTGCATTTCATAATGCATCAATCTGTGGGCTCAAAGACCCAGTCCCTTGCCTCAATTGGAGCAATTCTGAGAGGCTGTTCCCAACTTGAGGTTTTTGTATCATTGGCTAAAACCTGTGTTACATCTGCTTTGTAGTCCAGTTTCCTTCTGCCTGTCCTGCTTCCTTCACTTCTTTCCACATGTTATTCCTGAGAGCACCCCCCCAAATGTATGCAAATCTCAGTCTTAGAGTCTGTTTCCCAGGGAATCCAAAAACAGCAGAAATAGAGTTGACAGGAGTCACTAAATTAGAGACGGCCTCTAGTCTGAATTAATGTTTGAGCAGAGACCTGAATAAAAAGAGGAACTGAGCCAGCCAGATTTCGGGGAGAAATAATTTTCCTGACAGAGCAGTGAGTACAAAGATTCTGGGCAGGGCATGCTTGACAGCAAGGAGCCCCATGTGGAGAAACCGAAGAGGGAGAAGAGATGGTTGTAACCAGGGGCCAGATCATGCAGGGCTTTGATAGCCATACCCTGCCTGGCCTTTGAAGTATTTTTGGCAGTGGGATTCCATGATCATTCTGGATGCTCTGTGAAAATGGAATGTAAGGGGCTGAGAGCACAACTAGAGAGCCAATCAGGAGGCTACTGCCGTAGTCCAGGTGAGAAATGGTTGTGGCTTGAGTCGCATTGTAGTAGGTAAGAAATGGCAAGATTCTGGATATATGTTGAGGATAAAAGTTTTTGATGGTTGGGATAGAATGTGATAGAAACAGAGAAATGAACAATGATTCTAAAGCTTTTGGCGCAGGCATTTGGATGAATGGAAATGTATGTACTGAGAAAGGAAAGGTGTAGGAGCAGGTGGGGGTAGGTGGAAATCAAATTTCCAGTTTTAGACGTGTGATATTTGCATGCCTATTAGAAATTCAAGAGTAGATGTGGCCTGAAAAGTTGAAATGCAAATCTGGGTCAGAACTGAAGATAGAATTCTGTGAGTTGTCCAAGACATAGATTTAAAGTTATGGATCTGAGTGAGATCCCTTAGACAAGAGTTGGCAAACCTTTTCTGTAAAAGGTCAGGCAGGTACACTACGAAGTCTTTGTTGCAACTATTCAGCTCTGCCCTTGTACTGTGAAATATGATGACAGTGATTAAATGGGTATGGTTATATTCTAATAAATCTTTATTTATAAAAATAAGTGGTAGTCTGGACTTGGCCTGCAGGAAGTAGATTGCTGATCTCTGAGCTAGAAGTGAGTAGAGAAAGAAGAGATTTTAGTCCTGAACTCTTAGTGAGCCCCAGTAGTCTAACTTAGAACCAGGGAGATGAGAAGGAATAACCAGTGATGTCAGACGGAAACTCAGAAAATGTGTTCATGTTATAATTTATGTTTATCCTCTTCTCACTTTTATTTGTAGTTGGACAAATAATTTACATAAATCTAAATATGTAATATTCTGACTGCCTTTGGTCTTAGACATACTCTTTCTCTGATAATTATTCTTCATTAATCATTTTCTAGAATTTCTGTATAGTATCCTGTAAAATGCTCGGAACTCTTCAGATATTTTCTGCATGGAGTTCTAATCAAAATTTTTAGTGCATTGTTCCAAAAACATTTTTTTTGTTTGTGTAATCTAATGTGTGGGGTTATTTGTTGAATTGATATAGTTGAAGTTTTTTGTTCCTGAATTTTCAGGTGGTCACTGTGTTGGGGGCACCTACGTTCTCAGGAATAGTCAAAGTAGAGTTCAGGGATAACAGATAAAACTTAAATTTGAAGGGGGGGAAATTGGAGGGGGAGATGAACCATGAGAGATTATGGACTCTGAGAAACAAACTGAGGGTTTTAGAGGGGAGGGGGGTCGGGGGATGGGTTAGCCTGGTGATGGGTATTAAAGAGGACACGTTCTACGTGGAGCACTGGGTGTTATACACAAACAATGAATCATGGAACACTACATCAAAAATAATGATGAAATGTATCGTGATTAACGTAACATAATAAAAAAATTAAAGAAAAAAACCCTTAAATTTGAGTATTTCCATTTCTCAAGACTTTTGAAATCTTTTTTTTTTTTTTAAGATTTATTTATTTGAGAGAGAAGGGGAGACAGTGAGAGGAGAGGGGGAAGCGGGCTCCCTGCAGAGCAGGGAGTGACTCCTGGGCTGAATCCCAGGACCCTGGAATCATGACCTAAGCCGAAGGCAGACACTTAACAACTGAGCCACCCAGGTGCCCCAAGACTTTTGAAATCTTAGTTGAAGAATGTAGTTGCACACTTTTCTATGAAGTAACTAAAAAATGAGCTGTGTAAGCACATGTGAGCTCACTAACCCAAATGGGTAGAAGGGATTTCCCGGACTTTTGGGATCTTAGCTCAGAAAGATGAGTGATGAGATTTTAGCAGAAATCTTGGTTAAACTTGTATTTAATTTGTAGAATTTATAGCAAGCTATTCCTGGTGTGATTTTTATTTTTCTGATATTGTTAAAAGCAACAGATTCCAGGTGAAGTAGGAATTAAGGAACTACTTAAGATACATTTTTTTTTCAGTAGTTTTTTGGAGCTCAGACACCAGAAGTGATTCTGAAATTTTTGTATTGCCAACTGACAGACATTATGTATAAAGAACTCACATTATTGTAGGTCACTGAATTAATTTAAGAAATACCAATTGACATCACTCCTTTAGGGAATTGTGGGCTGCTGTTTGATATTATTGTCTTTGTCAAATATGAAAGTTTAAAATGAATTTTAGTTTTAGTGTGTAGGGACTTTAAGAATGAGGTGATGTCCTTTCCAAATTTAAATTTTTTTTTTTTCAAATGGACAAGAAGTGGAGTATATAGACTTTGTTTCTGCCTCTTTTCACTAAGATAGTTAAGTGCTTGAGTGTTCCACGGACTGTTGTATGTAGTTGATTATTCTTAAATGGAAAAGAGAGTTCCAGGAAGCATTGAAAACGCTTTATGGTTTTGCTCAAAAATTGTTTTTTTATTTGTGGGAGAGGGTGGTCATAATTGGTGTCCCTTATGTGCCTATTTGAATGCTTTTGTATTCTGTCAAATATAATGTGTTCTAGATGAGATCATCAAGAAAGAACATTTTTCATTGTCATTACAATAGCAATTGGGCAAACCCTTTCTTGCTAAAAGGCTCTCAGTTAATTCCTAGCACTCTTATTATTTCAGCTCTTTGTGGTAACCAGTTTTAATTGTATTACATTGAGCCTAATTATCTTCCCAGATGAATTTATGTCCTTTGTACTCCAAAATATTTTAGAGAATAGATTGACTAGTATGAATTTATGTGGCCATTTATTTTCTAGCCAAGTATATAAAGTTCTATGAGCTAGGGCAGTGGATAGGTTATACCTTCACAGTAAAACTCCTTGGTGTTATACGGTCACTTGCTATTAGTTAATTACTATATGTGTGTGGGGCTGTTCTAGGTATGGCCCTTAAAACAATATGTCAATTAAAAAAATAAACATAAACTATACAAAGACTTCAAAATAGCATGGCTAATTTAGCCCAAATATTACATTTAGGTATGATGTAATTCAGATTCAGAATTCAAGCTGCTTTTTTAAATCAAAGGATCCTAACTTTTACAGTATTATGTGGGAAGGAATCCTTGCTTCTACCCTTCCAGGATCCCCTGCCAGATTCCTAACCATCTGAAGAATATAGAGTTTTGGGTTTTGGATTCGTCTCTCAAATTGCACGTGATTTTGGAATAGTTACTTTTTGTTCTCTGTTTCTTGTGTAAAAACAAAGCTTTTAGACTTGATTATTTTATTGACTATTTTTAACCAGCACATATATTTTGAACAATTACTGTTCACCATGTGATATACTAAATATCTTAGGAAGTATAAAATAAAAGATAAACCCTCTGACTTTGAGAATTTTAACATATAACTGCTATGAAAACAGCTGGTTGTAATTTATTTTATTTTTATTATTTTTATTTTTGCATTTTGCATTTTGCATTTTTTAATTTTATTATGTTAATCACCATATACTACATCATTAGTTTTTGATGTAGTGTTCCATGATTCATTGTTTGCGTATAACACCCAGTGCTCCATGCAGAACGTGCCCTCTTTAATACCCATCACCAGGCTAACCCATCCCCCCACCCTCCTCCCCTCTAGAACCCTCAGTTTGTTTCTCATAGTCAATAGTCTCTCATGGTTCATCTCCCCTCCAATTTTCCCCCCTTCATTTTTCCCTTCCTACTATATTCTTTTTTTTTTTAACATATAATGTATTATTTGTTTCAGAGGTACAGGTCTGTGATTCAACAGTCTTACACAATTCACAGCGCCCAACATAGCACATACCCTCCCCAGTGTCTTTCACCCACCACCCCATACGTCCCACCCCCCACCACTCCAGCAACCCTGTTTGTTTCCTGAGATTAAGAATTCCTCATATCAGTGAGGTCATATGATACATGTCTTTCTCTGATTGACTTATTTCGCTCAGCATAATACCCTCCAGTTCCATCCATGTCGTTGCAAATGGCAAGATCTCATTCCTTTTGATGGCTGCATAATATTCCATTGTGTATATATACCACATCTTCTTTATCCATTCATCTGTTGATGGACATCTTGGCTCTTTCCATAGTTTGGCTATTGTGGACATTGCTGCTATAAACATCGGGGCACATGTACCTTTTTGGATCACTACATTTTTATCTTTGGGGTAAATACCCAGTAGTACTATCACCACTGTTATTTTTATTTTTTTTAAAGATTTTTATTTATTTATTTGACAGAGAAAGAGACAGGGATAGAGGGAACACAAGCAGGGGGAGTGGGAGAGGGAGGAGCAGGCTCCCCACTGAGCAGGGAGCCCGATGCGGGGCTCAATGTGAGGCTCAATGTGGGGTTCCATGCGGGGCTCGATCCCAGGATCTTGGGATCATTACCTGAGCCGAGGGCAGATGCTTAATGACTGAGCCACCCAGGTACCCCCAGTTCATCGTAATTTAAAACAGTGTTAAGATAAACTGGCAGAATGAACTTTATATATAATAAGGAAGAAAGTAGTGTGGATTTGAAGGATCTGAGAGGATTTTTTGGAGGAAATTGTTCCGGAGTTGAGCTGGAATAAGTTTAGATAGGAGATAGAGGACTTGCCATGTGAGGATGGCCTTAAAGAAAACAAGTGTAAATAGATACAAGTAAACTTTATGTGTGTGTGGAACTGGTAGGGTATTGTGGATGGTATAGAAAATTCCTATGGGGAAGGTAATAGGAAACAGGTTGGATATATAGAGATGGAGGATTCTGAATGCTACCTTGAGGAGTTTCAATCTGATTTTGTGGTACATGGAAGCTTTTATGTTTCTTCAGCAGATAGTCATAAAAGCAGTATTTTAAGGAAAAGAGAGATTCCATTTCATTATGTGGATCATGTATAGATATGAATAAGAGAACTTGATGCCAGACACCAGGAATACCAGCTGAGGTGTTTTATAAAAAGGTAGTTTCAGAACAGAAGCCTTTTGCTTTGCTTTGTTTTGAATATATAGGATATTTACAGGGTAAATATATGAAGGATTGGTCTCTGATTTTATTATTATCATTTTTTAAACCATGAATGTATAACATGGGAGACAATCTCCCAGAGAACATTTTTCCTTGATTTTATTTACTAACCTAGCATTTCATACTATGTTTGGAAGATTGAAAACTCTAAATAAATGTTAGCTTAATTATGAATTCGTTCCCAATTCTGTTGCTTAATAGCATCTCAGGTTAATTCCTTCCACCTGATCTTGTGTGTAGTCATATAGTTGGTTTACCAGTTGAATTGCTGTGTATGACCATACCTTGCCTAACATTTTTCTTACTTACTCATCATGGATAGTAGAGGGATCGCCTGAACCGCAAGCAGGGGTCCACTCCCAGTCAGAATCCATTTTTACAGAATCACCACTGGAAGCATAATCTGCAGTGTATCTTTGGAAAGGACATGGTTGGGTAATTTCCCCCTTCCTTATTGCTCAAAGAAGTACTTGAAATTCAGAAGGGCTACAGTTTTAATTCTCTCTACTTACCTATATATACTTTTAATGGTAAAACTCTTTTTTGCCACTAGAGAATGTGTTTATTTTTTTTTTAAAGACTCTTTTATTCTACCTTGTATTGTTGTTAGTTGAGCCTATAACACTTAGCCAAGGTTGGCAATAGAAAATGTTTGTTGAATTAAAATGCTGTTCTTAATATTGGTATATAAACATTCCCTAGCAAATTAGAATTATATTTTTACAGATTTCTTTCTTTCTTTTTTATAGACTTCATTTTAACTTGTGTTATAACTTGGGTTACATTTAGAACAACAAGCTGAAATTTTAAGGCATCTCAAAAAGATACATAATCTCACCACATGTCATCAAATTCTTAAAAAATAAAAGCAAGTCTGTTCAGTCCAAAGTGACGTTACTCTGAAAATTTATGGAAGTATTTTAAAAAATAGAGATGAGCAGAAAAAGTGGAAAACACAAACACAAAACAAAACCTTTCTTTATTAGAATAGATCTGAGAAGGGCTCATCAGTCTAGTCCTTTTTTTCTTTGGTGTGATTCTAAAAAATCATAAGTGTCCTTTCTGTTGGTGATCATTATGGAAATGTGAGTAGTAAAATTATAAAATAGCCTTTACTACAGAGACAATTTATTTCAGAGTAGAAATGCAGTTATGCCTCATGCTGTATGCTTTTCCAAAGATGTAGGCAGGATAGGCTGAGAGCTGCTCCACAGACTTAGTGCCTGAACATCTCACATCACTAATACCTTCCCATTAAGCCACGCAGTACACCAGCATGTAAGCTTAGCACAAAGAAGGCACAGTGAAATGTATTGTTATTCAGATTACAGAGGGGGCTGATCACATAGAAAAACCCTAAGAAGAACAAGGTAGGAACATTTGAAGTGGACAATGGGGTAGGGTGGAGAAGGTTTAGAAGGACCAAACTGGTCAGAGCTAGGGAATACCATCAAGGAGGAGATGAAGCAGCAGGGAGTCTAAGATTGGGTTCTGGAAATAGAGGTCATGTCGTTACAGAATTTTGATCTTGAAGAGATTCAATAGATAATCTTATTAAGAAAAAACTCATTTCTGAATTTGACACCATGACTTATAAAGGTTAAATGACTTGTTTGTTATTTTAATCATTAATCATTGACAGACCTGAAAGAGCCTAGAAGTCTTGAAATCCTGCACCCATGCATTCACTTAACAAGTATTTACAAACTGCTTACTATTAGCTCGGTGATAAGGATAAAATGATATTTGAGATGAAGTTTTTACTTCTGAGGCTCTAATGAGTTAGTGGGGAAACTTGCTGGTAAGTCAGAAAGTGGAATACAGGATTGTAAGTGTTGGATCAGACATGTTCAGGTAGCTTGGAAAGCCCCAGGAGAGGTACCTCAACCAGCTGGATTGTGGGACTGGGGCCAGGAAATGTTTCTGGGGCAAGCTGACATTTCATCAGAGCTCACTCTGTACCGTGTTGGTGTCCTGGAGATAGTGCAGGCATTTTTCATGGTAGTTTAAGATAGAATTTAGGTAACTTTATCCTCTGCTTTTACTTTTGAATCTTGTTCAATAGCTAGAGGAATTGAGTCCACTTTTTAAAATAGGACACTAATGATGTATGGTCATTAACATAACATAATAAAAAATATGTTAAAAAAACAATACAAAGAAAAGAAAAAAAATAAAATAGGACATTACAGACGTACTTGGCATATCTCTATATTGAGCCAAAACATAAAATTTTTCTTTATAATATAGGATATTCTGTTGATTCTTTTACTTCATAGTGCTGATAGCATAAGAGAATAGGAATGAAGGAGAGTCTTGATTCTGTGCTCTGGAAAGAAGCTAAAAACATAGGATATACTACTACGTATTTATACCCTAGATTTAAAAAAACACAAAAAAAGAGGTTTTATAAAGTGTGAAAAGACCATTAATAATACATTTAATGTAAAAATTGTTGATGGTTTAAACTTGGTGTGTTAGAACAATTTTGTCTGAAAAGAACATGATCCTATATGCAAAATACATTTTAGATGAGTTAAAAAATAAATACCCAAAATGGAAACTGTAAAATACTTTGAAGAAGGTATGGCTGAATCATTTGATAGTAGGGTGAGGAAAGCTTTCTTTGATATAAAACCAAAAGAAGTTATGATGACGGAAAGTTTGATAGATTTGATTATGTAAAATAAATCTCTTATTTGTCAAAAAACTTGAAATGATATTTAAAAACAAATGAGAACCTTGAAAAGTATTTGCAGTATCGAACCTATCACTCATGTATGAAGAACAGCTACACACACATACACAAAGAAAAGCAGGGGTGTTGGGGGAGAAAAAGCATTGACTTTGAAGGAAAGATTTTATTTATTTATTTGTCAGAGAGAGAGAGCAAGAGAGAGAGTGAGAGAGAGAGAGAGCACAAGCAGGGGGAGCGGCAGTGGAGTGTGGGACTCCATCCCAGGATCCTGGGATCATGACCTGAGCTGAAGGCAGACACTTAACCGACTGAGCCATCCAGGTGCCCCTGCCGATATTTGAAAAATAAAGTATGTATATGTAGACAAGACTAGAGGAACATAGACTGTGTATTGTGAATATGTGTCTTAAATGTGATTTTTCTTAGAATTTAAAAATGCTTTTCATGTTTCCTGTTGCCTCATACATTTTAGTGAGAAAAATTAAAATTGTGGACTAGCAGTCTATATTGAATTATAATCATATTGTATTTATACAAATGATTTGTCAACTCTATTTCTCTGTTCTTAAGGCAATATGATACATCAAAATTCAATAATTAGAATTAAAGTTTGTTCAGGTGAGGGTCCAAGTTGAATCAATATCTAATAGTTTTTTTTTAAGATTTTATTTATTTATTTGAGAGAGAGAGAGCACATGATGAGGAGGGAGCAGGGAGCCCGATGTGGGACTCGATCCAGGGACTCCAGGATCATGACCTGAGTTGCTTAACCAACTGAGCCACCCAGGCACCCAATATCTAATAGTTTTTGCTTGAGAATGTTACAGAATAATATTACTACAGTTGGCTGTATATTTTTTTACCTGACTAGAGATGAAATTATACTATGCTTTCAATTAAGTAATTTTAAATATGAGAAAGGCAAAAGCCGTGAAGAGCAGAATAAAGAAACAATTTCATATATAAAAATACCAAAAAGTTATACTCTTTGCCTTATTTGCTCACTTTTAGAAATCCTGTAGCTGTATTACATTTTTCATTAAAATCTGGATAAATCTTATACTTCCATATTCATTGACAGGTAAAATAATTCCAAAATGACTGTATGAATCAATATAAAGTAAAACAGTATATGTAGTAATATATAGGCAAATAAAATTGGGCTACAATTTTTAAAATCAATTGACTGCTTTCTAATTGAAGTAGAAATCTATTTCAAGTTACTGTTTATGGAAATAGAAAAAAATGGCTGAGGGTAGAAGAGTGATGTGAAAGAAAATAGTTCACATCATTTAAAAATAGGTCTTGGTATATTTAGTTGGGGAAAAAGGTGATTGATTAGAGCCATTTTCAAAGATTCCTTACTATGGAATTGTCTTATAGTCTATTTTCCAATGAAATTCCTACCTTTTTGATTTGGTAGCTAAAGGATCTGATGTTTAAATTTATTTGATATGAAAATATCCCAACCCATTGGGCTTGAATACTATGAGCTGTCTTTTAGCACAACCTTTAGCGATTCCATCAAACTCTTTTACTGTTCTTTCACATGGAGACAGATAGAAAGTTTAGAAAATTAGGACAGAAACCAATAAACAAAAGGCACCCAGAGAAAAAAGTAGAATAAGGGGAATGTATCTGAACTCTAACTTAATTTACCTTTATTTCTGAAACTTCAGTTATTGGTTTAGAAACATGATGATGCTAGCAAATAAGATCTGTTGAGCACTTACTATATGCCATCTCCGGTGCTTGCTGCTTCATATGGATTTTCTCTAGCGGTCAACCAGAGCCTTTTGGGAGAGGAAGTTATTTTATCAAATCTCAGGTGCATCCTTATTTTATGTGCCACAAAGAAAGAAAAAATACTGTCACTTAGACTATACTATGATTGACTGCAACATATATCCTGATGCCAGAAATGACAAAATATTTAAAGAATTGTAATAAATGAAATGCATTGGGTGGTAGATGTGAGACTTGACTAGCAGATGATCAGTAGCTGGTTCCTATCTTGAAGGTTGGTTTTTAAAAAGGTTATTATCACTGAGAGGAGAAAATTTTACAAATGTGTGAACATGGAAATAAAAAAACAATGAGTGCTTCAATTCAGAATGAAGGTGGGTGTCTTCCCTGCATCTCTTGGCTATCTTTAGGCCTGTCCTTTTTGGGAAAAGTGTACAACACCCATTTATGTGAACAGAGAATAAAAAAATAGGATTCCAAAGGGTCTGTCAGTCTTGGGGGATAGCTTTTTCTGTCAGCAGATGCTAAGCTTTAATTAGACATTAGATTGCAAAGTTGTATTCCTGGCAGTGAGGATTGGTGATGGGGAGGATTTTTAAAGTAAAACAGTAAATGGATATTGAGAAATAGATAAGTTGTTACTAGGGGAATGTTCTTTCTAGAGATACTGAACCGTAAGCAATTCTTATACATGAGACTTGAGGAGCAAAATAAAATAACCCTTACTAGCATACAGAGTTTACAGATTTCGTATTCCCTGAGCATAGTAGACAACAAAGTATAAGTCTAATTGAAAATATGTTGTGATTTAAATCCTTCCTATTAGCTGGTACAAACTTGAGGAGGGAAGAGGAGGGGAGAGAAGGAGGAATGGAAGGTTTTTTTCAAAAGGTAATACAAGGGGAGCAGTTGCAGGGGCTGGATACTGCAATATCTAGTATAGTTATTAGTGTATCTAGTAACAGTTGCAGAGAGCTATGACTTGGAAGGTGATCCTTGGAAAAAAAGGAAAAAGTTAATGCTTTCTTTTATTATATAGAGATAGTTGGTCTTTGTTCCCAGTTCCTGGCACAGAGCTCCTAAATCCCTTGGAATTTTCTAAGTGATAAAGGTAATATGAGCATCTTTTGTTTTAATGAGGCAACTCTTGGTGGGCCCCTAGATAGCTTCAGATGGGGGCTGGTCCACCAGAATAGCAAACCTTGACCAGAAGCTTGTAATTTTCAGCCATCACACAACCTCTGGGGAAAGGAGAGGGACTAGAGATGGAATAAATCACCAATAGCCAATGATGTAACCAGCCATGCCTAGGTAGTGAAACCTCCACAAAAATCCCTAAATGACAGGGCTCAGAGAGCTTGAGAGTTACATCCACATGCTAGGAGGGTGGCACACCCCAGCTCTGAGGACAGAAACCCGTGTGCTTGGGACCTTTCCAGACCTTGCCCTATGTACCTCCTTCACTTGACTGTTCATTTGTATTCCTTGTAGTTAATCAGTAATAGTTATGAAAATATTTTTCAGAGTTTTCTGAGCCATTCTGACAGATTATTGAATCTGAAAGGGTGGGGTTGGGGAATCCCTCCTTGGCTGTGTAGGCAAGTTGGATGGAGTGTCTTATGACTGATGTCTGAAGTGGTCAGTCTTGGGAGACTGAGCCCTTGAACCTGTGGAGTCTGATGCTAACTCTAGGGAATTAGTATCAGAATTAAATTGAATTGTAGGACACCTGGTTGTAGTCAGAATTCATTGGTGTCAGAAGTGATGTGAGTAAAAGCAGCTCAACCATAATTTGGAGAAACACGGAGTTAAAGGCCAGAAAATTGGAGGAGGGAAGTAAGGGTATAATAAGTTGATGGGAAGTGAGTTCAATAGAAGCTAAGGAAGTTAAATTGATAGACTAGAGTAAAAAGTAGTCCAATAAGGTGCTTTAGGATCTAAATCTGCAAATGCTGGGCCCATGGCAGAACATGTGTTTTTGGTCGCTCTTGTACATTTTCAGTGGGCAGGGAACATCAACCATTAAAATGTAGCTAGCCTAGGAAAAAAAGGCTGGGGTCGCCTAGGTAAACATTTTCCTGGTAGCCAATATATCCATTGACAGAGGTGCTTAAAGGATTGGAAGTGTGTTCAATTAAGCAATTGCCCATGTGACTCTGGGGCTAAGGAATACCTTCCTGTCTGAGACCCACCTTGGGTAGCAGATGACCAAAGACAAAGTGCAGTTTGTTGATGTGATCTGCTGGATACAAGTGAAATCAAGTGGGTAATGTGGAATCCATATGTGTAAAGCAAGGAGAGTACAGTGAAGCAAACAGGGGAAGAACACCTTTTAAGCCTTCACTGCCAGCCAGGAAGAATTAGCCTGTGATTGAAGCACTGCTTAATTGCAGGTCAAGGACAAGGGGGCTGTGCTCAGTGCCAGCCCTACGAAGGCTAGAATCCCACCTGGAGAGTGGGGGCAAATCAGAGAGAGGTGTGTTTTTATTACTAATATTAAAGAATTCTGTCTAGGCTTCCTTGAACTCATATGTTTCTCACTTTTTATTTGTCATTTTTTGTTGTAAGGCTGGAGTTTTTCCTTTCAACAGCTTGGTGTTTTGCATAGTCATTATTGAATAAAGCACAGACAGTGCATTATCTACAATTTGCAGTTTGGGTTATTAAGAACAAAAATTTAAGACACAAAGCAATCTGAGCGTAGAATACTTTTTAGATACGAATAATTGTTTCCTTAATTGTCCAAAGTCTAGCTTTGTTCATACTCAATTTGTTCGTATTTTTTTTTGTGATTCATCTTTATCAGATCTTTGCAAAACATGGTAGTTATTTTTCTTAGATACAATAATTCTTCCCTTTTTGCACTTATATTTCATCAGATTGTGAACAGTTTAATTATGCCATTATAGCAATAACAACTGGCAGTAAGTGTGGGAACACAACATTGACTCTCGGTGAGTGTATAACTCGGGATGTAGGGAGAACACGTGCATAGTAGGCTGGCAACAGAGTGTGCTGCCCCAGCGTATCGGTGTGCATGTTTCACGGGGGGAATGGAGAGCTTTGGCTCCCTAGGTATCAGGAGAGATCTGTTGCTGTATTTGTGATGTTCACAAATTCTCTGGCTCCTTTGTTCCTAGGCTTTGTAGAGATTTGGAGGTCTTTTGAGAATCTTTCATTTATATATTAATCATAATCCATATTTGTAATTACTACTAAAAATGAACATAATGGAATATATTAGTAGTTGGAGCTGGTATTAAAGTAGATAATAGACTTTCAAATAAAACCCCTAAGAATTCTCAAATTTACAAGTAAATTTTTTTATGATAATTCAATGTATTTTGGCAGTAATGGTAGGGAGTAATATTACGAATTGATCATTGAGATCTGTCTTTTAAACTTATCCTGTAATTAGAGTTTGACTCTTCATATTTCTGTGTATATGAATTTGTCTGTGTTTGCTTTGTTTTAAAATGTGATGCTAAAAATACACAGAAATTGAAATTTAGTCCCACTGCAGTCCCATAATCTCCTCCTATTTTGTTCTGTTGCTAAGCCAGAAATTCACATTTACTAGATTATTATCTATTGCCATGGAAATCGTTTTGTTATATTTCAATTTCACTACAGGAACAAGCAGCAGGAGCTAATGGACCGTAAGAGGGAAATTTGTTGTTTAAATAATGATTATCTTTTGTATTTGGCTAACATGAAAAAGGGAAAGTACGATTCTTTTGTCACACAGCATGAGAAGGTAAATGGATGAGAGTTAGGGGTAGAATTCACCTTAAGAAAATTCATGGCTGAAAAAAAAAATTCATGGCTATCTTGTGAGTCAGAAATTACATGACCCACTCACAAGGCTGAACTGTAAAAGGTGTCCATACCAAGCTATGTTTCATCAAGTAACAAAGGAAGTCCTTGTCTGTGGGCTGGGCTCCCCAGAGGTGAACAGTGAGATGGAGTTTGGGGTGCAAGATATGCATCAGGGGTTGTGTGCTGTGCCTGGAAGGGGGAGCTGCAGGATTGGGCAGAAAAAGAAGCCGAACTGCCCAGCCGGCCCCAGGAAACTCAGGTAGTATTGCCCTTACGGTTGCTTCCTGTTGCCCCGCTTTGTTGCGGGGGATGTGGGCAGCCCCCATGTGGGGGACTGCTGTCTGCAGCTGCGGGAGATTGAATTCTCTGGACCTGGAGCCTGTCTTCTGACCACACTCCCTGCCCACGGCGGTGAGGCTCATGTGGGAGACGCATCTGTCTACGCCAATCTTTTCCTCCTATGACTCTTAGGGATTTCCTGCAGTTTTATCCTTATGGTATTTATAATTCCCAGTATACATCACCTTTAATCAGGCAAGTGTTCGCATTTTTTAGACATATTGATGATAAAAGACCTTTTAACGTCCTTATTTGGTTTAAGTGCTTTTGGAATTATGTAGGTTGTGTTCTGCCTCTAGCCACAGCATATCCTTTTTTTTTTTTTTAATTCATAGCAGATTCTGGCCCTTCATAGAAAGTTAAGACTTTTCTTAATAGTAAATGAACATTTGTAAATAGACATTTTTTTTTAAACTTTTTATTTTATAGTGATTTCAAACTCAGCAAAATGTTTCAAGAACAGGACAAATAACTTCTTCATTCACATTCCCCTGTTACTAGTATTAAACTACAGTTGCCTTATCATATTCTCTTTCTTCTCTCTCTTTCTCCGTCACCCTTTACTCTGATACATTCTTGTTTTGAAGATTTTTTTTTTTTTTTTTTTTAGACATGATGCCCTAGTATTCCTTTGGTA
This sequence comes from Zalophus californianus, assembly GCF_009762305.2. NCBI lineage: Eukaryota > Metazoa > Chordata > Mammalia > Carnivora > Otariidae > Zalophus > Zalophus californianus. Next base: position 68,905,271 of record NC_045606.1, on the reverse strand, counting down.
CTTCAGTGAGTATTTCCTCAAAATAAGGATGTTGTTCCACTTAACCCCAATATAATAATCAAAATAGAAAATAAAGATTAATATAATATTACCATCTAATCCACAGATCTCATTCACAACTCACCAGTTGCCCCAGTGATGTTCTTTATGAGTCCAGAAACCAGGATCATACCTTGTGTTTAGTTGCCTGGCTTTCTGGTCTCCTTCAATCTGGAACTGTTCCTTATTCTTCTCTCATCTCATGATCTTGATATTTTGGAAGAGTTCAACCAAATCATGCTTCTCTATTTGGTTTTATCTGGTGTTTCCTCATGAATGGGTTCAGATTATTTTGGGCAAGATTACTATAGAAGTGATGTTGTGTTCTTAGTTCCTCATGTTAAAAGGTGGTCAGGCTTGTCTTATACATTTCTTGTTCCAACCTTGGAATTACTAAGAAATTCTCGTTCCTTTTAATGGAGAATGACATTTAGACATTTAGAAACCAAGGTCGGGTTCTAAAAATGCTCATTGCTACTGGAGTATCATTCCTGCTAGGTCTTCTCAGGGAATGAAATTAGGAAATACAGTTTTTATAAACTCTCTCTCTATATATGTATTTATCTGTATCTGTCTATCTATCTATCTATCTATCTATCTATCTATCTATCTATCTATCTATCTATCTATCTATCTATCTGTGCCTGGATCCTATTAACCTTAAATGTTACCTGTTTGCTCATTTCCCCCTGTATAAAACTAGTCTCTCAGCTGTGTGGGTCACCAACTTGACTTGGCCCTGCTATCCCCAACCAGCTGGTTGAATATTTGGTTTTGGCTTCGCTGGCCATGCCAACTACTTGCTCAGTCTCAACCAAGGGGAAGGGGCCCTGATGCTTCTTATGTTTCCTATTCCTATTATTATTTTTCTATGGATATAAAGTGCTGCAGTGATTAAAAAAAATTCAGCAGAGGAGGTAGTATTTGTTATGGGTTATATCGTGAAAGACATTCCTAATTAAAAATGGGATTCTCTAGTGGTTTAGTGGTTTCTTTTTTTGTTTTGTTTTCTCAAAATTTTTACTATTCTAAGATGCAAATGACAGGATTTTAGTGCTTAGCTTAAGATTCTGTTAAGGATGATAATAATAGCACTGGGATATGTGCTGGCCATTTCTGATATTAAATATAGTTTCTGAATAGAAACCATTTATATTGTTAAGGCAGATCTTTCTTTGGTTTCTTTTGGATTTATTTCTTGGCCATTCAATAAGTGATAGCTATTAGCAAAAACAATTTTTGTTGAGTTTTGTTTATTGGTTTGCAATAATGAGAACAGTTATTGAGTCCGATAATTTTGTATTTTTATTTTCAAGTAAAGTGTTCTTATTTTGTGATGATACTAAGGAAAGGCAGTTTAAAAGCTAGTTTTAAAGGATCTGTAGCTTTGAGAGGTTATAATTTAGAAGGGAGGCATGGTGGTCAGAGGAAATGAGCCAAAGTTAAAAGCCTTTTCTGTGCCATTGAATCTGTAACCATCCTCAAAGTACTCTGCACTTTATGTCACAAAAAAGCCTCAAATCCAGTGGGTAAATGTTATCTGCAGGAACCTCATCATTTCTGAAAACAGTTCTTTTATTCTTAGAGTATTTGAACAAGAAATACAAATAATAGTATTTTCTTCTCTTTTTGCAGGACAACATATGGATATAGGGGTTTTCTGCTATTTTTGAATAAGTGCTTTTTGATATAAAAAGCAAAATCAAATTTAAAATTAATGGATGGTGAGACAGAAACTTAAGGTATTGGTTAAATCTCTTTTGCCTCCTTTGTGAATCAGGGGTATCAGTTCTCATCTTTTCTTGTGGGGTTTTATGCTTGATTTTCTTTTGGAAGATATATATAATTACTTGTCAGCCAAAAGTTTATGGCATAGACACTTTTGCAAATAGCTTTTAAAGGTAGATCTTGATTATATAACCTGTAAGGAGCACACAAGATATGGGTAAAGCAGTTGATGAGTAGTGAATGTGATTGTACAGAGGAGAGAAGTGAGTGAAGGCTCATTTCATTATTGTACTTTAAATATGGTCACATTTCCTCATGAGTCTTTTATGATTTCTGCTGTCCTTGTCTAATACAACTTTGGTTGCTTCTTATCCCATTCTTCATCTCCTTTACTTTGTCTCTCTCTATAATACAAACTCACTCACACACAAATACACGTACATTCACACTGGAATTTAAATAGTTTGTGTGCTTAGAAATATTCCCAACTGGAGGCCACACAGGGCCAATGTCTATAATTGTGTGTTTGTGTATACGTGTGTGTGTACACACACACACACACCATCTTAAAATAGTTGGCCAGTGAAAGTGCTTGGCTTATTTTAGGTATGCAGCTCACGTTTGTTGAGTGAATGAATCTATGAGCCCAAAAAGACAATATTAAGGACTGAAGCTAACAGGGTGAAGAAATGGGCAGAGTCTCATGGAGATATCATTTCTGCTATGAAGATTTGTTTGTTGTTGAGATGGCTACTCCAGAGTGATCTAGTATTCATATGGAACAGTTGTTAGGTTGAGTCTGCTGCTTTACCCCACCTCTCTGAACCAAAATTTATTTCTGATTGGCAGAGGGTAATTAATTGAACTGTACAGATACTTTACTGGAAAGGGTAAATCATGCCTTAGGTGAGGGTAGTGATCTGGGTACGGGACCAGGAATGTGTACTTTTCCCTCCTCTCAATAAAGCTTTTCTTATTGCCGCTCATTTTATGTCTTGTGACAGCCAAGTAATGCAGGGTAGAGTGAAATGATTTTTGTATGACAGAAACCATAGCAAACCATGCAGGACATTTGCCTTTAAAAACAACAATAAAAAGATCAAACATTCTCTAGTTACCACTTTAACATTTTACAGTTTGGAGTGGTACTGCTAGTCCTGTCAATGAAAATTACCACTTGGCATCTTTTTGGAGTATCTAAATGTGTGGTCAGGGACCCACTTGGGCACAGGGTCGTGCTATGAGCCCTGTTCACGATTTTCTGAACTACTTCCTAATGTGCCTGAAATGCTGAGAGCAGGGCACTGCTTCCCCTGCTGCTTTCAAATGTCAGTATTTTCCTCTTTTTTTACCTGTATAGTTACATTTATTCCACTGTATAGCAGCAAGTCCACTTCTAATTCACTGAAACCATTTTCCTCCGTTCAGTACTAAGACCTTCAAAACCACTAAGTCCAAAGTTTCAGGGACCAAAAAATTCTTCAGTTGGGTTATTACGTGTAACAGAGAGCCCAACAAAGATGCATACATGTGTATACCAAAAGACATACACAGGAATGTTCATAGCAGCACTCCTCCTAGTAGCCCCACATGGAAACACCTCTAATGTCCATCAACAGTACAATGAATACATTGTGGTATATTCATTAAATGTGGTCTAGTCATTCATTGTATAGCAATGGAAACAAATGAACAACTGGTCCAGGTAACAACATAGATGAATCTCAATGATGTTAAAGGAAGCTAGACAAAAAAGAATACATCACGTATTCAATTTATACAAAGGTTAACCACTGGCAAACCTCATTTTTGGTTTTAGAAACCAGGGTAATGATTACCTTTGGGAAGGAATAAGAGTAAAGACTAAGAAGAGGCAGACTAGTGTTGTAGTTATTGATGTGGGTGGTGGTTACATAGTTATCTTCACACGTTGTGATAAGTTGTGCCAAATAATTACATTTGTGCCCCTTTCTGTATGTGTTATGTTTCATTAAAAAACTTATTTTTTAAAAATTGATATAATTGCCCTCATGTGTGTAATGTCTACTTTTTCTGGATGCTTTTAGGGTGTTTTTCTTTGTCTTAGTTTTATGTTCGACTATAGCATTCATAGGTGTGATTTGCATGGTAATTTTCCTACTGTGGTTTCACTGAGCTTTGTGAATCTGTAATTTCATGCTATTCACCAAATTTAGAAAACATGCTGCCAATATTTTTTTTTACTTAGACATAAAGAAAATAGAGGGACTACTCTCACCTCCACTTTGCATACCTTCAGAAGGAAAAGATGGCACCATATATGCATTACTAGTTGTTAAGCATTTACTTCATTTTATAGGTCAGCATCTCAAGTTTGCAGGTTACTGCCACCCAACTGGCCCCATAAACTGAACCAGTTTTCCAATTCGTTCTAAGTTCTGTCTAGCCTGTCAACTCCTAAGCCACTAACGATTAACCAGTGTATACCCTTACCTCAGGCCATGCCTCCTAAAGTTCTTCCCAGTGGAAGATTTTCTCTTTACCATTGTGTTTCAGGGCCACTAAAGAGGGGTGGTGTTGTATAGTGACCACTTACACCTAGCTTTTGCCAGCTCAGTACAGGTCCTTTTATGAATGAAAAGACCCACCCTTTTTCCCTCTTTCCTTAACTGACCAGAGGGAACTTCTTATGATGCCAATTTATATGGATTGAGGGAGAAGTGCTGAAGGATTAGGGGCAGTTACCATAGTAGTCTGAGTCATCTGCTCATTCAGCTTAGCTGTAGCCATGTTCCCAGTCTCGGAGGGCGTGGACTGCTGTTGGGCCCATCTAGTTGTATGGTTTGGTGAATCAGATAACAGCTGTTTATGATAGTGGTCAGGTGTTCTAGCTCTACCAGGGACTGCTAGCAAATCAGGAGAACAATCTTAATAAGGTCCCCAAGGACCACATGTGATTAGCACTGACACATTGCACTATGACACTGACTGTGCAGTTATACAGCAGCCATTTCTAAGGCACTTTCTGCTTACAAAGCACTCACACATGCTTATAGGCCACAGTATCCTTTCTGCTGGCCTCCAGGGTCTATAGATGGAAAAGGCCTAAAGTGAAATCGAGATTCCATGGACAGCCTGGCTTTTCCAGGGGTTCTGTAGCCCATGGCTCAACTACCACCACTACTACCACCACTACTACTTCTACTACTACTCCTACTACTTCTTCTACTACTACTACTTCTACTACTCCTACTTCTTCTACTACTACTACTACTTCTACTACTCCTACTCCTACTACTTCTACTACTCCTACTCCTACTCCTATTGCTTCTTCTACTACCACCACTACTACTTCTACTACTACTCCTACTACTTCTTCTACTACTACTACTTCTACTACTCCTACTTCTTCTACTACTACTACTACTTCTACTACTCCTACTCCTACTCCTATTGCTTCTTCTACTACTACCACTACTTCTACTACCACTACTCCTACTACTTCTTCCACTCCTCCTCCTCCTCCTACTACTTCTTCTACTACTACTACTACTACTACTTCTTCTACTTCTTCTTCTCCTCCTCCTCCTCCTCCTTCTTTTTTTTGAGGAATGAGAATTTAACGTTGGGGAAGGAGGATGCTTAGGTTGTAGCCTCTGGCAAGGGGACACCCTGGCCCTGGTCTTGGGCCAGCAGATGCCGAAGCAGGGTGTGCAGGGCCCGACAGACAGGTGTGTAGCCCAGGCGGCTCAGATGCAGGTACTCGTACAAGCCACGCTGACTTACAGTACCATCCAAGTGCACAAAGCTGGGGGTGACATCCAGGAAGTGGGCCCGTAGATGGCCGGCCAATGCTGCCCAGACCAGCTCATTCACACATCAGTTTTTCTCATGAAGTAGGTTGGGGTGCTGGCCCCTGGCACAAATCTGACCCCCCTACAATCTTGGGCCAGATTTGTTCCAGCTCCCCATTCTCCAGCTGCCAAAGCACCTGTTATGTGCTGTCACTGCCAATACCAAAGTTAAGTGCATGCAGAGCAGAAAAGAGCCCCTGCCAGATCTTGCACTGGTGCATTAGCTGGACCCAGGAATCACCGATGAAGATGACTTCCTGTTCCTTGTCCTTGCTGTCGGCTATGAACCAATGGTGCAGGGACATCTAGCATCCTTCGCCCTGCATATCCTACACCGGCATGGACTTGCCAGTGCATTCTCCTCTTCACTCATCTTGGTGCTGCCCCTCATGCCAGATCCAGCGTCTTCTTTAAAGGCAAAGTGCTGTATTTGAAAGAACATAAGCAGTAGAAATTAAGATTTGGGTAACAGTTTAGATTGGAACACCGATCACTTGGTTCTCTTCCTCTCCATTTGGCTCTCTGCTCAAATGTCATTTTGCCTTTGAGGTCTTTGGCCATCTTATTTAAAACCCCTATTTCCTACCTACCTTGCTGTATTTTCCCAGTAGCACCATTTGACATACTCTACATTTTACTTATTTTATTATCTCTCTTTCCCATTAAAAAAAAGTTTATTGAGAGCAGGACTGCTTCCATCCCAGTGCATTGTGTATGGAAAGTATTTGGTGGCTCAGTTGGTTAAGAATCCTCCTCTTGATTTTGTCTCAGGTCATGATCTCAGGATTGTAAGATCGAGAGCCATGTCAGGCTGCACGTAGGGCATGGAGCCTGCTTAAGATTCTCTCTCTCCCTCCCTCTCCCTCTGCCCCTCTCCCCCTAAAAAAGGAAAGTATTTATTTAATATTTGCTGATGAATAAGGCCTTAATAGAATTCAACCACATTATCTGAGACTTCATTTCCTCAAGTGTAAAATGGAAGTACTTAGAAGCACTTTGTGTGCTGTCATGTACTTTATAAGGGGCTTTCCTATTATTAATAATCAAGTTAGAAATTCATTATTTATTAAGCATAATCTATATACTTCCTAGCATGGTTTAGCTGGTTAAAACATATGTGTATGAAGTGTTCTCCCTGAAATTCTGGGGTACAACCCCAACTGCTGGCTGTCTTTGGGGCCTTAGTCTCACTGACTGCTTCATGACTCATTTTCATTGCCTGTGGATCTTCCAAATTTTAGCCCGTGATTTAAGAGTTCCTATAGCTCCAGGCCAAACAAAACAGTGATTGGCAGAGGCGTCAAAAGATTGCTCCTTAGGTTCTTCTGGTCTGGTCAGTAAGATTTGTTCAGATTGGTTATCCATGATACAATGTCCGTCTAGGTCTCCTTTCTTTTTCTTTGTTTTCTTTCTTCTTTCAAAAAAAGAGGGAGAGTGCTGATCAAGGACTCCTGGGCCCAGTTGCTCCCCACAAAGTGCTGTGGGAATTCAGGGGAAGGAGAGATGAATTGTGGCTTAGAGCAGGGATCAGCTTGGATGGAGTGCTCAAGGTCAGGGATATGTGGCCGAATGTTTCAATCTCCATCTGATTTACAAGGGGAGATATAATTGAATAACTGATTAAGGACTTAATAGAGACATAAGCAAGGCCTATGAGAGCATAGATGAGGCAGTGATACTTAAATCTAACTGGATGGTTCAGGGAAGACTCCCTTGGGAAGGTGGCATATGAGATATATGTTCATGGACTTGGAACATGTTGAAAGCAAAAGGAGAGAGGATTTCAGGAGAGTCAGACTGAGGAAAAGAAAGATAAAAAATAAAGAGGCAGAAAAACTGAATGTAAATTTTAGTTTGCCTGTTGCTAAAGACTTTTGAGTAAGGGAGTTTCAGGGTAAGATTTTGATATTTTAATTATCCACTTTTACCCTTTCTGCCTTCTGCAGTTCTGGCCTGAAGAATGGATTTATAAAAAGGTGTAGGAGCCAGCAGGGAAATAAAGTGCTGCTTCAAAGTTGGATGAATTTTTGGTAACCCTCAATGTCTGGCTTTTCCAGTGTGTTGTTGAACCATGAGGCTTGGGTTTGGAGGCTTACCTGTATTTCCTACTCCAGTGAGTTTCAATCTCACTTACTCTTCAGTTTTAAGAGGAGAAATTGGAGCAGAGAGGGGATGAGGAGCTCCAGGTCTGATTTTTTTTTTTTTTTTTTTTAATCGCACAAAATGATCATGACCTCTCTGCCTGGAGTTTCAGACCCTGCCTAGTTATTCATGCTCCATTCTCACTGTTCTGGACCAGGCTGTCATCTTCTCTCACCTTGGCTGTTTCAGGAGCCTAACTTTGACCTCATCACTGCTAGTGTAATTTCCTCCCTCCACTTCATCATCTTCACTGTTACTGTCCAGTTGAAGCCATCTATGTAGCTTTACATATTTGATTAGCCACATCAAAAAAAAAAACTAAAAAAAGTGATTGTGATTTTAATAATGCATTTTATTTGATCCAGTCTATCCAAAATATTATTTCAGCATGTGGCCCTAATCACATTTCAACATCCTCAACCTATATATACCCTATTCCCTTTGTCTGGAAGCCTCTGATCCTTCTACTGAACAAACTTGTTCATACAGTATCAACCTGAATGCTGTTTCCTTCATGAATCCTGCCTTAAGTTATTTAGGCAAATTTCATATACTTGTGGCTTTCAAGGTTTTTTGGCTGTATCAAGTAAGAAGCATATTTTACATCGTGACCAAGATGTATGCATATGTGTGTGTGTCTTCCCATATTTTTGCCTATAGCTATACTGAAATCTCTGTGTGTATATCTAAATTTTTACCTATGAAAAACAGGAACAGAAGTTCAAATTTGTTTTGTTTCATTAGGTAAGTGTATTACTGCATTTGCATATATCTCCTCCCTAGACTCTATATCTTTTTAAAAAAAGATTGATTGATTGATTGTGACAAGTCCAGTGCCTGGTCATTGTGTGTACTCAATATATATTTATTGACTGACTCAAGTCCAGAAGAGCTGTTCACATGGGTTCAAAGACATCATTTTAACCATCAATATTAATTAACTACCACAGTTTGTGCGGTGTTGTCTCAGCCCTGGCTGACTGAAATACGAGCACCTGGGTGATAAAAGGTTTTCTTTATTCCCAGATCTACTTATATCTGAATAAGGAGCTCAGATTTGTTCTCTTATTCTGGTAACATGGAAAATGGATAGCAGGGAGAGCTTGATATTTTTCACTTAGAATCAACTCAAATACTGTAGAGAAACCCATTCTGTTACTTTTTATGAAGAGAGCTGAAGTCTGTACTCTGAGGTTAGCAATTTATGCCTGGTATTTAAAAAAATTTCTGATGACATGATACAGTCTCAGACTATATCAGAGATAAGCCAGATGGCTCATTTCTAGACTAGTTTTACTGCTAATTAAAGGGCTAATTTTTCTCTCACAAACTCAAGAGTGTGAATATATTTATTGTCAAAATACTCAATAGTTGGACAAGCTAAATTGGTTCAGGAAAACCTAATTGGGTGTTTTCCATCTTGAAAAACTCTGGTGCTTATATTTAAGAGACCCTGGGGAATAGCTGTTAGTAAAGGTATTGATTACAAGTCTGCTGCTTTTTAATAGCTGTGTATTAACTCAAGAAGTTTGATTTCAAGGGACTAAAATTTTAAAGAAAAATAAAAGTCTCAACAGTTAGAACTAGTCCTTTCACTTCCACTTAGGTGAATAGTTTTGCTTTTATTACATTCTAAGCGTTGCTGTCAGTCTGTGTGAAGAGGCCCACATGACAAGATTGCTCTTTCTCTGACAAAAGATCATTATCTGGCTAGAGCATATCCTAGGAGTCAATAAATATATAATATGCTATTTCAGATTCTTTGAAGATACTGAGTATAATCTCATTTTGGATGTAGGAGGCGTTGCTTAATAAATATTTAAAAACTCTATTGGCAGGGTCTTAATGTGACAGCTAATAAACATACCATTGAATAAGTGTTAACAAAAAGACATATTACTGTGAAGTGCCTTCAAATTATTTAGGTGAAATAATAAAGTATCACCTTTTCCTAACAAATAAATTAGCGATGATTTAATTCTTTCATGTTAATTTATGTTGAGGAATATACACGGGAGAGTTTTTTTTTTTAAAGATTTTATTTATTTGAGAGAGAGAGAATGAGAGATAGAGAGCACAAGCGGGAGGAGGGTCAGAGGGAGAAGCAGACTCCCTGCCGAGCAGAGAGCCCGATGTGGGACTCGATCCTGGGACTCCAGGATCATGACCTGAGCCGAAGGCAGTCGCTTAACCAATTGAGCCACCCAGGCGCCCACACATGGGAAAGTTTTTGATAGAGCTATTTTTGCCCTCTCCTAGTAATTTACTTAGGAATTTTCTTCAAATAATTCATAATACTAAATTATCTGCAGAGAAGAGTTGCCACTTGCAATATGTATATGGATTTTGTTTTTTACCTAAACTTACTGTATATGTATGCATGCTGTTATGAATATCAGGAAATATTTAACCAGGGTCCTGACTTAGAAAGTTGCCTTTCATCTAAAAATTCCAAACTTGGACTTCCTACTTTTTCTTACTTTTTAAAATGAGTTTCTATTTATTTGATGAGCAAATAGTTTGCATTTACATGTTAAACAATTTTGTTATTTAGAGTTGATAATATGTGCCATATTGATATCTCTGGAATTTTCTGTCTTGAAGCTGAAAGCCTTCAGATATATATTGTTGCTATTATTATTTGAGAAAATGACTGGCATTTCCACTTGCCTTTTAGCATGGTTACCTTCCAGTATATTCACATGGTAGGGGAACTTTGTTTTTTGGCTCAGTGAAATATCAACGGTGTTTTTCTGATGTGCAGCCATGTAATGTGGGATTGTTTTAGGCGCAATGTTATGAAATTTTATTTCACCTTGTAAGCATCGTGGCCTATCTTGCCATTGTAAAATGACTTGTATTTAAATACCTATAACAACTATAATCCTGGAAAATGGAATAATAATTCATATACTCTCATTAGTAAGTTCTTTGACTAGACTATAAATTTTCACTTACCTATCGGTTAAGTGGGAAGCTGACATTGTACATGGTCTTTCTTATCTCTAATATGACTTTTCTTTTTACTGTGAGGTTTATGAGAGGCTTTCAGTGATATTTTTTCATTCTGGTCTTCTCTTACTGTGTATTGATGCCACATATCTTGTTCTTCAGTTAATAAACAGCTCATATTCTACTGTCTCATTAGCCTTTCAGTAAATGGGATTCAAAATGGTCTCATTAGCCTTTTGACAAATATCATTTTAATTAAATATGCATAAATATGGAAAGATCTGTGTAACAATGTCTGTAGTAATTACAATGTATTTTATATTATTTTGCATTATTATGGAATTGTGTACTTATTTCTGATGCAGAATAATTACATTAGGAGTCTATACTAACCTGTTTTTTGTGTTTATAAAGATCACAGGTTTATCAAGTAGGTGGCTTGAATTAATTTGATTTCACCTTTATCACAGTGCTAATGGAATTGATAGTGTAAGTTCGCCTGTGCCAAGAAGTAAAGAGCTCAGGTTTAATAACTGTGCTGATTCAGAAAATTGATTTGTTTCTTTCAGGATTTTCTTAAATATAGATGCTTTAATACAATTGGATGTTATAAAAACTCTTTTACCTTACATTAAACTCATTTTTATGATATTCCAGAGGTATTGGTTAAGAAAGGAGCTTGAGAGATAGAAAGACCTAACTTGGATCTTAGATTTGCCATTTGCTATCACAGGGCTCTTGGGTGATTATAATAACAATATCTGCCTCAAAGGATCATTTTTTTGAGAAATAATTGAGATAAGATTTACTAAGTGCTAAATTTACTAAGTACTAGTAATTTTATTATCATAATAATAAAAGTCATGAACTTTTTTCCCTAAATATATTTCATTTTGCTGGAAGTTTTGTTGATCAATATTTGCATTGTGACAATTACAGAATGTTGACTAAATGGTAAGTATACCACTGTAAACTTTTGTTTTTGGACCTCTTGAAGGCCAGTGTAATCAGCACATTGAAAAACATTATACAGTTCACATTTAATAAAATTGAATTGAATTTGCATGGTTTCAACTGGTATAAGATGACTGTCATGTAAATTGCTTGTTTCCTGTTATGTAATTATTTTATAATTTTTTATTATCTGCCAAAGTAAATTGTAAACAAAAGTTGATTAGAAATTACTTTCAGCTTTCTCTTACCTATCTAAAAGTATGTAAAAAATATTTTTTTCAACCACCAAGTCTATTTAGTAAATGTCTGCTGGATTTTAACCTGCTATACTTTTTTTTTTTAACCTGATATGCTTTTTAAAATTTATTGTTTATTTATTTAATTAAATTTTTAATTTAAATTTTGTTAATTAACATACAGTACAGTATTGGTTTCTGGAGCAGGATTCAGTGATTCATCACTTACACACAACACCCAGTGCTCATCACAAGTGCCCTCCTTAATCCCCATCACCCATCTGTCACATCCCCCACCCACCCCCTCTGTCAACCCTCAGTTTGTTCTCCATCATTAACAGTCACTTATGGCTTGTTTCCCTCTCTCCTTTTTTTATTTTCCCCCTTCCCATATGTGCCTCTGTTTTCTTTCTTAATTCCACATATAAGTGAGATTATATAACATTTGTCTTTCTCTGACTGACTTATTTCACTTATAATACACTGAAGCTCCATCCTTATCATTGCAAATGGCAAGATTTCATCCTTTTTGGTGGCTGAGTAATACTCCATTGAATATATATACCACATCTTCTTTATTCATTCATCAGATGATGGACATTTGGACTCTCTCTGTAGTTTGGCTGTTGTTAATAATGCTGCTATAAACATTGGGGTGCATGTACCCCTTCAAATCTGTATTTTTGTATCCTTTGGGTAAATACCTAGGAGTGCAATTGCTGGATCATAGGGTAGTTCCATTTTTAACTTTTTGTGGAACCTCCATACTGTTTTCCACAGTGGCTGCAGCAGTTCACATTCCCACCAACAAGAGGTTTCCCCCTTCTCTGCTTCCTCACCAACACCTATTGTTTCTTGTGTTTTTAATTTTAACCATTCTGACAGGTGTTAGATGGTATTTCATTGTGGTTTTGATTTGTATTTCCCTGATGATGAGTGATACTGAGCATCTTTTCTTTTTTTTTTTAAGATTTTATTTACTTATTTGACAGAGGGAGAGATAGCGAGAGAGGGAACACAAGAAGGGGGAGTGGGAGAGGGAGAAGCCGGCTTCCCGCTGAGCGGGGAGCCAGATGTGGGGCTTGATCCCAGGACCCTGGGATCATGACCTGAGCCGAAGGCAGACGCTTAACGACTGAGCCACCCAGGCGCCCCACTGAGCATCTTTTCGTGTGTCTGTTAGCCATCTGGAAGTCTTCTATGGAAAAGTATTTGTTATGTCTTCTGCCCATTTCTTAACTGGGTTATTTGTTTTTTGCGTGTTGAGTTTGGTAAGTTCTTAATAGATTTTGGATACTAACCCTTTATCAGATATGTCATTTGCAAATATCTTCTCCCATTCCCTAGGCTGCCTTTTAGTTTTGTTGATTGTTTCCTTTGCTGTGTGGAAGATTTTTATCTCGATGAAGTCCCAGTAGTTTATTTTTCCTTTTTTTCCCCTGCCCCCGACGACGTGTCTAGTAAGAAGTTGCTATGGCCAAGGTCAAAGAGACTGCTGCCTGTGTTCTCCTCTTGGATTTTGTTGGTTTCCTGTCTCACATTCAGGTCTTTCATCCATTTTGAATTTATTTTTGTGTATGGTGTAAGAAAGTGGTCCAGTTTCATTCTTCTGCATGTAGCTGTCCAGTTTTCCCAGCACCATTTGTTGAAGAGACTGTCTTTTTTCCATTGAATATTCTTTCCTGCTTTGTCAAATATTAGTTCACCATATAGTTGAGGGTCAATTTCTGGGTTCTCTATTCTGTTCCATTGATCTATGTGTCTGTTTTTGTGCCAGTCCCATACTGTCTTGATGACTACAGCTTTGTAATATAGCTTGAAATTTAGAATCATGTTGCCTTCAGTTTTGTTTTTCTTTTTCAAAATTGCTTTGGCCATTTGGGATCTTTTATGGTTCCATACAATTTTAGGATTGTATGTTCTAGCTCTGTGAAAAATGCTGGTGGTATTTTGATAGGGGTTGCATTAAATGTGTAGATTGCTTTGGGTAATATAGACATTTTAACAATGTTTGTTCTCGTAATCCTTGAGCATGGAATGCTTTTCCATTTCTTTGTGTTCTCTTCAATTTCTTTCATAAGTGTTTTGTAGTTTTCAGAGTACAAATCCTTTACCTCTTCAGTTAGGTTGATTCCTAGGAATCTTACTGTTTTTGGTGCAATTATAAATGGGATTAATCCCTTGATTTCATTTTCTGCTGCTTCGTTATGGGTGCATAGAAATGCAACAGATTTGGGGTGCCTGGGTGGCTCAGCTGGTTAAGCGGCTGCCTTCAGCTCAGGTCACTATCTCAGGGTGAGATTGAACCCCCTTGTTGGGCTCCCCACTTCTCCCTTGTTGGGCTCTGCTTCTCCCTCTCCCTCTGCCACACCCCCTGCCCCACCACCCCCGTGTGAGCACACGAGTGTGCTCTCTCTCTGTCTCTCAAGTAAATATATAAAATCTTAAAGAAAATGGATAGCAGTGAGAACAATTTGATGTTTTTCACTTAAAATCAACTCTAATACTTTAGAGAAACACATTCTGTTACTTTTTATGAAGGGAGCTGAAGTTTGTACTCTGAGGTTAGCAATTTATGCCTGGTATTTAAAAAAATTTCTTTATCTGACAAGGTTGTTATTCAGAATAGAAGGAGAGATAAAGAGTTTCCTAGACAAATAATAACTTGATATACTATTGATGGGTGCTTTCTATTCCCCTTGATTTTAAAAGAATAATGAATAAATAAAACAATTATTCATGAAGTAGTAATAAAATCAAATATGATACAGTCATACTTTATATAATATTATGATGTTTATATATGTGCAAATGAAACTATGCATTGAAAAAACTATTAGGATTCATAGCAAATTGTTGATAGAATTATTTCTACAGTAGGGTTTGGAGCAGTGCAATTCTTGACTGTATATCAAATAGAGTTTCATGATTGCAAGCAACCTAAACTGAGAGATGATCTAAACAAAAAAGAGGAATTTATTGGATAAAGTTTGGCTATACCACACAATTGAAAATTGAGTTGAATAAGTAGTTCTCAGGAAGCATAGAAGTAGAAACAGCTCAGAGAGTTAAGTGGCAGTAATTTGTGAGCAGTTTCTATGGCAGGAGTGGAATTTGAAGACTTCCATTTGAAGACTGATAGCCCTACTAGAGTGACAAAAAATGAGGGTGGGGGGGCGGGCTGGTGGATGGCAGTTCACCAAAGGAAATGGTACTATTCCTGAAGAGCATCAGAGATTTCTACTACAGAAGGATGTTTTCCTTCGTATTTTATGTGTCTTTAAAAAAAAAATTAGCTTTGTTGTGATTTAATCCATACACCGTATGATTCAACCATTTTGAGGTATATAATTAAATGGCATAGTATTAGTCACAAAAATGTACATTCATCAGTAAATTCAATTTTAGAATACTTTCACTACCCTAAGAAGGAACCCCATATCTCTTAGCCATCACCTCCAAACCATCTCTCTACTCTCAGTCTCTAGTAGCCACTAATCTGCTGTCTGTCTCTATAGATTTCCCCATTTTGAATATTACATATTAATGGAATTATGCAGTATGTGGTTATTTGTGACTGACTTCCTTCACTTAGCACAGTATTTTCAAGGTTCATGAGGTTGTAGCATATATCAGTAATTTATTCCTTTTTATGGCTGAATAATAATATACTGTTATAGGGATAAACCACATCTTATTTATCCCCTCATCAGTTAATGGACATTTGGATTGTTTCCATCTTTTAGCTATTATGAATAATGCTGCTATGAATCTTCAGCTACAAATTTTTGTTTGACTACTTGTTTTCAATTCTCTTGGGTATATAGTTAGGCGTGGTATTGCTGGATCGTATGGTAACTCTATGTTTAAGCATTTGAGGAATTGCTAAACTGTTTTTCAGAAGTCCTGCACCATTTTACAATCTCACCAGTAGTGTAGGGAGGTTTCTGTTTTTCCACATCTTTATTAACATGTTAAATGTCTTTGATTGTAGCCATCCTAGTAGTGGGTGTGAAGTAGTATCTCATTGTGACTTTGATTTGCATTTATCTGGTGGCTAATGATGTTGAATGTTTTCTATGTGCTGTTTGGCTGTATATATATGTATACATATACATATGTTTGTTTATATAGTTTTTTTACTTTCATGATTTTTGAAATAAAAACGTCAGATTTTTTTTCATTTTTTTTCTTACCATTACTTTTCATTCTTTATAATTTTAGGTGAGTGTTTAACACAAAGTTAGTTACTCATAATTTTTCTGTGAGCTGAGTATTATGGCATTAAAAATAAAAGGAGCTTAGAGAAGGTAAGTAATTTGCTCAAGATCACAGAGCTAGTAAGTCTCACAGGATTTGAACCTAGGCCATTTTAAATCCAGTGCCTGGTTTCTTAAACACAAGACTGTAATGTGTATTAAATCATATGTGTTCTCAAGTTTACTGTATTGTTGTTGTTAGTTTGTTTTGCTTGCCTTTATAATCGTATAGAAACAAAGACTCTTAAATTTCTGAGGGATCTCACAGTTCATCAAGTGTCACCTCTACCCAGTGTAGGTAATCTTTCTACAGGTTTGCTAAGGCCTGGTTGTTTAGCCAGGATTGTATGTTGTTTTCCACCTGCATCAGAATCAACTCAGTTGTTGGTTAAAATTGCATATTTCCAGGCTTCACCCCTGACTTCATAAATATGCCAGTTGAATACCAGGCCTAGGAAACAAAAGCTTAAGTGAGCGGATTGAGAACCACTTCTTTGGTGGCAGGTATCTCACCATGTCACAAGACCATTATTTTGTTTGATGCTTTTCGTGTTTCCCGGTAGCTTTTATCATTTGATCTGCCTCTCTGCTCTATAGCAACACTCAATAGGCCTATTCTCTTTGATACTTGGCAAATATGGCTCTAGCATGCTGATAGAGAGGACTTTCCGTCTGTTGTTTCCATCCTGGCAGTTTGCTGAGTTAATCATTCAGTTAAGAATCTCTTGCTCAGCACCTCCTGAATAGGTGGGAGACAGCACTGCTATGCGTGAACTCTGCTATGAAAGAGGCAAAACTCTGGCAGGAATTTTAAGCATTAAGCAGAAATATTCAAGTCTGTTTGAGCATGATAGCATCTTTGAATGTACCTGATGTGAAAATTTCATATTTTCTTTTCCTGAAGACAGAAGTGTAGTCTT
The DNA here is from genome assembly GCF_009762305.2 of Zalophus californianus. Taxonomy (NCBI): domain Eukaryota; kingdom Metazoa; phylum Chordata; class Mammalia; order Carnivora; family Otariidae; genus Zalophus; species Zalophus californianus. Next base: position 68,888,208 of record NC_045606.1, on the reverse strand, counting down.
AGTGATAATAGTTTTACCTGATTTCATGTAAGAAGTTTTCTGCACAATGTGATAGCTACAACTAATATCAGATGCGGTGTCCAGTGTCTGCAGAGGCGACAACCCCTACAGTTTGTTTTCTCATTTGGGTTACCAAGCTAGGAGAGAATACTAGGGTTAGACTCATGTGTTCAGGCTCTATTAGCTTTTGATTTATGACCCAAGCCATTTCACTTACGTCTTTACTTGTCTGACTCTCAGGATTCGACTGTCCTTTGGTTTTAACTTCATGAGAACTGTATGGATTGCTTTCTTGCCTTAATACTGTGAAAAATGCAAGGAGCCTTATGATAACTTGTACCTCAAATGAGCTGTGATTGTTAGATAAAAAGACAATAATGTACAGATAGCATAGACTTGGAAAAGCTAATTTTGTAGAATTGCTAAGTCTTGTCCTTTTTTTCCAATGTTGGATTTTTTTCTCCCTGAGAGCTAGCTTATCACCTCATTCTATAGCTTTTTCTCAGGCATTCTCCTAGAATGCCATTCTTTCCTTTCTGTTTCTTTACTGTCATCAGCCTAGTCCAGGACCTTAGCAGCTGCAGAATGATCAATAGTAGGAAAGGTTAAAAAGGTCAGATGTAAATTTATTACACAAGTATGCTCTTGATTTATGCAAATGCATTGTCAACAGGTTACCAATTTGCATTGTCAACAGGTTACCAATTTGCATTATTCAATATTCATTTACAGGCACTTATGACACTGTCAAACTCAAGCATGTGAGCAATTTAAAGACTGGCTTGTGCTTGGATAGTTCAAAGCAGTTTCCATTAAATAATTTGAAGTGACTATGATGAGGGTTTGTTTTTTTTTCAGGAACTGAATGGGGTCTTTACTGAAGACGAAGGTAGAAAGGGTCAGAGCAAACCTAGAATCAGAAAGAGGTGCTTGGCATTTTTTTCTTCCATGATTAACAAAGCAGGAACAGGAAAGCATTTTGAAGCTTTGATTTGATTCAAAACAGTGTTTTCTAAACATAAGCCATTCTTGTCTTTAACTTAAATATAGGCTCATTTAAGTCACTGATGTATTTACCTGTGTTCTTCATTCATTCTTAGGAGGCAGATGATTTATGAACTACTGTACTCAGCAGAGGAGAAATTAATTTGGCACAAAATATGTAGAGTCATATCTTTTTTCTTTTCTTCTTCTTTTTGGTATAAGAATTCATTCTATCCTCATCATCCCATCCTTGAAGGCATTTTCCTTTAGTTCATAATCTTCACTAACCTATTTATATCCTGTAGGAACTTAAAAGCATTAGCAAAGGTTATAACTGAAGTTGTCAAGAAAAATAGATGAATTAAAATCTATCCCAGAGCAGTTTTGCACGTGGCAGAACCTAGAGCAGCAAGGAACCAGGAAAGGAAGGGGATCCTGACTGTATTGCCTCTGTTCCACTTTGTCTTACCTTACAGCATTGAAAGACCATTTTCTCTCCTTTACTCAGTGGTTTTCTCAATTTTACATTTTTACTACTGGTATTTGCCAGGTACATTTACAAACATTCTCTCATCCAGTTTTCAAAACAGCGCTCCTGGGTTGGAGGTATCAGCTTTTATACCAGCATGCCGTACCCCTGGACCTCTAGTATACTAACTTTTCTAACCATCTCTAATATTTTTTCTTTTTCACAGAAAATGTGTTTTTTTCCTTTCCCTGGCATATAGTTTCAGAGAAATTTAAGAAATACTCAGTTAATAACCACCCTGTGGAAGGCATGCCATCACTCTTTTCCCATATATTTTTTTTTTCCATCATTTATGCCACTTTTCTGTATTTGGCGTGAATCACTTAATTCTCTGTAATGAGAAAACTAGATAATTCTGTAGGTCCCTTCCCCCAACAAGTAACAAAACAGAGGAAATCAACACTTGATTTTCACTGTTACCCTGACTAGTCATTTCCTTTCTGTGTGTAGATTTATGGGTATTTGTGAGAATATGATCTATGATCTCACAGCACTTGAAACAGGAAAATGAAACTGATCAGAAATTCTGACTGCTCAGGCTTTTCTTTTGCTATTTTGTTTCCCTAGTGTAGAACTAGTGTCTCTTAATATCCTTGCTCATGCATAGTGTTCATGACCACTTGGGTAGACCAGGAGGAAAGGGGATGGCTATTAGAGCTTAAATTTCCTTAGATAATTCCCATATACCTCTGCCCCAACCACAAATAGAGTTTCTCCCATCAATAGCTTGCATTAGTATGGGACATTTGTTATAATTGGTGAGCAAATATTGATACATTATTATTAACTCAAGTCCATAGTTTACATTAGGGTTCACTCTGTGTTGTATAGTTTTATGGATTTTGGCAAGTGCATAATGTCATATATCCACCGTTATAGTATCATACCTCACTGCCCTAAAAATTACCTGTACTCTACCTATTTCTCCCTTATTCCTTCCCACCCCACTTCCCCACCTTGTGAACCCCTATAACCACCAATCTTTTTGTTGCCTCCATAGTTTTGCCTTTTCTAGAATGTCCCTTAGTTGGGATCATACAGTATGTAGCCTTTTCAGACTGGCTTCTTTCACTTATTAATAGGCATTTAAGATTTCTTTATGTTTTTTTAGAGCTCATTTCTGTTTATCACTGACTAATATTCCATTATATTGATATACCACAATTTTTTTATCCATTCCCCTATTGAAGAATATCTGGTTGCTTCCAAGTTTTGGTAATTATGAATAAAACTGCTATGAACATTTTTGTGCAGGGTTTTGTATAGATATATGGTTTGAACACATGTAGGCAAATACAAGGATTGTTTATACCTTTTTAACATTTCAGAAAATTAGAATGCTTATGAATATATTAGAGCCTTAAAATATTCCATATCAAAGATAGAAGACATGCTCATTAAAATGATTATATGTGTTTGGTTCTGAAACATACATTGTGAACATTGGAAACCTTTTAGAGATAATTAGGAAAGCAGTTAATTTTTGAATTTTTGAAACTGAGAGTGTTTATATTTTATATGAAGAGTTATTATAGAAGTAAAAGGAGGCTAAAATAGCTCTTTTCAGAGCAGTGTTCTAGATCGACATTCATAATTTTTGGTAGTGTTTATGTGTGTTGAATATGTTAATTCTATATATTATGAGTCCAATCCCTCCCTTACTCCCAAAAGATTAAAATCTGGGAATTGTAGAAAAAACAAATAAACAAACAAAAAAACTTGTTCTCATCCCAGCATTTTTGTTTTTAAATCTTTTGGATAGTCCTTCACTGAACAATGTGAAAGTACTCTCAGTGTGTAGGGGATACAGCAGTTAATAAAAAGGACAAAAATCTCTGTCCTCAAAGGGGCTTACTTTTAATGAAAGACACCGATAAATAGAATTCATTGTGCATCACATATTTATAAGCAGTCATGGAAAGTGTAAAGCAGGTATGAGGGAGGGTCGCTGGTGACTTTGGGTTTGTCTCACTGCCCACAGAGCTGTGTGGGAATTAGACATGACCTGGGTCTGGGGCTTCTGAGAGGTGATGAAAAAGGGAAATAAAGGCATAATAAGATGAGTTCTGCTAATCTCTGGGACTATAAACATGTTAAGGTTGTGAGCGCTGCTGAGGAAGAGGCAGGGATGGCTGTCAGTTTTCCCTCCTACCCGTGTCTGTGTACATGCTAAGGAGGGGTGGTCCTATCTGGACCTCTTTGGCCTCTCCCTTTGATTTATGCTGATGGAGACCCAGGAGTCAGAGGAGGCAATGTATTTTTTTTTTTTTTTTAAGATTTTATTTATTTGAGAGAGAGACAGAGAGAGAGAGAGAGCAAGCACAAGCGAGAGGGAGATGGAGAAGCGACTGAGCAGGGAGCCTGACATGGGGCCTGATCCCAGGACCCTGAGATCGTGACCTGAGCCAAAGGCAGATGCCTAACCAACTGAGCCACCTGGGTGCCCCAAGGAGGTGATGTCTTATACAAAGTATGAAAGCCCCAGGGGTCTTCTGTGCGGGTATAAGCTGGGTCATGTGTAGGTGAGGCTTGATCAGTGCCTTGACTGTGTCACTGAAGTCCCACTTGTGTGTCCCTTCTCTGCCTGCCTTGTCATCTGCTTCATTCTAAGGTGACTCCTGTCACCTCACAGATACGCCTTCTGCCCACCCACCTGCAGAAAGAACAAGAAGAGATGGGTGTCCTTTCTTTCATGTGCCTCCAGTGTCTTACAGAAGTATTCACCATAAAACAAGTTTATTCCAAAGTTTTCTTTGCTGTGTTGTGTTTTGTAGTTTGCTTGCCACTTCTACGCATGAAGCCAGAAGAGAACTGTCAGGCTAGCAGTTGTGGGGCACTCCTGCCCCTCCCTGGTAAAATTGGGATGCTGAAGCTTTGAACAGTACTTGCCAGGGTGATGGCTCTCTCATCCAGAGCTGTGGCCATTTTTTAATGCAGTGGGAGCTTCACAGCATGAAGATGATCGCTTACGGTTGACTAGCTGTAATCTAAGATGTTTTGCAGTGCACATTTGATGCTGACTGGTTCAACTTTCAAAGTAGATATTTCACAGTGTGTTTTGTTTGTATAGATGTTTATTTTGTTTTGCTTTAAAGAGTAGTCTCCCAAGCTGAGCTTGCTTGTTCTAAAACACATACGCATGTAGCCACCTCTTCACAATATTTTGAATTTTAAATTTCCAGTATATGCCATATATACTTGCCCCTTTGTCTTTAAAGAAATGGCCTAACTTTGTGGTGTGACTAGTGACTTAAGTTTCTGTCTATACAGTCTCTATGGTGAGACAGTATCTTAAGTTCTGAACAGCCTGTGGAAGGTGTCTAACAGTTATGGTGTGTCTTAGAAACCATGTGGTATGTACTATGTCATAGTCCTCTTTTTTTTTTTTTTTTGAGATTTTATTTATTTGAGAGAGAGAGAGAGCACGAGCAGGGGGAGGGTCAGAGGGAGCCTGATGCAGGACTTGATCCCAGGATCTTGGGATCATGACCTGAGCCAAAGGCAGACGCTTAAATAACTGAGCCACCCAAGTGTCCCCGCCATAGTCCTCTTTTAAAGACTGACTTAGGCATATCAGTTTTTTCTTAAATTTTTAAAAAAGATTCTATTTATTTATTTGACAGAGACAGACACAGCGAGAGAGGGAACACAAGCAGGGCGAGTGGGAGAGGGAGAAACAGGCTTCCCGTGGAGCAGGGAGCCCGATGTGGTGCTTGATCCCACGACGCTGGGATCATGACCTGAGCCGAAGGCAGATTCTTAACGACTGAGCCACCCAGGCGCCCCAGGTTTTTTTTTTTAAGTAAATCATATGACTCCATTATCTTTATCACTGATTATAGAAAGGCAAGCAAAGGTACACAGTCATTGAAGGGGCTGGGCTTGAAAACTCTGTTCCACGGGGTTGCTCTATACAGGAGAGTGACCACAACCCCAGGACGGCCTTGTCTCCTAGGAGAAGGATGCAGTGCACAGAATGATGCAGAAGTGTACAGAATTTCTGAGAGAAGGCAGGCAGCAGAATCCAGGAGGCTGCTGCAGCTGTGAAAAAGACATTGCCATGAGAGAATGGGAAAGGGCATGCCAAGAAATGAGTGGCTTAGCAAAGGAGAGAGGCCATGGAGAAGAGGAGTCCAAGCATGGAAGACTGAGATGCCATGTGCCTCCTCCAGTCACTGTGTGTTCTGAGAACAGGTAGATTCTGTTCTACCTCACCTCATCTTGTGTCCTTTCAACACTCTGAGTTTCCTGACATACTCAGAGTGAGTTTCTTTCCTGGAGCTGCTTGAAATTGCTGATATCTCACAATTGTTATTGAATAATAAATCAGTTTTTGAGAAGTGATAATCTATAACTCTCAAATAAAGACCTTGTATAATAGAATAGATTGTCTAGAACAAGCCTGAAAAATAACAGGGAAGTGGAATCTCTGAAAAAGAAAGAGATTATAGCTTTTTGTATTTATTTTTCTTACCACGTACAAATTTTTATGTATCTTGAAATAAAACTTAACCTGGTTGTAGCTCTCAAGAAACTATCTAGTAGTTTAAATGAAGAAGAAAAGATGTCTGTATACTAAATTGATTTAAAAGAGCTCATTAACATACTGCCTTTTTTGTCAAGTCGCTAAGATGCACTGATTCAGTGTGGATTTAGAGAAACCTATCTTGATGGTGAGGTTGCCAACTATACTTCATCTATAAATTTCTCTTTCTGTTTTAATGTTCATACTTATTTCAAATTTCCCAGTGTTAAATATCTTAAATACACATGTAAAACTCCGAGCAAAATGATGTCTGCAGGAGACAGCAAAGCATTTTAAAAGTGTTTCAAAGCTATTTTCTGTATCATTTCCCTGAGATTTTGGTTTATTTTGTTCACTGATACACACCAGGTGCCTGGAACAGTGCCTGGCACATAGTAGATACTCTGTAAATATTTGCTAAGTGGAGACCTCCAAAAGAGATAGAAGTTTCTATAATTTGATGTAAAATACAGATTCATGTTAGAATTAGAGGGAAATTAAAGCAATTAAGGCAAGACTCCATGACTTCTATCACAGATTAGGAAATTGAGGTCTAAAGAGGTGAAGTGAATTGCCTAAGATCACAACTAGTGAGTGCCAGAATGGGGGCTACATTCTGGATTTCCAGACAACCTGCTCAGTGTCACATCGCCAACAAGGGAAAGAAATGGGGTTTAATTTCAGCTATGACGGGCTATGAAGTTCATTATCTGGATGAGAATTTTAGTATTCATATTTTTAATATTTTAAATAAAGGTTTAATATATCACTTTTTCTTTGTAGCTTTTTCTCTGCGCCCAAACAGAATTAATTGCTTCCTTGACAATAGCACTAGATACCATCTCTTTTCTAGAATTTATCATATTATATTGAGTCTGTTTTCATGGCCATATGTGCCTTAAGGCCAGGGACCAATTCTTGTTCCTCTTTGCTATCCTGGAATTTAGCATAGTGACTCACAAGATAGATGGAGTTCCCTGTGTTTTGAATTGTGTTGACAGTTAGTAACAAATAGTATACTCAAACTTAGGTTTAGGAACATAAAACTCATGACAGACACAAAATCTCATAGGCTTTCAAATGCAGCTGATGCTCGGGGCGCCTGGGTGGCTCAGTTGGATAAGCGACTGCCTTCGGCTCAGGTCATGATCCTGGAGTTCTGGGATCGAGTCCCGCATCGGGCTCCCTGCAGGGAGTCCGCTTCTCCCTCTGACCCTCCTCCCTCTCGTGCTCTCTGTCTCTCATTCTCTCTCCCTCAAATAAATAAATAAAATCTTAAAAAAAACAAAAATATGGTTGATGCTTGATAAATGTTAATATTAAATGACCATTATTTTGTAGACTTGACTTAATGATTGTCAGTCTTCTTGGTTTGAATGGCTTTTTGAGGATGGTTCTCCACTTTTTAACTTTTAAAGAATTCATACTAGTACTTTTCTGTGGATTTTTTTTTTTAAGATTTTATTTATTTAAGAGAGAGAGAGAGAATGAGTGGGGACAGGGGCAAAGAGGGAGGGAGAGGAAAGGGAGACAATCTCAAGCAGACTCCATGCCGAGCCTGGAGCCTGATGCAGGGCTTGATCTCAAGACCCTAAGATCATGACCTGAGCTGAAACCAAGAGTCAGATGCTTACCCAACTGAGCCATCCAGGCATAACCTTGTCTTGGTTTTTTGACTTAATGATATGCCCTCCCCTGGTATTTTAGATCCTCACCAATCCATGTTAACCATGCCAGTTCTAAAAATTTTGGCTGCCTTTGACATAAGTAATTTTAGGTCTTTTAGAAAAATTGAACCCTGGGCGCCTGGGTGGCTCAGTTGGTTAAGCGACTGCCTTCGGCTCAGGTCATGATCCTGGAGTCCTGGGATCGAGTCTCACATTGGGCTCCCTGCTCGGCAGGGAGTCTGCTTCTCCCTCTGACCCTCTTCCCTCTCGTACTCTCTATCTCTCATTCTCTCTCTCTCAAATAAATGAATAAAATCTTAAAAAAAAAAAGAAAAATTGAACCCCTGGTACTGTTAAGGATATATTACCTAGTAAGTGAACCAAACAATTTTATACAGAGTTAGCAAACATGTCTATCAAACCATTAATGAATTTTAAAAGGAATTATTTATTCTCTTAAACTTGAAACTTTTGTGTAAGGATGGCATTATACATTGGAAAACAAGAAGGAAAGCACATTTCAGGAGAATATTGTGATGTAAAATGTAAATGAAATGTAAATGAAAATGTAAAAATTTATAGAAGATGCATTGCTTTGCCTGTGATCTTGTAAATATACAAGAGCAATTTACTGAGCAATGCTATTTCAAATCTGTGTATTTCTTACAGCTAAATCTTCTGAGGCATGGGATGTTATTCCCTTAGGGAAACAGTCTGAAACTATGTGATTTCTGTTTGTCGTGTCAGAAACAACTCTAACATTTTATTTGTGTACAAAACAATATTATTTAAAAAGAATGGGAAATACTAAATTCAATAACATCCACGTGCTAATTTCTTGAAAGAAGATCTATGCTATTGGTATTGTTATTAAGAATCTGATCTTTTCTATAAAACATAATGTTTTATGAGTGCAAGAAAACTTGCAGTTCAAACCACCTTAATGTATAGATGAGAAAAAAGATATCAAAAAACAAGAGTGAATTCAACTTTAGATGTTAAAGCCAGTTGGTGGAAACCCTGGACTAGATTCCAGATCTTCAGATTTTTTGGCCAACATATTTTACACTCTACCAAACCAATGGATAAGAATAAAAGTCATTCAAGGGGAACCTGGGTGTCTCAGTCCATTGAGCATCTGACTCTTGATCTAAGCTTAGGTCTTGATCTCAGGGTTGTGAGTTCAAGCCCCACGTTGGGCTCCACACTGGGCATGGAGCCTACTGAAAAAAGAAAAAAAAAAGTATAAAAGTCATTCAAAGAAATGATAAATAAAATTAGATAATTTTATACCCTTATGTCCTTATATTTTATTTTATATATTTATCACATTTGTTATTATCATTGCCCACACAGGAAACAGACTCTGACTTAAAAGCAAAAAAGGAATTTATTAGAAGTATCTGGGATGGGAGAAGCTCTCTGGATTGAAGGGAGGCTGCATAGTTAGTCTTGGAACAGAGGGAAGACAGGGAGTTCTGAAGATCTTCATAGCAGGAATACTCAGCAAAAAAACACAGGCTCAGTTGCTGACCTGAATCAATTCTAACTACATCTTTAGTATATGCATGGACTCTACTTAATATACCAAAGTCCTAAGAGATTGTGTCTGACTGGCTAAGCTTGGGTTATGTGCCCACCAGCCTACACCAGGGAGTGAGCAGAAGTTCTCTGGAAGCAGCCTCCAAAGGATGCCTTTGGTTTCCATAGTTGGAGAGCATGTACTTGGATGTATGCTCCCACCAAGAGTACATGGTAGGATAGAAAATTCCCCAAAAGGGGCTTGAGGTGCTGTCAGGAAGGGGGCTGGATGCTGGGCAACCACAAAATGACTTATGGCCACTGTTTATCAATGATCATACCATGCTAGAAGCCTCTTTTTCTGTATCTAGCAAAATCAGCCTTTTCTGAATAGCATACTAAGTATTTTAAAAATGTGGATTATCTAGTCTATATAGATTGAGAATATTTTAATATGGTTTCTATTCATGGCTTTGTCTCTGGTAGCATTTCAATTACTCAGCAACACCTTTTTTTTTCCTCCATGAGTGGTCAGAGGAAGAAGCAGGGAATTCAAATCTAAGGCAGTGTTACTTTCTAAATTTTAAATACAGCATTTTCTGCCCACACTGAATAGAAATAATAGCCATAATTTATTTTTTACCAACTGACTTAAAATACTGGATTTAAAGTACTATGTGGGCATTTTACCTATGTTTTCAGTGCAAGAACGATTTGAGGTCAGAATCTTAAGTTCAGGAAGGTAATAAAGACACAATGAAGCATGGTGTTTTCAAGTATGGAGTTTGGTGTGACATTCTCTGCATTCACATTCTAAGTCTAACCCTTGCTAGCTGTTTGACCTTGGGCAAGTTACTTAACCTTTCTGTTCCTGGTTTTTCTCCAACTGAAAAGAGGGGAAATAACACAATATTTCCTAAAAGTGATTATAAAATTTAAAGAGAGAGATCAAATGCTTATTAGCATGGTTCCTGGCACTTAGCAATATGTTAACTACAATAACTATTTGTATTAAACTTGTTAACTGTATGTGTTACATTTAAAGAAGACAAAAACCAGTTGGGGGGGAAAGGTACTATTAAATTGAGGAGGAAGAAAGAAAACTAAAGAACTGGGCTTAAAAACCAGTATTACATTTTTAACCCAGTGTTATAAAAACAGATTGATGATTATTGCATTAGGAATACTAATTAGTCTATGTCCTATTCTTGCATTGTGAGGACTTTTCATATCTTACAGTAGTTTTGAAGGAATTAATAAAGCGATTTACAGAGCATTATTTTTTCCTTTGTTCTCCTTTCTAATGTGTTATTTTGCACACATAAGAGTATCTGTCGCATACATATAGTTATAAAGCATACTAAGAAGCTGAAGTCATGCGCCTCTCACCAGGACCAAGGGTACCTCATGCCCATCCATGTACCTCCCCATCTGATTCCTCTGCCTCCCTCACATTTGCTGAATTTTGTGTTTGCTTTTGTGTACACTTACACACAAATGTGCATGCACACACACACACGCAGAATATATATTCATTCTTTTGGGAGTAATTTGCTGTCATTGCCCTCCTTTACCATTAAATATTTAAGTGCGATTTCCTAAGAATATGGTATTTTCTTATATCACCATAGTATAGTTTTTAACCTCAGTAAATCTAGCATCATTGTAATCTATTATCTCACTAACATCCGTATTTAAATTTTGGCAGTACAGCCAATAATGTATTTTGGAAGCATTTATTTTTTCTCTCCTGCACAGTATCCAGTGTAGGACCAAGTATTGCATTTGGTTGTTGTGTTTCCTTAGTCTCTTTATTCTGTAAAAATCCTTCAACCTATTTGTCTTTTATAACATTGGTATATTTGAAGAATACAACATTTACCTCTTTTTTTTTTGAATAGTATGCCTGTCATTTGAGATAAATATGCTATTTCCTCATGATTTACATTCAGATTATACCTTCCCAGGCAGAATACTTTGTCAATGATGTTTCCTTTTCAGAGATCATATCTGGAAGCACTCACTGTCCACCTGGTCAAGGTGTTGTCCAGTTTCTCCATTTTATAGTTACTAATTTTCCCCTTGTTACTGGTGAGCCATCTGAGACATTTTGAACCATACATATATTCTGCTCCTAAAGGAAATTTCTCCTCCTGATTTAGCATCTGTTGATAATTCTTGCCTGACCCAGGCTTTATTGCAGCAGTTGCAGAATGAGGATATTTTAATACCAGCGGCTTCTCCACTTTTACCAGTCAGCTCTCCGCATTCTACTCTAGAAACCTTTCCTTCGCTCACCATTTCCTTCTGTATTTATTATTTTTCTGTTCCTCTCTCCCCCCAGTGGTTTATAATTCTGAGTCCTTGAGACTTTTCTTAGCATTTCTATACTTTCTGGCATAATCAGGTGCTCCAGAGTCATTGTGTGCCTTCTCTGCTTAGCCCTGGAGTCAGCCTTTTTTTTTTTTTTTTTCCCAAAGGAGTCCTGGTTCGTTTTAGTGAGGAATGGCATTAAAACCCAAAATCTGGGTACTGGATTTACTGGCTCTGTAAGTTGATTAAATTGTGGTTTTGAACCAGGTGGTGATTGTTTCTTCTTTTCATTCTCAAGCAACCTGGTTATTTATTGCATTTCTCAGACTTAAGATGCATCCTTTATAACCTGTGATGTTTTAATACTCTTTGCTTTATTTATAGTCGTTTATGTATTTGTGATAGTATTTCTCATGAGTGTCAGGATTGGCTGCCGTGTTGTAGGACATCCAATAACTGCTCTGGTGTGGAGGAAATGAGCAGCTGTATGAGATTAGTAATGATACCTGTCACAGGCAGGGGAAATAAAGCATCATGATGTGGGATTGTTGAAAAGGATAAGCTTGAAAATATTTTCAATAAATGAAATATTCATGACAGCAGCTTGTGTTTCAGAAGTGACCAATTTCACACAATCACTTATTTTCTACATCTTTTTTTGAAGTACAGGAAATGAAGGAAATACAGAATTATGCAAAGGCCACTCCAGGATATTAATATTATACTGAATTAAAATTTCAGAGTGCAGCAGGAGAAAGGTTATGCCCTAATCATTTAAAGTCTGTCTTATTTCTCAAGGCATTCCCTGTTGGTTTAAAGTTCTAATCACTAGAATTTTTGCAGATTGGATATGATTTTAATAAAAATAATTACTATGTACATAATGTTTATAGTTTATATAAAATTTTTCACATGCATCCCTAATTTGCTACTACCTACCTAACATGATCTTATAATTACTATTTAATTAATATAAAGAAACTGTGACTGAGACAGATTATGTAATTTCATCAAAATCACATAGCCATGCTCTCTATATGTATCTGTACCCTGCATAATTGCAAAAAGAATTGAGGTAGAAAATTTAAAAAAAACAACAACACAAAACGACACAACAAAATAAAACCAAAACATAAAAACTGTCAGATAACATGAAAACACCAAAAGCACAAGATCAGGGAAGAAGCAAATATGCTAACTGCAAGGGCTATTACAGTTCTTGTGATTAAGAATTTAATTGTATTTTGTTCAGTTGGACTCAATACTCATTACCTGCTTTGTGCCACTTATTTTGTCAGTCCATGGAGCTTAGTATTTATTTAGGGAGAAAGACATTTAAAGAATTGATTTGGATATAAAATAAGTGTTGTGGGAGTACAAAGAAAATAAACTTTCCCCATTGTGTGTGTGTGTGTGTGTGTGTGTGTGTGTGTGTGTGTGTGTGTGTGTGTGTGTGTGTGTGTGTGTGTGTGTCTGTGTCTGTGTGTGTGTGTGTGTGTGTGTGTGTGTCTGTGTCTGTGTGTGTGTGTGTAGGGGTGGTGGCATCCAGAAAAGCTTCCTGGAAGAGAAGATGCTTGAGTTGGGCTTTGAAGGACAGTTAAGAATTACCCAGGCAGTAAGTGGGGCGAGAGTATTCTAGGAAGGGACAGTATGATGGACAGTAGAGATAGCAAACCCACATGAGGGTGAAATTCTCTGCGGAGGTGAGAAAAAAATGAGCTCAAGCATAGAAGTGAACAATGTAAAATTTCCTACTCTTAAAGAATGCATTTTAAAAATGGATGGTGGTGTATACCAAATTGTTGTGGAATTTAGATTCCTTTGGTACCCCTAAAAGAGTGATGTAACTCTTTTGTTTAAAAACGGCAGTATTTACAACATACTGGAGATTACAGCCTTTGTAACCACTTAAACTTGTGATGAAAAATTTTTGATGTCAACTGAAAAAGTTTATTGCAAAGTTTTAGAAAATTCTTTCCAGAGTATGGGAGAAAAATCAAATGGAGACTATTGCTTGAGAGCACCTTTCTCACTTTCCTCAAGAAGACTTTTTGTAAATTTAGATAACAAAAGGAGACCATGCTCTTTGAGAGCTCATTATATTGTTAGTAATGGAGAGGATATTCCTAGGGTTTGAATGCCTGATAAACAAGTGACAATAAACTGAATCTTCTGCTGTCAAGGATGAGTGTTCTAGATAGCTCTCTTGAGGGACTCTTCCTCCCTGAAAAGTAGGAATATCCCTAGATTTTAACCCTAGATACCAGCCACATTGTCCTGAGAAAGAAATCTTTGGATCCATGCGGGCATTTGAACAAATGAGTATTTTGCTGAGACTCCATGGAGCAAGGCAGATGTGATTTGGGACAGGAAAAGATTTTGTGATGGCCTCAGCCATACTCAGCTATGCTGCAACTGTTACTATAGAATCTGTAAGTCTGAATAGTGAGTAGCTGGGAAATAGACTCCCAGATAATCAAATTAACTAATGTCTATAATTATGTAAAAATTACTCTATATAATCCTAGTTAATTAAATGTTCAAGAATGCCTGAGAAATGCAGTGATTTTAGTTTTGATATGCTTACTGTTGAGTTTGTCATACTGGTATAAGTGAGAATAATAGGGACCAGATGCCAACCTAGCTAATAAGTTGTGAAGCTGGTATTTATATCCATGTATTCAGTACCATGTTCTTTCTCCTACAGCAGTTAGAAAGGCTGGCTAGTATTTCATACATTCAGAAAGCTGGTTACATTTAAATATACTTTATTGTTTACTAAAAGGAATTCTGGCAGTCTTACAGGATTTTGCTAATTTGTTTATACTTCTTAAAAACTCTTAAAAATTGAGGACCCCAAAGAACTTTACGGGGGTTTGTTTTATCAATATTTAGCATATTACAGATTAAAACTGAGAAAATTAAAAGTATGTATTGAATTCACTAAAAAACAATAGACCTATCATTATGTTAATGTAAATAAGGTATTCTTGTGAGAAATAACTATATTTTCTGAAACAAAAATATTTAGGGAGAAGAGTAGCACTGTTTTTATAAATCTCTTTAATGTCTGACTTAATAGAAACAGCTGGGTCCCATATCTGCTTTTGCATTCAGTCTGCCGTGATATTTTTTTTTTTTTTTTTTTTGGTTGAAGTACATGCAGGAAAATCTGCCCTCACACTGAATATACTTAGAAAAGGGAGACCTTGTGGAACCCATGAATGGTTCTTGGGGATCATGAGAGATGTTTGGACCCATACTGTGAGACTTGCTGCTTTAAAATATTGTCCCAAGTGCTACATCATAATTCGCATGCACATAGTAAAATGGGAGTAGAGTTTTTATAGTATGTGTTATTTTGATGTTGTCTGCCTTTGATTTTAGCTTCATGTATTATGGAAGACTTTTTCCTTAACTCTTGGATGTGTAATGAGGTTTATGACAAAATTGTAATCTTAACCTGAAAACATTTAAGTGAAATTACAGGGTATATAAGAATATAAGTTTCAATAGGATAGAAATTGTGAACAGACATTTCTCTTTCCAGAAAAATCAATAGAAAAGAAGTTCAAATATATTATAATTATATTAAAGTAGTTGTAATGATAAAAAGAATTCCAAACTTCAGGAAGATCTTTTTTCCATAAATCCTTTAAAATAATCTAGATCCGACCATCTTTTTCAGTGTTTTCTAGCCTCACTCTCACTTTTCTCTTTCAATAACTAGGAAGCCATAACTTGTAGAACAAAGAGATGAAAGCGTCCATTGGTTCAAATACAATAAAACTCTATTTCTTGCTACATCCAATGAGCATGTTTCTGTTGGGGGAGGGACTGTGCATTGCAAAGGTGGCCAGACAAAGAAACTGTAGTTTCTGCCGCGTTTAGGAATCTGGAGAATTAGGAGGCCACCTCCTAACTGCTGGCTCAAGGACCACATCATCATTCACGTTAGTAAAACAGATGACTGGCCCTGGTTCTTGACACTCATGAAAACAGGGGTGGACATTAGGATCTATGTTGCAGAGAAATCAAATTTCTCTCTGAGTTTTTAAAATAAAAACAGCAGAGGTGGCAGTAGCCAGCCTGGCCTCTGCCTCACTGTGTTAACTCTGATTCAGTCATGCCATTGCGTCTTCTAGGCAAGGGCTGGGTCATGTGTCCCAGTCTAGCTGTCAGCGAGTTCAGTAAGTGAACTTCAGCTTTCTAGCTTAGCTATCTAGCTGTCTGGCTGGCTTGCATTAAAGAACACAACTGAAGTGGAGTTGAGGCAACCAATCTACACATGGAACAAATGACTGAAATGAAGTATATTAAAATGTTGATAGCAATTATCCCTGGGTAATTAAATCTACAGCATGTTCTCTTTCCTTTACTTTCTTGATTTCTGTCCTCATCTGGGTTAATCTTCATTATTTTGAAAGAGATTTCACCTCCCCCCAATTCCAAGTATCTGGTTGTTAGAAGAGCACAAGGCCAACGGTTAGAACTGGTCATTTTCCAGACTTTACCTCTCCTGTGAGAACTATAGAAATTTTACCCTTGCCTCTTCTTATGGGGATGGGGGTCGTCTAGTGAATTGGCTATGTGAGTCTTTCAGTGAAACTATGTGTATGTTGAAATATGTCAGTCTAGATCTTTACCACTCTGCTGCCAGGTGTGGATGCTTTGGGGTTGCTAACTCCTGAGCTAGGACATTATGGTAACCAAAGGGTACTATGTTGTGGAGGAAACTGAGATAATTTTATGCTTTGTGATTTTCCCCTGGGCATGTCAGAATCAATCACTTATCTCTCTTTTGCACTGTTGCCTGTTGAAGATTCTGTATCATACATAATGGGAGAAGATACTTTGATTAATGTCTTGGGGTTGCCTAAGTAACTGGTGGAATAAATAATTTATCCTCATCTCTGGGTGGTATGTTAGTCTTTAAGAGACAGGGAATAGAGGATATTAAGGTAATGCCTCTGTAACTATGGTGCAGGTGAAGAAACATGAAAGGGTAGTTTAGAAAGGAAGGCAAATGTAAACATACTGGGGTTTGCAATTCAAATGGTTTATTTTGGAGAGTGAGACACCCAGAGGGTGTGGCAAAAACAAGTCAAATGGTTTTGTATTCTGAATCTAAAAGATGTGTTGTTGACAGCCCAGTGGAGAATGGGTTTCCACAGCTGAGTTAGGGTGTCTAAAAGGTTTGGATAGACCTAGGGTGGAAAACTAGGGTCTTCATGCCTTGTAGAGATTGGTGAGTATAAGGGGAGGGACTAGGGCGGTCATGGTGTAGGGGTGGTACAGAAATAATTTCAGTGCTGGCTACTTCTTTGCTTTGCTTTCACTTCCCTTCTTTATGGGGAGATGAGAATGTCCCAGATGATTAAAAGTACCAGATAGAAATGGACAATAGTATATATAGTTTTTCTATAAATTCTTTATGATGGCTCATGTTGCCGAAAGCTAAAAGGGTTTATTTTTTTTAACACATTGTTAACCTCATGAAAATCAGTTTGATGGATGTCATTGCATTAATCATTTAATAAAAATATTTAGACCTAATAGTTAGAGCTGGTGAATGTTACCAGTAATATAAATTAAAAAACCAAGCGCAACATTTAGGCAAAACAAGTTAGTTTAGTTGACACTATTCTGCTTTGTAAAAGCACAGACCAGCTTCTGAAGGGAATGCATTTAGGATTTTTAATGTGGCAATTAAACATGGTTAGGGGGCTATGTAAATTAGCATGTTTTTAACTGCATTTATGGTCATCTTAATCTGATATGGCTGACTTAATTTCATAGTCACTTGAGGATAGTTAATTCTACTTTATAGTTGCTTACCAGGAAATTATGCCTCATGCTGTGTGGTGAGCTTTTGTAAATGAATTTAAAGAAAATTGTTATTGTTGGAAAAAAATTCATTGTTTAAACACCATCTAAAGTTGCTGCCTTGAAGGGATCATTGCTGCATGGTATTTAAAAAAAAAAGATTTTAAATGTGTTTTGGATCTTGTCAGTTTTTAAGTAGAAAGACACAGATGTGTGTATTTAACAACAACAAAAACTTTAAACACCATGTTGGCTCAGTCTGTGTTCACATCTCCTTCTTGAAGTGGTTAGTAATTAATCCCATGGCAAAGATAAGTTTGCAGTTTATGCAGTACTGTACCAGTTGATGATAATCTCCTGGTTTGTACATACATATATTTAAAATCCTGCAAAAAAAATCTGTAAAAGTGTCAATTTTTTTGTTTTTATTTTTTTAAAAAAGTATTTTTATCCCAGCTGTTATAGAAAGGTAACTAATTTTCTCAAAAACAATATTGTGTATATGGGACTTCTCCTACAAACTTTCAGTTTGGAGTCAAAAAGTGAACATTCTGTATTTGGTATCAAATAAGGAATTATGTAAATGAGTTGAATGAGTTGAATTTGTTAGTCTAAAAAGGAATTTGGATATGTTTAATTTATAGTAGATTATATTTTATTTAATATATAGCTTTAAGAGTGTGTGTGTGTGTGTGTGTGTGTGTGTGTAAGTATATATAGTGTGTATATCGAAATCTAAATTCTGCCCATGTGGTACCCCATGTGGCTTAATTGTTGTCCTTTGGAGTTTGTTTTTCACATAATCATTACATAATCATGAAAGCAAATATTTTAAGAAATGTAGGATTTTCTAACAGAAATAGATATTTTCAGATAAATATAATTGAAGACCTGTTGATGTAAAAATAACTTAAAAAATACTATTACTAAAGCTTAAATGTGAATTTTAGAAATATGAAGCAAAATTGAAATGGATTACACTGTTCTATTGCTCTAGTTATGCTTGGATCTTCCTCCAAAGGAGAATGATTTGTTGTATTACTGAGTACAGATTACATTTGTTGTATAGGTGAAAAATTGAAACCTTACTATCAGTAACATTTCTGTACATCTTATGAGTGAGTAGAGGTTTTAAGGGTTTTTTTTTTGTTTCTTTGTTTTCCTATTTTTTAACTACTTTTCTCTTTTGAGTTGAAGTTTTTAAAAAAATGGTTTTAAGTACACTGGGGGATATTTATGAAGGGAAGTGAAGAAAAGCAAGAAAATTTGGAAAAATATTGAATTACTAATTAAGAGAATGTACATGCATTCTATAAACTAAGTAATGCTGCTCAATGATAACAGTTTACATAGAGTTTTGAAAAGAAATAGCGCTTTGCCCATGTACAGTACCACTGGCAAAAGACTCAAACTGTATAAATTACTTATTTTCATAACTAATTAATGAAAAGAAACCATTTCACCAAACTTATCTTATGCCTTAGTATCATCACCTACATTATGTATGTTTAAATTTTAGTATTTGTTTCACTGATTTTTTTTAATATATTTTTTTAAGATTTTATTTATTTATTTGTCAAAGACAGAGAGATACAGAGGGAAAGAGCACAAGCAAGGGGGGAGTGGCAGGTAGAGGGAGAAGCAGGCTCCCTGGCTGAGCAGGGAGCCCGATGTGGGACTCGATCCCAGGACCCTGGGATCATGACCTGAGCCAAAGGCAGACGCTTTACTGACTGAGCCACCCAGGCATCCCTGTTTCACTGTGATTTTTTAAAAATTTCATGTTTATTGTAGAAAATATGACAATTGTTAAAATGACAATATTTAATTTCACCTTTCAGAGGCAACCATTGTCACTTATATTTAATAGAAAATATCATGTTTAGTGTAATAGAATACATTCATGAAACATTCATAAAATATTTTCTATTGATGATGGTGCTAAAGATTAACTCAGGGAAAATGGAATTCATTAGCGTGTTTCCCAAGTGGTCTCCTTCCTGGCTTTTCGCTTTCTCTTTATTCTCTGTTTGTTCTAGTACCTATACAGTTTTGTTGATTCTACTGAGATCTTTAAGACATCTGGAATTTGTTTTGGGGTTTGATACACAGTAGGTATTTAATTTTTGGTCAAATGAATGGTATGTCTTCTTTTTTCAGAACTTTTATGTCCTTTGGTAAAATTTTATAGTATTCTTTATTTACACTTGCATATTTCTTGCACATTAGATTTATTCCTACTTTTTCCATAGATTTTGGTTTTTAAGATTTTATTTATTTATTTGACAGAGACACAGTGAGAGAGGGAACACAAGCAGGGGGAGTGGGAGAGGGAGAAGCAGGCTTCCTGCCGAGCAGGGAGCCTGATGCGGGGCTCGATCCCAGGACTCTGGGATCATGACGTGAGCCGAAGGCAGACGCCCAATGACTGAGCCACCCAGGCACCCCTGTTCTTTAGATTTGTATGGCTGTGTTTCAAAAGATATTTTTTTCCCAGTAAAATTTGCAATTGATTATTTCTGTGGATGGGAAAATCATTCATGTTGATCTTGATTCTGGCCACATTTCTGAATGTTCTGATTCATTCTAATTCCTTTTCAGTTGATTGTGTCTGTCTTTCTAGGTAGGCACAAGCAAAACCTTATACTTCTCACTTTTTTCTTTCCTTCTTCTTTGACTAAAACCTCCATTCCCCTCCTTCTTAACCTTCATGGGAACCTTTATACTATTTACCATTAAATGTAATATTTCCCTTGGTTCCTCATATGGAATTAAAGAAGTGTTCTTTATTCTCAGTAGGTTAAGAGGCTTTTCTGGTATTTGGTTGTTAAATGTTTGTCTTAAAGTGGAGGTTAGATTTTAAGTAGTTGAGCCTTTGTACTAGACATCAATCAAGGTAGCAATAGTTATGTTTTGTGTTTATCTGTTATATGGTGAATATATTACGCAAATAGATATCTTTAAATTTATGTGTCTTGCATTCTTGTGAATAATCCTGTTTGGTCATGGGGGGATATTTGTAACTATGCAACTGGCTTTGTCAAGATTTTAGTTGGGTATTTATAAATGATAATCTATAAGGTTTCGGGTATGTTTATTCATTTTTGGTATTAGAGATATTCTAAGCTCATATCTCCATTGCTTATAAATATAAAACTCTATGCTCTCTTCTTAATTTTACATTCTTCCTAAATAGTAGTTGTTCTCATCACTCTAATTCATGTCTACCTGTACTGTCTCACCACCTAGGATCCTTCCAGAGGACACTCTGTAGGCGGCATTATTTGACGCTTCAAATGTTTTCAGATGAAGGGTGAGGGGGAGGGAGGAGGAGGAAAAGGAATATTAAAATTTCTCAATAAAACCAGTGTTTCCTTTTCATAATTAATGTAGCATATGTGACTGACTACATTTGTGTATATAGAATCTATTATTATACAAATGTGAACAGATTTTTTTAATATATTAAGCTGTATAATTTTTCTAGTAAATCCTTTTTTGTTAACATATATGTACTTGTGTGTATGCATATGGTTTTAATACTCAAATCCCTTTTTCCCATTAAAGTAGATTGAAGCTTATGACATTTTCAGTCTTATGTCTGAGAATAGAGTTAAGCTTTTAAAGAAGAATCAAATTCTTATTTTGTGAGTTTGAGGTGGGCTGCTGAAATTTACCGTTGATGCAAAAGTCTTGAAATCCAAGATGTTTGAGTTGAAGAAGCTGGTGCTCTATGAGATAGGAAAGGTCTTGAGTTTTTAAAGTAAAAGCTCTGAAAATACCAGTACATAAATTTATTTATTTTTTAAAACTTAAACAATAGATTGGAATGAAATTAGCTAAAAAGTGAGATGATCTCATCAAAATGTTAACTAAGTGTTGCTTGGCCAGAAGGGAGTTGCATTAGGAGCAAGAATCAGTAGACTGGTAGTCCCTACCCTACCTTCCTTTCCTCTTCAGGCTGAGACATGGGAGGGATGATGATAGGAATCCCCTTTAGGTGAAGATTTGAGCTTCACTGTCTAGGTGAAAGCCAGGAAGATGGCAAGACTTACAGAAAAGCGTACATGATCCTATATGACTGTGGTGTGATAGTAGCAGCATTGGAATACTGAACCTCCGACTTCTTCTGGAACTTTGAGAAGTAACAATCTCATGGATGTATCCTACACTAAAGTGACATGGGGTCAGTAGGGTAGAGATGTTTATGAGAAGTGTCCAGAGACAAAGAAGATGTAATAATAACCCTCAATTTACTGTCGATCCAGGGAGGCAGTTGGAACTTCTTGCATTCCAGGGCAGGGAGGTTGGTTGAAAGACCAGTCCTTGAAAACACCTCTTTGTTATGATGAGGGGACACAGCCCAAAATGGCAGCATGGAGTACATGACTGGAGGCCAACAAGATTGTAGATAATTACTTCTCTGCAAACCAGATTGCACAAATGTTATTTACCAGAGACTTGGAAGATGCCAGAAGTAGGGCACTGCAGATCTGATGCCTCCCACTGATGTCCCATGGCTGCTGTGTGAACTGCCCCTTAACATGTAACCCTCACCTCAGGGAGAAGAAAGATGAAGAGTCATGCAATTGTGAATTTAAGTTAAACAAATTACTGAGAAAACCCAGAAGTGAGTAAGTTTATCTAGAAATGACTAAATTATGTTTTCTGACGTTAGGTGGAACAGGAGCTTGAAAGATATGTTATAAACTCTATAGTAGAAAACAAATTTTATGTTATATATCTGAATTTTTATTTTATGAAATAATACATATGCAATATCAATAATATGCTGTGGAACCTAGGGTTCTCAAAATGTGGTTGAGGGATGCTGATGGATCCCTGAAATCCTTCTAGGGTGTCTATGAGGGCCACACTATTTGTACAATAATACCAAGGGTTTATTTGCCTTTTTTACTCTTATTCTCTCATGGATGTATAGTGTACTTTTAAAGAGACTACAGGACATGTGAAATAATGACAGATAAAATCAAAAGCAGAATTGAGAATCCAGTTGTTTCCATGCCGGATGTGAAAGGGATTTGCAAAAAAGTAAAACAATGCCACTCTTAACTATTTTGGGGAAAAATATAGTTGTTTTAAACAAAATTTTATTTTTGTTAAAATGTAATGGTTGCATTGTTATTTTTAAGTGAATTAACAAATACTTTAAGTTATCAATTTTAATTTTTAATGTGGCACAAATTAATAGATACAATCCACATTGTACAACGGAAAGGTTTTTGGGATCTTCAGTGAATTTTAGGAATGTCAGGGAGTCCTATATCCAAAATGTTTGAGAACCATTGGCTCAGATTCACTAGGGCCAGCCCCTGGATTGGAGATTGGAAAGTAAAGAGTATAGAAATTGAAATCTGACTGGTATACATTGGGTATGTTTCTCAAATTTTCTAAACCTCACTTTGCTCATTTATAAAATTGGGACAATAATGTTTAATTCTCAAGAACTTGTGAAGATTAGAGATATATGTACATTGACCACTCTAATATGCTGTTCCTACTAAGCGCTTACACTTGTTGGATAGATGAATGTTAGATATTTATGTTTCAGATATCATCAGGGACATCTATATGGAAATAGCCCATAGTTTTCTTTTCTACTTACTCCAGCTTTTGAAACCCATTCAAAATTAGAAAAAAGTTGAGATTATTAATTTTCTTTCCTTTGAGAAAATGAATACATTTATAGATACAGATTTATAGACACAGATGTATGAGGCTGTGTTTGCCTAGCGTTTTTTGAGCCGGTGATCGATCATCAGGTATTATGTTTCCCTATGTCATATATTCTTAATTCTTCACTGTGCATTTCCACTAACTGGCATGTCTAGAATTTTGTCACCTCTGTACTATGTATATGTTTTTTTTTTTTTCACTTCTCCCATAGCCTACCAAACATCACCCTTCACATAGGCTCTTTTATGCCCCAGGTGTATGTGCGCTTGATTCCAAACATGTAGCTGAGTGACTGCATTTATACATTTTACTCATAAGTCTTGGTATTATGAATACATTTGTTGTCTTAATGAGAAACAGACTGATATAAAATTCTACTTTAAAACAAAGACACCAGGAAAAGGCAATATTCCCAGGTAGGTGACATGTTTAAGTAAGTGAACATCATTTCTCTGAGGAATTGCAGCCTAATCGGATTCATTTTTATATTAATAAATCAAATAAAATATATTGAGATACTTGTAGCAGCTGTCTTGAAACACACAGGTCAAAAAAAATCGAAAGTGATATTCATTGGCTGTGTGGTACAACATGGATGAAATTGAGGTGGACAACCTGCCTGCATTTACTCATTTCAAAAGCATGGTTTGAAATTTAACCTAACAATGAAATAATTAGATAATGCGAAAGAACAGTGAGTAGATGACTTCCTTTTTGCAGTCTCATGTTACGATAGCCACTCATTTAGCAATTTTTATCTTTAGCAACCATTTGGAATTTGCATATGTCAGAAGGAATACTTTTATTTTACTTTATTTATTTATTTATTTATTTACTTACTTACTTAACTTACTTACTTACTTACTTACTTATTTATGGCCAGGAATGGAAGCAGAACTTAATGACAAAACGATCTTGGTGATGAATTGCTCCTGTTGCTGGTAATCTTGAATTGGGAATTATCTACAGTGCAGTATAAGAAAAAAAAGATGTCTCCCCCATTCATTTTGATTTAATGGGTTGGTGTAGAATACAACATACCATCTTTTCTGCCAGTGTACATTCAACAGTGAATTGAGCAAAAAATGTTTTAAGTAAGCTTTTTAGTTTTTCATCAAAATCAATACCAGACTGTTATTACAAATTTTAACATTATGATTTCCTTATCAATTTGTGTGGTATGTTAATCTCTTACTACATATCAGCTGGCTGTCTAACTTAATAATATTAAATATAATGATTGAAAATGCACAGTTAGGTTTTCACCTAACTCTTTGTCCCCAACAATTACAGTGTTTATCATTCTGCTCTAAGTAAACAGAAACTCTGAAGAAATTAATTTAATAAAATTAAAAATAGATTGAAGTTATAAGAGGTGAAAATCCTCATGGTGACTGTGAATAAACTAAACTATTACATGTTTTGGATTATTTTTGGAAAGGTGTGAAATTCTCTTTTCATTTACTATTAAATATTCCATAGAAAGGGGGTAAAAAAGTTGTTCTGTGGTGAGCTAAAGCTAAAATTCGCCTAATCAGCCGCTTCGGATAAAATCTGTCATTGTGGGTATGAGTACTTACAGAGAATAAGATTCAGATAATTAGTAACACCTAGATCCTCCTGTTGGTGGGAGTAATATTGTCCCATTGTAATGTATTGAGCACCTACCACTTACCGCTCTAGGCTCTGGGGATAAGAAGAAGACTCTGCCCTCAAGGTGTTCATTGCCTAATAATTTATAATACTGTATTGCATTAATAATTACAAAATAGTGATAAGTCCTGCAATGTAACTAAATATGCAAATTTAATGATATGAAATATATTTTATTATTTTAATAATTGGCATCAGGATTCCTCTTATGAAGGGAACATCTTTGAATAAAGAACCTAATGGGTTCACATGGAATAGATGTGAATCCATCCTATTGGAAGGGGGAGAGTGCAGAGACTTTTGCATCAGAGAACAAGGGGCATTTATTTTGATTTGGACCGGGAGAGGGCCTCTGTGGGATGTGACCAGAGGGCTGGATTGGGAGAGTGGAGTGTCTGATCCTGCCTGGAAAAGACCCTGTCTTTTCCTGGCCTGACACTCCTTCTCTTGCCCTTAGTGGCTATTCCTGTTCTTCCCCTAAGCCAGGGATCCCGCTCTACTTCTTCTCACCCTGGTACCACACTGCCACCCTTCTGCCGACATTCTTAGTTAAAGCCTGCTGTAGAGGTTTATCTGTTAGTGTTTTAACACCTCCACAGTTAGGGCTCTGAGGGCTCTCTGAAAGCCAAGACAAATCATTTGCTTTACTAAAGTTTCGAGAGAAAAGCTGATTTTTAACATTTGAAATTTAAAAATATACCTGTTGTAAATTAAGTAGCTGCATTTGTTGAATTCTTGCTCAGAACTCTTTAAGCTATTTTGTTTTTTCAGGTATGTTCTATCTCACTTGCCTATATAATTCCTGGAGAGAAGGAATAATGTTTCCTGCAGTTTCCTTACCATTTCTATACCTAATGTAGCAGCTACCCAACATAGGTGCTCATTTGTATTTTTCAAATAATTTATTGCTATTAATATTAATGATTAATCTTAGACTTTCCCCCTCAAATTTTAGAGAAAAATAGAATTGAGATAATAATTCTATGTTCTGATCCTGGTAATTAGGACTCTGGGAGGCTCCTCTGTTTTGATATGTGATTGTAGCTCAAAAATCATTCTTTTCCTTATGGCACACTACTAAAATTGCAGGAAAACTATATCTAGAAATAAAAGAGCCTCTGTGTTCTTCTGCATGCAAGCCGAAGCTTATAAAGTATTAACTAGTACACACAGAACTGAGTCTCCTTGGGAAGAAAATGAAAGGATATTTGATGAAGAAAAGATTTCTTTGCTAGTTTAAAATTATTCTAGGAAGATCATTAGGAGTATATGATATGTACACATAAGGACAGAAGAAGAAATATTCCTTGCTTTCAGATATCCAAGCTTTTGGGTGGCAGAGTCAGCTTGTAAGTAATGGCAAAGGTTCATTTTCTCCAAGAACACTGAGGGCCTATGTTGCATAGTTTTAGGCTATCTTAAGAGTTTCTAAAGAAATTCACAATTCTGGTTCTATTAATGAGACTAATAATGCCATTTGGACATAATAGTAATAAAAGAAAAAACTATGGACACAAAGACCTTATTCATAGGGCAGATCCCTAATCACTGTTTGCTATTAGGAAAACTTTTGTATATTTTCCCTCTTTTACTTAGGTTTAAAATGACATCGTTTAGTTTCCAACACACTAAAATGAGGACGTGGGTGGGAGTGGAGTCCAGTCAGATGACTTGGTAACTGGTTTGCTGCTTCTGAGAAAGCACGAACCATCTCCCGTGTTTTAGAAAAATTTGTCATTGAACTGAACCTGATCTAGTGGGGAAGATAAACATACAGATATTTTATCATAATAAATGCTTTAATAGAACTTTTAACCAAATGTCATGGGAGAGATAAAAGTTGAATTTATGAGAGAAGAGTCAGGGGAAATGCCACAGGCGACAGCTGGGCCCTGAAAGGCAGGGATGCCTTTCCTTTGTCGTGCTCACCCTCATCTTAGTACCCCGAACTTGGACTCCATACTCCAGCGCACCTTTTTGCTCCCCAGCCTCCCTCAACTCCTTGGGATCTCAGGTTATTAGGAAATATGAACAGTGTAGAGAAACTCCCTCACTTTCCTGCCATAAACCTATCCATGCTTTTGCTTTTACCTCTTTCCTGCTTTTATAGAAGGAGGATCTTTTGCTCCTAGTTGAGGCTTGTCCAGGTGCTCTGGGCCCATTTCCCTCCAACTGCTCTGAAACCATCCCACCCACTTAACCCCTTATTCACTGATACCTTCAATCCTTCCCTGTTGCCAGGCACTTCTCTTTCAAACCCTAAATGCTTGTGTCATCCATCAAAATAAGCCACTTTCCTCCCCTGGCTCTTGCGTGCTTTCTACTTCTACTAGGAGGATTACTTCACGCTGTCCTTTACTTTCTACTCTTCAACTCATTGCTGCCTGGATAACCTCAGACATCTCCTCTTCCATCTGAACTCATGGTCTACCTTCTCGAGCCTGCCCTTCTGCCGGTGTTCCCTCTCTGAATTCACCTAGTCACTGAGTGGAGACCTTGGAGCCACCCTCCATTCCCTTCTCTCCTTCCTTTCCCCTTCTTCCTTCTTCATCATCGTCACCATTAAATAGTCAGTGAGCATTTCTGATGTGATGGGGACTTTTCTGAATGCTCCGCATCTGTCATCAGTTCGAGTCACCAGCATCTCCTCGAGTTCGGTACTCTTGAGCCCATTTTACCATGGCCGACACTGAAGTACAGCATCAGTCGGACAAACTGAAGTGGTGGAGCTGTAATTCAAACCCCGGCCGGCGTCAGACAGGAGCCCACAGTTGGCAACAGCAGTACCGCAGTTTATAATCGAAGCCGTCACCGAGTACTGTCACCACTGCTTTTAAATCTCTTGAATCCACGTACTTTGTTCCATCGCCACACCACTAATGGAGTTCAGACTCTTGTCCAGAGTTCACTTGAACTATTGTGAGAGCTTTCTTACTGCTCTCAGCCCCTCCTGTGGCTTTCGTTTTATCTATCCCTATCTACTTTCAGAGCAATCTTTTAAAATGACTTTAGGAAACGTATAATTCTAACACTTAAAATACTAACGGCCTTCGTAACTCTGTGGTAAGTTCAGACTCCGTTCTGGAGCATTTGGAAAGCTCCATCTGCAGCCTTGCCTTGTTTAGCCCTTTTTTTCAGTTACTTGGAGAAAAATGTAGTTGGTACGTTGATCACGTTGCTGGCTCGAACATGTGGGTCAGTTTATATATTAAATAACAGAATCAGGGTTTAACAGATGTTCAGAAGCTTCTCTTCCCCATTTCCTATTCTGCCCTGAAGTAGTCCAGGACAGGGGTTAGGCTTTGGAGTCAGACCTGGGTTCAGCTCCTGACCTTCCTCTATTTCTGTAATCCTCAGAGTCTTCATTATCTGATGGTGATTGTAATTCCATCCTTATTAGGATTTAGTGACCTGAGACATGCAAAGCACTTAGTACAATTATCGGTTCTTATTGGTAGGTTCTTACATTTGGTTTTGATTCTTGAACTAGAGCAATTGCAACAAATTTAGAAGACAGTGGTTTGGTAATTGAAGTGACTCAACACTGTGTTTTACAATAAACATTACAATTGAATGACCTACCGTGGTATAGTCCAAAGACAAAGAAAATGAGGCATGAGGGTATTGTAATAGTCGTTTCCAAATATTTGTGGGGATATGGAGGATTAATTTGATTTATTCTGTTGGTTCCAGGGGCCATAACCTAATGGGCAGAAATTGAAGAGTTGAGGTAGATTTTTTACTCAGTATAAAAAATTCTATAACTGAATTGCCTTAAAATGACCTGCCCAGTGTAGCAGGCGTTCCAATGGAGGCCACGGTTATCAAATGGTACATCTGTGCTTTGACTAGAGATTCAGAACTCCTTCCAGTTCGTTTCCTAGTGCCACCCATCCCTGATGTTCGATGAGTCGACTCTGTTTATGTACAACATATTTTCTAGCCTATTCTACCTAGGCCATTTACAGATCATAGTTTCTGTGGTAACCAATCCCTATAATAAGTTGCAGTCCTCAAATAATCAAAAACCATGCCTTATTTCTCCTTCTGTAGTTGTTTGATGTCTTTTATATTTCCCCAAAGTGTTAAATCTGGCCTTTAGGAATCAACGTCCTATAAACCCCAGGAGACAGTCTAATGTTGTCTGCAACGGGGGGATTATTGCAAACAGCTGCTCATGGCAGAGTGGTGGGTAGAAAATTGTGCTTCAAGTGACCAACATAAAATGAATCTGAGTGCAATGAGCTCTCATGAAGCACAACTAAGGCAGTTTGCTCTAAGCTACATCTACTTGACATTTTCACCTGACCTCAAATTAGTAATATTATACATTCAGCGATATTAGACTTGTCTAGGAGTTATAAAGGAATTGATTGACTCATAAAATTTGGATTACATTCTATGAGATCCTATATGAAATTTCTAATTTTCATACTAAGTATTTCTGTGCAAGGAAGATTCTAGGAGAAAACATGAACTGTGGAATAATCAGGATTTATCTTTGCTACCACTTCTGTCTCCATCAGTTTTATTCATATTCATAGTCCTGGGTTTCTGGGACTCATATGTTGTTTTGCTTCATTTTGTCACCCAAAACCTTATCATGTGGCTTCTTTCTGATGCTGCCACTCTTAGGTGGCACTTCATTTTTAGAACTTCCTGGACTTACTCTCTGGAACATTTTATTTTCTGTTTCTCCATGATCCTACTCATTTTTCCTAAGGTAACAGCTATCTACCTTTATTAACTCAATTATATCATCCTATGCCTTATTTTAGATAATGTGTGTAGTAACAGTAGACTTTGAAATAGGAGGCATTTATCCAAGTCTACTGGTGGATGTTAGACTGTTGAAGGTGAAATTTAGAGAAAATAGGAAACCTGTGTTCACATCAAAATAGACTGCACATGTTCTGCCTATGTACAGTTTCCCTTTTTTTCTTCTGCCTTCCAGAAAGAAATTTAGTCTGTTTGCTGTGTAACCAGGCATGGCTCTACACATTGGGAATACGCCTGAAGGTAGAGAAGGAAGGAAAGATCTGTGTGTGGTGATAGAGAATAATAGGAATGTGAGCTGAGGCAACAGTTTAGATATGGTGGACAGGAGGGAAAGTCCTTAAGAAATATAACACTGAGGGGGCACCTGGGTGGCTCAGTTGGTTAAGTGGCTGCCTTTGGCTCAGGTCATGATCCCAGCATCCTGGGAGCCCACATTGGCCTCCCTGCTCAGTGGGGAGCCTGCTTCTCTCTTGCACTCTGCCTGCTGCTCCCCCTGCTTGTGTGCTCTCTCACTCTCTCTCTGTCAAATAAATAAATAAAATCTTTTTTCAAAAAAGAAATATAACACTGAAACTGAAGGAAGGAATCAGCCCTACAAAAAAAAATGAGGCAAAGAGTGTGCGAGGCAGAGTGAAAAGCATGTGCCAAGACTCTGAGGCAGGAAAAACTTTGGCATGTTGCAAGATCTGGAAGGAGGCCGGTGTGGCTGGAGCTTTGTTCAGGCAAAGTTGGATGAGATGAATTTGTAGAGGCTGTTAAGGGCCATATCATTTAATAGCGCAGAGGAAGTCTTTGAGGGAGATCTTAAGAAGAGTGATGTTCAATTTATAGTTTGATAAAGATTCTCTGACTATGATAAATAAATTGGATGAGGTAAGAATAGAAACAATATACTTACAAGTCCAGGAGAGACACTGGATTACTGTGGGGATAAAAAAAATGGAGAGAAGTGGATGGATTGAAATATGGCTTTGGAGGTACATATACAGACATTATGGTTGGACTGGATATAGTAGTAGAGGGAGAAAGAGGAAACAAGAATGGTGACTGGTTTTCTGGTTTGATCAATGAGTGGATGTTTGCCCTATGTAATGAGATGGTGAAGTACCCCAATTAATAGAAGAGGAAGATAAAACTTGAAGAGGTTAAGCAATTTCCCCAAGGTCACTTCTTTCTCTATTCTATGTTTTCATTTTAGGCAAACACCTATACTATGAAATTATTTGTGTGGGAAATACATTCTTATTTTGTGTTGCGTCCCAAGGACCCAGCATTTACATCACTTATATTGAGGGCTGACATTCATATCATTCACTCATTTATCCAAGAGATAGTGAATTCTTTAAGTATTACTGGGTACAGAGTAGCAACAAAGGGAAATGGTCCCTGTCTTGCTGACAGTGGGGAAAGTAGACCATTAAGCAATATAGCCCAGTAGGAGACTGCGGTAGAGAAGAAGTACTGGGTATGAAGAAAGCCAGTAAAATCTTTTCAGTGACAGTCATGTCTTGTCTTAGCTGAACATTGAAAGTTGAGGAGAAGTTAGGAAGAAAGATCAGAAAATCATATTCTGGACCGAAGCGACAGCTCATATTTCAAGCCAGGAATCCACGA
The DNA here is from genome assembly GCF_009762305.2 of Zalophus californianus. Classification (NCBI taxonomy): domain Eukaryota; kingdom Metazoa; phylum Chordata; class Mammalia; order Carnivora; family Otariidae; genus Zalophus; species Zalophus californianus. The sequence goes on along the minus strand of NC_045606.1, from coordinate 68,857,100 downwards.
AGCTCAGAGAACCTGAAATTGGAGCCATGTGTTTGAAAAATTAAATTCAGATGGAGTGGGGAGAAATAAGGCTGCATAGGTAAGCAGGGCATGCTACCTGAAAAGTTATTTTAAGGAACTTTGGTGTGATCCTGTGATAGAAGGGAAGCCATCTTAAGAAGGGGCATGGCTTGATACAGTCATCATTTTAGAAAGGCCATTGTAACTGTAGTATGGAAAATGGGTTAGAAGGGGGCTACAACCACTCAATAAATACTTGATAGTGTTCTACAAATGTCTCGTATATATAACAGGCAGTTACAAGGATTTTCAGTTTGGTTGTGTTCAAACTATGAAAGATGATTTAACACCATTATGGTATGGTATAAGCAGGGCCTCACTGCTGATTGATTCTGTTACTTGAATGTTTAAGCAATCTGATTTTAGTATATACAAAAGTTTTTTTGAAAGTTGGCTCATTTTTTGCGCATCTTTTATGCTAGAAGGATATTAAAACAAATTGAAAACAAACCCTGTAACTTTTTAGAGATTTGTATGTCTTTTTCTATTAAAAAAGGTATGTCTGCTGATACGGTCTTATTAACCTATCTAGAATTACAGTAAAAATTAACATATTTAAAATGCTTTTAGACATCATGCTCAAAAGGAAAAAGTAGAAGAAGGCTATAAAATTTTATTGCTGTTGTAATTACACTTATGTGTAATTATGACAGCATTTTTGAGCTCTACAAGATAATACTGAGTAATTTTAATATCAACTTATCATGAATGTAAGATTGTATATGACATTTGTTCATTTTATTAGTGTATATGTGCAGTAAATATTTTAAAAGCAAACAATATTTGAACATATTTTCAAAACTCCTAATTGCTAATTCCTGTTCTTAAAATTAAATCCCAGAAGGGTCTTGTAGGTCAAATCTAACCTCCTTCCTGAACACAGTTTACTTCTCTACAATCCAGTATCAAGTTTCTCTTTCACCCTGTCTTTTTAAATGTTTTGATTATTTGAATTTCTTTCTGAAATACTGAACTAATCTCTTTCTTTGAAAAATCTGCCTTTTTGGTTCCAGCTCTATCCTCTGTGGTTTCAAGGATATGTTTTAATATTTCATGTGTTATCAAGACTTATTCATGAAGATTTATGCTGGAGTGTTAACCCTGGGAAAGGATTTACTTCAGAGTATAATGAAATAGTTATTTAAAGCTAGTTTCCCTTCTGTGTTTATATGTGCTCAGAAGTGTTCAAACTGGATTGAAAGTCTCATTTGGTGTGTACTTACATATTTTTTCCCAAACTCTGATTGCAGTTTATATTATGATTCATTCATTTATTGTGTTTGGTGCATATTTCTCTCCATCAGAATATAAGTGACAGGTGCCTAGAACATTTTTTTTTTTAAGATTTTTTTATTTATTTGACAGAGAGAGACACAGCGAGAGAGGGAACATAGCAGGGGAAGTGGGAGAAGGAGAAGCAGGCTTCCTGCCGAGCAGGGAGCCCGATATGGGGGTCGATCCCAGGACCCTGAGATCATAACCTAAGCTGAAGGCAGATGCCTAACGACTGAGCCACCCAGGCACCCCTAGAACAGTGTTTTATACATAGTAGGCTCAGAATGGATATTTGTTAAATGAATAAAAATGATTTAAAGTCTTCTTAAAAAATCTTCACGATCTCAGTGAGATTTATTGGCTATTAGACTTGCCACTGAAACGTTAAATTATGTTAAAGATCACATGGCTAGTTAGTGGAAAAGTCCTTCCTAGATTCTGATAATTCTGGTTACTATTGCTGGGATGAAATCATTACCCCAGGATGTAATCTGAGAACAGATGTAATACATATTTAGGGACTCTATCTCCCTCATGCTCCCTCTGTGTCGCTGCCTCACCTGGATGATTTTTATTTCCATGGATTTGTTCTGCTTGTTTCCTGAAGTGTATGTAACTTGAATTATATAGCATATACTCTTGCTGTCTGATTTCTTTCACTCAACATTCTGTAGACGAGGTTCATCTGTGTGTGTGTAGCAGAAGTTCGGTTTTATTGCTCTGAAGTAAGATGATTCCACAATTTATAGTTCATTCTGCTGTCAAGAGACATTTAAGTTGTTAGTTTTTTTGTTTTGTTTTTGTCTTTGTTTTGCTGCTACAGATACTCTTTAAATTTTTCTGTACGTGTATGAATTTCTCTTGGATATCGACCTAAGAGTGGAATTGCAGGGAGATAGGGTATGTATATGTTCAGCTCTAGGAGATGAAGCTAAAGGTTTTACTAAAGTGTTTGTATTATATTTATATTTTAGAATATGGTAAACACCAGGGATGTGTTTTGATGATAAAAGGGGTCATATGGCTGAAACCATGCACAGTTTTAAATTTTGAGAAATCTAAATGTATATAATTAATTAATTATTTAAAAGATTTTATTTATTTATTTGTGAGAGAGAGAGTGAGAGTGGGGTGAAGGGTAGAGAGAGAAGCAGACTCCCCAATGAGCAGGGAGTCTGATGCAAGACTCGATACCGGGACTCCAGGATTATGACCTGAGCTGAAGGCAGATGCTTAACTGACTGAGCCACCCAGGCGCCCTATAATTAATTTATTTTTAAAAACAACTAGAGTGATGTATTTTGTACTTCTCTTTTTGTCCTAACTTTTCCGTTTCATGTGGGAAAAAGTGGAGTGGGTAAGTATATTGTCCTGCAGCAGTCATCTTGAAGTACAAAGCTATCTCTGTAACAGAACTTTAAAAACTGAATGTTCAGGGAACATATTAAATTACTAAAGATGTGCTTGATGTCCAGTAGTGATGATTTTTCTTGTTCTGTGTACACTATAAAAAGTGAGTGGCTCATAGACTCAAAATCATGAAAAAATTTGGAGAGTTTAGTTCATTTGACATCCCAAAATTTTTTCTTTCTTTTCCTCTCCTATACTAAGGTTTCTTGGTTATGTGTAACATGTTATAGACAATGGACTGTGTCTACAGAATTTAGATATCTCTTTGGCAACAGTAATTGCCTTATAATCCCAAATTAGTATTTAGGGGGTATATGCAGGTTTCACCATGTGTTTTAAATCATAGGCATCTTATTTAATATGGTTTCAGAAGGCTATTTCAGCCTCAGGTACTACCTTGAGTACAGTGTTTGGAAAGTGTTTTGATGTATTGCAGAGGTTAATTGCTGAATTTTCACCAAATTCGTTTACTAATGCAAGAGCAGGTCCAGAAGAAAAACTTGAATTGAAGTTTGTAAATGAGATTGGGGGATGAAAACATCAATTCATTTCTTTGTTTATTTCATGGTCAGTTTTACTTTAATCTAGCTGAGAGCAGTGTATAATTTGATTATCACTCTTGATTGACTTTTGGTTCTTTTAATCAGTATTTCTGTACCTTTGGGTAAACCTTTTACTTCAGTGATTCTTAGTTTCCTTATTTGTTAATGGGGTGTGGGCCTAAGCTAATTTTTAGATGATATTAATGTAGGGTATTAGATGTATTGTTAATAAAGCATTGCTTAGATAGGCCTCTCTGGTTTCCTTTCTTCTTCCTTGAAAGCGGAAGGAAATATTTCGGGAGAAAATAACTATCCTCTCCTTTCCAGAGCTTCATAACTGGTGCTAAATGAACCAAGGAAGAGAAAGATTTGCTAAATCATGGCATTGAACTTGGTGTTCTAGGCATTATAATTTCTGATGAATGGTGTCTCCTGAGACTTCTGTAAAATGATACATTCTGACATCCAGTGACCTTTTAAACTAATATTTCTATTATATAATTCAGTTGCTTCTGTTTCCTGGAGATAATAACATTAGTTTGTACTGAGGTAGATAATGATTTTGTTGGCAATTTCCTTTGTGGTAAGTGTTTTTAAAGTAATTTAGTTTGAAGGAAGAATCGTTTATACAAATAAAATCCAGAGGAACTCACCTGTAGTGTACTGTGATTACAAAAAAAAAAGAGAGGTAGTCAGTGACTTCTGGAATAATATTTTTGAGATTCAAGGTAAATAATCGTATTGACTGATTTGTTTTTAGGAAACCTTGTTGCCAACTATAAATATTTTTTAAAACACACACACATAACAATATTATGATGAAGGGACAAGACTGTGGAATCAGACCTATTGCTAGTTCTCTCATGAATAAGGAATATTAGACACCTGGATTTTTTTATCCATAAAAAAAGAGTAATAATACTTCACAAGCTTATGTAGTAAATACTAAGTGAAGTGATAACCAGAAGCATACACTACAGTACTTGGCATACAGTGGTGCTCAATAAATATCAGCAATTTTTCTTTCCTTCACGGGTGCTATAAGGTCTTAAATGGCTTCTAAGTTATCAAAGACATTTGATGTTATGTTAGTCAAGTTTTACCATGAAGTTTAGTTATTATATTCTGATTGTTTGATTCCTGTTCTGTTAACTGTTTTTACCAAAATTGTTGATTGCTCAGAACACCTAGTCCCTTTTCATGGCTGTTTGCTGTAGCTAGAATGACAAGGATGGGGTGGATGGTTGACCTATAGTCTTTGATTTTTATCTAAAATATTTACAGTCGTAGTAAAACAAGGGTGTGCTAAGAAGAAAGAAATAACATTTGTTTCCCTCCACAGTTTGTGTATTTTCTCTGATCATGCACAACTTCTGCCAACCTTTCCTCCACACTCTCTCTTCTACAAGGACCTCATTGTTGCCCATGGGCCAGCATCTCTGCCACGGTGCAGTGGACTGCATAACCTTCTCTTCTCCACCGTAGCTGAGGCCTCGCCTCCTTCACGAATGCTTGGGCTGTGCTTCCTGTCTTCTTTCTTTGTCTCACCTTCTTGCCACCTAGCATAATTGCCTCAAATTGTAATATGTCCTGTTGTGTGTGTTTTAAGACTACAACTGGATTATGTGTAGAGGCAGTCTTTTTAATTTTTTTGTGTGTCTGATGAAACTTAAAGAGTCCTTCACACAGCAGGTTTGTAGTGAAAGTTTGTTGGTGTTGTTGCTGCTTCTACTCTTGCTGATGTTGTTAAAAAAGAATGAAAATCCGCCCCTAGATGTATGGCACTTGGGGTAACTAAGACACTCTAGGTTTGACTCATTTGAGGTCAGACCTGGTTCTTCGAGCTGAATGGTTGATTCATTCCCATTTATCTGTTTGTTGATCTGCCTATCCATCCAAAAAATTTATTTAATACTTTGATTACAAAGCATGTGCTAGGAGCCATGGGAGATAGAAAAAAATCAATTGGTAAGGGATGATTACACTAATTACTGGTGTTGGCTATTCCTAAATAATTGTTTTGTATCTTCAAATAACTTCAAAAGACTGGCAATTCAGGGTTTATTTATATTTCTAAGTTAAAGTAAACTTTTTAATATAATGTAGTACTTTTTATATTCCTTGCTTTAAAAAAACCTATGACATTTCCATTTAACTGATAGCTGTTGATACTTGTTGCATTAGTTAGAATTTTAATCCTAAAATAAAAATGATACTGAGCCAAGAAAGTACTGCAGAATTTCTGAAGGCTGAATATTCAAATTTAATTAATAACAATGCAGGCTTGCTTTTAAATAACTTTAAATTTAAAGATGGAGTTGAAACAAGATTTGAATAACTAAGATTAAATATGTCTGATGCAATGCTAATCTCTTTTTGTTACCATTCTCATTTATTTGGTCTACCTCATCGGGGCTAGTTTCTGTTGGGCCACTTTACCTCACCCACTGTAAATGACATAAACAACATAAAATCTGCTTTTGAGAAAGACAACCTGATTAATTAATAATGTGAACACAGATTTGCTTTTTACATAAAATTAGTTTAATGGAAGGGTCTGATAAAAACTTCGAAATAAGTGTGTTTGATTTTTTTCATGGAGATAAGTGAAGAAATTACTTTCACTGAATTAGAGCAAGAAAAGATTTTTGTAACAACAAAACAGACAGAACCAAATATGAATGTATGAATGTAAAAAAGAGCTAATCAGAAACTGTAGAATTGAGGGGCACCCAGATGGCTCAGTCAGTTAAGTGTCTGCCTTTGGCTTGGGTCACTCTCTCTCTTTCTCTCTCTCTTTCTCAAATAAATAAATAAAATCTTAAAAAAAAAAACAAATCATAGAATTGAAAAACATTATCACTGACAGTAAAACATAACTATAGATAGGATAAACTCTAGAAAATAAACTGGTAGAATTTTTGCACTGGAAGATATGTTTGAGGAATCTATACCAAAATCAAAAATAGATAATAGAAAAGCATAAAAATATTGTTGAGACTAAAGGATAGATTGAGAAGTGCCATCATGACTAAAAGTATCTACAACATCTTAAACCCATACTATCTTCAATTTTTTAAATCTCCTATTTGGTTTAAAAAGAACTTATTAAGATGAGATTATATAAGTATACATGAAAGCACTCTTGACAGAAAAATTCAAAATTAGGTAAGACCATAGGGAGTTAAAAAGTGTAAGTACCTCTTTACTCTTTGTAGCCATCCACAGTATCATTCCAGACCTTTATTCCTGTGTAAATTTTTCATATCATTACACACCTTTTTTAAAAAAAATCACAGTTAAAATTGTGTCTCTTTGTAATTATGTATCTCCAGAATAGATGATTAGAGATGGAAATAATATGGTATGCAAATTTTAAATTTTGGTAGGTGCTGGCAATGTTGTTCTCCAATAAAGTTGTACCATTTTAAATTCCCACCAATATTATAAGACAGTTTCTCCATACTCTCACTAACACTGGATGTTATGAAGCTATTAAATTTGTAATTTCTTCCTATGGGAATTTTTAAAAATTTTATTTGCATTTCTTAATTTATTAGTGATGCTGGACATCTCTCCAACTTCTTATGTTTATTTTTAGTTCTTCTTTTAATTGAATGTTGATAGCTTCTACTTATCCTTATTTTTTTCTATGTAATAAATACTAATCTTTCATCTGTTACATGTGCTATAAATGTTTTCTTCTCATCCATTTGCCATTTGGCTTTGTTATATTTCCACTTTGTAGATATTCTACCTTTCATGTTCTATAGTTGAGTTTTTAGAACTCTTTAGGCTTATAGTGTAGATACTTGATATTATCCTGATTGATCTTACATAAAGATAGGCATCATTTCATCAAATATAGTTTTAAATATCTTAGTTATCCATTAAGAGGAAAGGGTGAAGGAGGCTAAGATAAAGCTCTGGTTTGTATCTCTTCTGTCAGAGCTCTTATTCCTGTCTCCCGGCTACCTGTGCCCGTGTTAAGCTTAGATTCTGGAAGAGCATCAGGAAGTGTGAATCTCTTCTGAGCTCATGGAACCTGGCTTGTAACTTGTTCTTGTCTCAGGGTCAAAGGCCAAGGAAAGCTGCTTGTCAGAGCTCTCAACAGGTTGATTAATAATGCAAGAGTGATGTGACTGGAGAAGGAAGAGGGTTGTCTCAAAATTTTGGTTTTTGTTTTTACCTGACCAATCTTACCTAAAATTGACCTACCTTTTCTTTCTGTCCTGTGTTGTAAGACATGATACAAAAAGGGAGGGAAATGGAATAAATAAAAGTGACATGACATGGCATAAAGACAGTAAAAATGAAAGATGAATAAAGAAGGTACATTTTGTCGTCTTGGGATCTCAGACGCTGGGGCAGTGGGTGCTGTGTATCTGCAGGGAGCTCCATTCCCGGGAGCTCTTGTGCAGTGTCAGGACCAAGTCGAAAAGAAGCAGAGAGAACTTGTGGCGTACCTGGGTGCTGTCTTTCTTGAGTCATGCAGGTCTGAAGCACCATGTTATACAAGTTAGTTTTTATTTTGAACACCCTTGTGAGCTGGGATTTTAATTTATTTATATATATATATGTATATATCTGTGAATTTTTCTCTCTCATCTCAGGTTTATGTTGTGCGAGTTGTGTTTATGTGTGTAATTGCTGGATAAAAGGGAATGTATATTTTACTGAAGTTGGCAGAATAATGCTCCCCAACCCCCTCAAAGATGTCCGTACCCTAAACTTCAGCACCTTTGAATATGTTATTTTGCACAGCAGAGGAACTCGGCAGACATGATTTGGTTACCAACCTCTGGCTGGGGAGATTAGCCTGGACTGTCGGGGTGTACATGGGTCCTGAAAAGTGGAGCACCTTTCTGACTGATTGAGAGCTGGGACAGAAGAGGAAAGGCATGAGAAGTGTGTGAGGGCCTGGAGCTGTCACTACTTGCCTTCGATGATGATTCATATATTTTTATTCTTTCAATTTCATTGATAGAAATGTTGAAGGCTATGACTTTTTCTCTGATTCGTGTCTTCAAAACATTCCATGTGTTGTAATTTCATTAATATTTTTAAAAGATACTATTATTTCAGTTTGTATTCACCTTCTTATCCAAGAGTTGCTTTAAAAAAAAGTTTTTTGTTTTTGTTTTTTAAATTCCACGTAGCAGGGCCTCTTACAAAATTGCTTAAATAATTTATAGTTTTATTTCATTGAGATCAGAAAGTGTTGCTTTCTAATATTGCTCTTTTGTAGAACTTACTGATATTTTCCTTGTGACCTAAAATAGGATTAATTTCTGTGCTGCTCCAAATGTATTTGAGAGGAAGCTTTATTTTCTGTTCTCAGCATGTGAAGTTTAATATACATCGCTGAAATCAACATTATTAATTACATGTTTAGGGTTGAAAGAATCTTTGCAGTTTTAGTCCACTTCATCTGTCTTGTACATCACTTGTACATCTGTGAAAGACTCCTATTAATAGTTTTGCTTTGTCTTTGTCTCCTGGTGTCTCTGAGGTTTTTGTTTTTGTTTGTTTGTTTTGGTTTAGTTTTTTTTAGTAGGCTCCATGCCCAGTTTGGAGCTCAGTGCAGCAAGGCTTGAACTCACAACCCTTAGATCAAGACCTGAGCTGAGATCAAGAGTCAGATGCTTAGCCATGCCCCTGAGTTTTTGCTTTACAGAGAGGAATGCTGTGTTATTTACTACATAGATATTTATATTTATTATATCTTTATTGTATTTTTGGCTTTTAACATTAAAAAGAGCCCCTCTTTTTTACTTTTAATGGTTTTTGTTTTGCATTTTATTTTGTTTAGTATCTGTGTTACTATTCATTCACCTATTGTTTCAATTTTCCTGATATATTTTTGCTTATCCCTTTATATTTGGGCTTATTGACTCATTGTCTTTTAAGGATCTACCTGGTATACAGTGCATAGTTAGGTTCTGCTTTATGAGCCAGACTAAAAATTCTTTTCCTTAAAATGGGTTAAGTGCATTCACAGTTATTGAAAAGACTGCTGTGTTTGGTCTTAATTCTGTCATGTTATTTCATATTATAAATGTTATACATGCTATGGTATATATTCTGCGTTTCTTTTTTTATGTGAGCTTTCTTTTTTTCATTTTTTTTTGAGTTTTCTAGCAAGGTTTTATTTTTGTTTTAGTGGCCGCATTGAAGTTGTGCCTTTGTTAATGCCTTTACGTGTTGAATGTCTGGTTTGGTAATGTTTACTAGTGTACTTACTATTGCCTGTACAACAAGTGTGTTCTACTGTTTTCCTCTCATTTCTTATTTCACTGTTTTATCAGCATTACTTATACTTTGTGAGAACATTCAGATCATAATATATCACATATTAGCATAATATTATTTTCCCATGCTTAATTGTCTTTGTGTCTTTATCTACAAGTGAAGATATAAATGTACACTATTAGTTTTTTGCTTAACTTTCCCAATAACTGCTTAGTTGGATTAAGTTCGTCTTCTAGTATATTCTTCAAGGACTCATGGACACAATCTTTTGAGCCATTACATGTTTAAAAATGTTTTCCAATAGCTTTGATACTCAAAGGCGGCTTGGCTGGATGTCAGTCCTGAGATTGTACTTGTTTCCTGGCGTTTTATGAAAATGCTGCTCCAGTGGTTTGTTACTTTATATCTTGTTTTTGATAAATCTGTTGCCAGTCTAATTCTTTTTCTTTTGTACCCTATTTGAAATTTTGGCTTGGAGACCCTGAGAATTTTTCCTTTATCTTTAACGTCTGCTAATTTTACTAGGATATATCTCTTGAGTTGATCATCACAGGTCCTTTGCCCCTGGTGCCCATTCAGTCTGTAGATTCAGATCTTTCCTTTTGAAAATCTTATTGAATTGGAGTTTCAAATATTAATGCAATTCCATTTTACAAAACTCTTCTTTAGGAATTCCATTTATACCTATGTTGGATTTTCTTTTGCCTGTCTTTCATTTTAGTCACTTTCTCTCTGATCCTTCTTACTTTATTCTCTATTTCATATTATTCACTTGGTTGTTTTTGTTGTTTTTCCAATCTCCCTTTTTGTATTTTCATTTAAATCTATTTTTCTGTTAGCATCTTGCAATTTAGTTTCCATTTGTGGTATGATTTTGTATTTTTCACCTATTTTTTTCTGAGTTCAGTTAACTCTTGTTTTATTTCTTCCTTTATTCTTGTCATGCATTTTTTCCCTCAGTTTTTAATTTCTGTCTCATCTACCTAAAGCTGGGTCTGTGGGTATTTAATTAAGCTGTGAATGTTATGTTAAAGTTTCCATCTGTTTTGGCAATTAGTAGGGAGGGGGTGGAATTTTCATCAACTGAATTGTTTGCATTCTCACTTTCAATTTTCTTTTGATAGTAGCTTTTTGTTGACTTCTTTTCAGTGGGTTGGGATGGTTATGACATTCCTAGTTCAAGAGCCACCCTTTTCTGTCACTGTAGGCGAAGTATTGTTTCTTTCCTGGATGGCATGGCTCTTGATTTTTAAATTTTCTTACGTCTTCTGGGATTCCAAATGTCCCCCTGCTTCTCTATCTCTCTATGTAAAGTTGCCAAGGAAACCTTTCCTTCTGTTTTAACTCTCTTCTTGCTCCAACATGAAACTTTTCTAGGGTTGCCTTGTCATGGCCCCAACACCGTTGCAAGTCCTTGTTCTTGTCAGTGCTCTTATCTAACTGTTGACTTTTCAGTATTTTCATGTGGGGGGTCAATTTCTAGCAGTGGTTTTAAGACACATTTAGGCCTGTCATTAGCTCCCCTTTTCTTACTTGCAGTATAATTTCTCCTGAATTGCTCTTAGTCCCCATGAAGCTTGGTGGCAGGAGCACCACTGAGAGCTTGCTGTGATTTAATGTTTACTGTTGTTTAATGTTTAATGTTTAATGTTTACTCTTGTACTTAAGAGTAATTTGAACTTGAGAGGTTTATGTCTTCTAGTTATGTTGAAGTCATGAGTTTGTATAGTTTTATTTCTTCTTTTTGTTCTTTTTTTTGCCCCAGAATCTGTTGGGACTTTGAGATTTAAACCATTGCTACTGCTTTGATGACCCAGAATCTTCTCTATCCACTGATGACACCTAAATCCTGTAGCAATTTAAATGTTTCTTAGTTTTGCTTATTATGAAATTCAAATCTTGAATATACATGAATGCTTTCCAAATGATGAGAAGATATTTTAACTAATTGAATTTATACATCATAGAGTTTATCAGACACATAGGCTGAGCAGGTTAGAAAAAAAGTGGATTCTGAGGTCTTACTAAGGTCTTATTATTGTAAAAACCAATGGGTTTTTGTCTTTCTGTTATTAATGTTTAGAGACCCTAATGTGTTTTGAGAGGCTAAATAATAAAACAATGATCTTCTTTTTCAGTGTGATGTATCATTGACTACTGTCTTTTTGCCAAGATTATTTGAGACAACTATGTATGTTTAGTAGTCCAAGGGCACGTTGAAGTTTCATATGGAATAGTTACATGGGAATTTGCTGAAGCAATTACTCTGCTGTTTAATGACAAGCAATTATCCACATCACTTCCCAAGCTATACATCTCTCTCTTGCCCTTCAGCATTACAAACATCCCACCCATTGGCATGCACATTTATTCTGCACAGTGTCCAGCTGTTACCTACTCTAAGACATAACACACCTCTAATTTATATAACTAAATCTAAGCCTTGCTTTGGGGGCTTGTAAAATCGTATTAACTGATGTTTTGTGTTCTTCAAACTTTGTAATACTTTTAGAATCTGTGGCCCCTGAAATAGTTTTTGTACCACTAAGGAGCAAGAAGGGATAGTAACTTTCCTACTGGAGAAAACTGAGTAATCTGAAAATGCATTCCTAGTTACCAATTCTGTGAGCTCCTATCCATTTCTAGCTGCCATAGATTTCATTATAACATGTCATAATTGCGCTCATATTGTTTAAAGTATTTTTCCTAAATTATATCAATTCTTGGAGCTTCTTTAATATTTCTTTGTAACCTGCAGCAGAATTGAAAAGAAAGAACCCCATCTGTATTGACAATTTTCAGAATAACTTTGAAGAGCTTATGGGAGAGTACTCTGAAAGAGCTGTTCCAATGGTGCTGTTTTTAAAAATCATATAAGTTTCTCTGAGTAAGATTGGATCATTGTACTTTCATTAGTTCTGTTATGACTGAGAGGTCATGAAGTGGCTACTGCAGTTAGCTTTTATATTCTCCAGCTTGGCAGTGAAAAGATGGAAAAAATTTGAGCGGATCTTGTGCTTCATAATGCTCCTATTCCCATACTTATTTCTATGTATATTACTATATTTACCTCCTCTCCCCAAACAGGTGATCATGTATATTGTTTAACCCCCATTTCCATATTGAAATTAGAAGCTTTTTCATTTGTAGATATCCGGAGAGTTCAAAATTTCTCATCTGGTATGCTCCATGTTTTTCTGCTTCCATTTCTGACCTCAAACAATTTGTAGCTTTCTTATTTTTACCTTTGCATTTATCTTGGATAAACCAGAGGATTTTGATGATAGCATTTAAGTCATCAAGATATCGTAAGATTACTTTCTACCTTCTAATTTACCTCTGAAAATAGTTAAAAATACCTTTTGATTCAGAATCAATTGGTGAGCTAATTCTCCCACTTTTATTTAGCTGTTGTTTCTTCATATATTCATATATTTGTATATTCTGTACCAGATGCCATGAAAGATTTAGTTCAGGCTTCGGGGTGTAATGAGGTAGATGGATAAATGAACAATTACTATACCTCACAGAAAGAGTTGTGATCGATATCTCTAGCAAGGGGAGAGCATGCTTACACAGTCATAGAAATTATTTCTTTACAGTGACATGTTTATGTAAGCTACATCGTGATTTACTATAAGTTCAGTGAAAACTCAGATAAAGCAGGTTAAATGTGTCATTATGTTCAGATCATATTTTCACTTACATAAATTTTAAGAATTAGTATTTTGAATTAAACCTTTCTGTATGTTACTTATGTTTTCTGATTTGAGTTTAAGAGATGTCTATTGTTACCATACCTAATTTTAGTTTTCAAGAGAGCGATTTGGAATCACACATTTGAAGACAAATACTTAAAATGTTCATACTTATAAAAGAGAAGAAAAACATTCTCTTCTACAGAATTGTGACTATGTCTTCACTCCTAAGAAAGTTAAGTTTGTAATATCATCTAATATCCAGTTCACAATTATCCCCAAAATATCATACATATAGTGTTTTTCTGGTACTAAAACCAAAGTTCACAGAGTTACAGTATCTTGTACATCTTCTTGAATAAAATCTAGTGTCTTCTGTTTGATAGCTGTGATTGTGATAAAAAGCAGTGGCTCTCTCTCAGGGAATAGTCTCTCTTTGTTAAAAAAAAAAAAAAAGATAGGTTGGAAGCATTTCCCACAAAATCATAGTGGCACAAAGTGCTGAAGCCCTTCTTTGCCTCCATTGTTGATCTAAGTGGGATTAGCAGTGGAGGAAACAATATTGTCCAACTCCTTTCTTTTTCTCCCCTTTTCACTTTTGCTCTCCTCCCCTTTGGCGCTTTACCCTTGGACTTCTGCTCTTCCAGATTCGTGAAGCAGGAATCTTATTAATGTGGAATGAAGACAGCTAAGAGGATTTCTCTTTTGAATTGGAATTTATCATTTAAGGAAATTACATTTAAATTAAAAATTATGTTATATATGACTTTAAATAGATTTTGTTATTTGAATCCTGCTACTGTTGTTAAAATTATTCAATGGCTTTCTTTTGAGTTGACATCCCTCAACTTAACTTAAGGAACGTCTTAGGAAGTATGGTCTGTAGATGATAAATTGGTTTTATCTCTTTTCTGTGCATTTTCTCAGTGGCATTCTCTCTCTGTTAAGCTCAGTTTTGCCAAAAGAAATTTTATTTCATCATTGTTTTCAAATTTGGATACACAGTAGACTTTTCTTTCATCTTATTGTTCAGTTCATCTCTCCCTTTCTCTTTTTACTTCATCTCTTTTGATGATTATTTCTTCCTTGTCATTTCTTATCATTTTGTTTTTGGGTTTTCTACTCATCCTGTGCCCCTTCTCTTCCCTCCACCTTTTTTATTAGTTTGTCTGTTTTTTGTTTTTTTTGAGTGTTTCAAAGAAGCAGTTTAAATTTTTTTTTTCTTTTATTGAGGTACTATTGACATATAACATTATATTAGTTTCAGGTATACAACATAATGATGTGATATTTGTATACACTGTGGAATGATCATCACAATAAGCCTAGTTAATACCTGTCACTATACATAGTTACAGAAATGTTTTTCTTCTTCTGATGAGGGCTTTTAAGATCTACTGAGCAATTCTCAAATATGCAATATGTTAACTATAGTAACCATGCTGTACATTATATCCCCATGGCTTATTTATTTTATAGCTGTAAATTTGTCCCTTTGACCCTTTTCAATTTTTCATCCCCTCTCCTCTGGCAACCATTGATCTGTTCTCTATATCTATAAGCTTGGTTTTTTTGGTTAGTTTTATTTCTTGGATTCTTTGTTTTGTTTTCTAGATTCAACATAAACATAAGATCATATGGTATTTATCTTTCTCTGCCTGACTTACTTCATTTAGCATAATGCTTTCAAGGTCAAGGTTTGTCACAAAAGGCAAGATTTCCTTCTTTTTTATGTCTAAACAATACTATGGTGTGTATGTGTGTGTGTGTGTGTGTGTGTATATATACACACACATCTTCTTTTTTCATACATCTATCAAAGGACACTTAAGTGATTTCCATATCTTAGCTATTATAAATAATGCTTCAGTGAACATGGGAGTGTATGTATCTTTGCAAATTAATGTTTTCATTTTCTTTGAATAAATATCCAGAAGTGGAATTGCTGGATCATATGGTAGTTTGTTATTTTTCTTTTTTTTAATTTTCTGAGGAACCTTCGTTTTCCACAGTGGCTGCACCAATTTGCATTCCACCAACAGTGTACAGGGGTTCCCTTTTTTCCACATCCTAGCCAACACTTGCTAATTCTTGTCCCTTTGATAATAGCTATTCTAACAGGTATGAGGTGATAGCTTATAGTGGTTTGCATTTGCATTTCCCTGATGATTAGTGATGTTGAACATCTTTTCATGTGCCTGTTGGCCATCTATGTATACATCTTCTTTGGAAAAAATGTCTCTTCAGATCCTCTACCTATTTTTTAATTGGATTACTTGTTTCCTTGCTATTGAGGTATATGAGTTCTTTATATATTTTGAATTTTAACCCTTGCTGGGTACATGGTTTGCAAATATTTTCTCCTCTTCAATAGTTTGCCTTTTCATTTTGTTGATGATTTCCTTTGCTGTGCAGAAACTTTTTAGTTTAATATAGTCTCACTTGTTTATTTTTGCTTTTGTTCCTTTTGCTTTTGGAGTCAGATTCAAAAAATCATTGCCAAGACCAGTGTCAAGAAGTTTGCTGATGGGGCGCCTGGGTGGCTCAGTCGTTAAGCGTCTGCCTTTGGCTCAGGTCATAATCCCAGAGTCCTGGGGTGGAGTCCCGCATTGGGGTCCTGGCTGAGCAGGGAGCCTCCTCCCTCTGCTGCAGCTTTCCCTGCTTGTATTCTCTCTGACAAATAAATAAAATAAAATCTTAAAAAATATTAAAAAGAACCAGATTTTTTACAATTCAAAATGGATGAAAGACCTAAATGTGAGACAGGAAACCATCAGAATCCTAGAGGAGAACACAGGCTGTAACAACTACTTACTAGACACATCTCCACAGGCAAGGGAAACAAAAGCAGAAATGAACTATTGGGATTTCATCAAGATAAAAAGTTTCTGCACAGCGAAGGAGAAACAATCAACAAAACTAAAAGGCAGCCTGGGGAATAGGAGAAGATATTTGCAAATGACATATCTTCTGATAAAGGTTTAGTATCCAAAATTTATAAAGAACTTACCAAACTCAACACCCAAAAAAATAAATAATCCAGTTAAAAAATAGGCAGAAGACGTGAATAGACACTTTTCCAAAGAAGACATACAGATGGCTAACAGACCCATGAAAAGATGCTCAGTATCACTCATCATCAGGGAAATACAAATCAAAACCATGATGAGATACCACCTCACACCTGTCAGAATGGCTAAAATTAACAATACAGGAAATGACAGGTGTTGGTGAGGAAGCAGAGAAAGGGGAACCCTCCTGCACTGTTGGTGGGAATGCAAACTGGTACAGCCACTCTGGAGAACAGCTTGGACGTTCCTCAAAAAGTTAAAAATAGAACTGCCCTACATGGGCACCTGAGTGGCTCAGTCATTAAGCGTCTGCCTTCGGCTCAGGTCATGATCCCAGAGTCCTGGGATCGAGCCCCCCGCATCGGGCTCTCTGCTCTGCGGGGAGCCTGCTTCTCCCTCTTCCACTCCCCCTGCTTGTGTTCCCTCTCTCACTGTGTCTCTCTCTGTCAAATAAATAAATAAAATCTTAAAAAAAAAAAAAAAAGAACTACCCTACAATCCGACAATTGCACTGCTAGGTATTTACCCAAAGGATACAAAAATAAAGATTTGAAAGGGTACGTGCACCCCGATGTTTATAGCAGCATTATCAGTAATGGCCAACCTATGGAGTGAGCCCAAATGTCCATCGACTGATGAATGGATAAAGAAGATGTGGGGGGCACTTGGGTATCTCATTCATTTAAGTATCTGATTCTTGATTTCAGCTCAGGTCATGATCTTAGGGTTATGAGATCGAGCCCCCTGTCAGGCTCACACTGGGTGTGTAGCCTACTTAAGATTCTCTCTCTCTCTCTCTCTCTCTCCCTCCCCCTCTCCTTCTGCTCCTCTCCTCTTTCTGTAAATAATAATAATAATAATAAAATATATGGTATGTATATATACAATGGAATATTACCCAGCCATCAAAACTAATGAGATCTTGCCATTTGCAATGACCTGGATGTAGCTAGAGTGTATTATGCTAAGTGAAATAAGTCAGTCAGAAAAAGACAAATGCCATATGATTTCACTCAAATGTGGAATTTAAGAAAGATGCAGATGAGCATATGGGAAGAAGGAAAAAGAAAAAAGGGGAGAGGGGAAACAAACCATAAGAGACTCCTAATGATAGAGAACAAACTGAGGGTTGGTGGAGGGAGGTGGGTCAAGGATGGGCTAGATGGGTATTAAAGAGGGCACTTGTTGTGATGGGTATCATATGTAAGTAATGAATCACTGAATTTTACTCCAATATTGCTCTGTATGTTAACTAAAATTAAAAAAAACAGATTTTTTTTTAAAGATTTTACTTATTTGAGAGAGAGTGCATGAGCAAGGGGGCGAGGGGCAAAGGGAGGGGGAGAATCAGACTCCCCACTGAGCAGGCTCCCTGGATCCCAGGACCCTGAGATCATGACCTGAGCCAAAGGCAGATGTTTACCCAACTGAGCTACCCAGGTACCCCAGGAACCAGATTTTTTATTATTCTATTGCTTTTCTGTTTTATTATTATTATTATTAATTTCCTCCTTCTGCTTTTGTTTTAGTTTGTTGATCTCTTTCTAGCTTTTTGAGGTGAAGGTTTAAATCACTTCTTTTCTTTTTTAAAAATATGTATTTATGTAAATAATGCTATGGATTCTCTTCAAAGAAATGCTTTTGTCATGACCTGTAAATATTAGTTGTTTAAATGCTTGCTTTTTAATTTCCAGGTGAAAAGTTCTTTTTTACTTTTACATTTATTAGTTAAGTTTTTTTGTTTGTTTGTTTGTTGCATTGTGATAATAGAACACTACTTAGTATTTGTATATACTATTGCATTAGTATTAACATACTAATATTCGTATTAGTATATTTCTAATTTTTTTTGTATCCATTTCCTGCTACCAATCAGACTTTGAGTTCCTTCTTAATTTTTGGCATCTGGATATTTCTCTCCCTTCAAATTTGGCTATGTAACCCAAAATTCTTTTGTTACTCCCTTCTACCTCAGTATTTCACTGATTTGAGGCAGAAACTGACAGTTGATTTGTCTGCACAATCCATTATAATATTATGCTGAAGTTATACTTGTGTATCCTTCAGTTTCAGGGTGCTTTTATGATGTGAACTAAAATTCTAGATCACCAGTCATGGGGTTATTTTGACCTCAATAAATATTTATTGGGAAACTATTATCTGTTATGTACTATTCCAGTGGGTCAGGCATAAAGAAATTACTGAGACAAGCTCTTATTTATTAGTGATTGTTCAGTGGATGTCAAGTCCTAAAGTCACAGTGTCCATGTTTAGGACTAATTATGCAGGCAGTACTTCAAACTGGAAGCCATTATCTTAACATTCCTACAGGGATATCTCTTGGCATTGTTTTCTTTTGCAGAAATCCTAAAAGTTCAAACATGAAGGAAAGTACGTTCCTATGAATGAGGTATACTGCTTATTATGCTTTAGGTTTTAAAATGCATTGGGTTTTAATATAAGGCATTTTAGGCTTAAGGATTTATATCATCATAACTCAAGGTATTTTGAGGTAAGTTACTTAGTCATCAAGGCAAAGATGAAAGTAGTCTTAAAATATTTTAGAGAATCTTTGAAAAGGCACACTGAAGTTTTTTTTTTTAAGATTTTATTTATTTATTTGAGAGAGAGAGAGAGAGAATGGGGGGGGGGTCAGAGGGAGAAGCAGACTCCCTGCTGAGCAGGGAGCCCAAAGCTGGACTCGATCCCGGGACTCCAGGATCATGACCTGAGCCGAAGGCAGTTGCTCAACCAACTGAGCCACCCAGGTGCCCCTGAAGTTTTTTATAGTAATCTCTGTATACTATACTTTTTAATTAAATAAACTGCTATTCATATTGTTTCTCTCATTCTTGGACTTGGAAGAGTGAGTCTGTTAAGAGGTTGCTTAAATTGAACTCACGTTCAAGTGTTTATGTCCAAGGACTTATGAATTTAGACATTTGGGGCATAGTTACCTAGTAATTCCAAACTTTAGATTCAGGACTACAATTTTCATTTGCAGCTTTTTAAAAGACCTTCTTTTTGTCACTCCCAGGATGCATTGCTAACATGTGAATAGCTCAACCTTAAAGATGAAAATTTAGGGGAAAAAAAAGTTATTTGCAGTTTTTTTCCCAGTTGAGAATATTTGCATTTAATTTAGGACATTGCATATGTTATCTCACATCAGAGATCTGAGCAGTTGTGAGCTTCTAAGGAGAACTCAGAATGGATGGAAACATTCTTTATGATTACTGTCATTTATTTAATCAGTGTGCAATGATTAAATCATGTAAGGAAACAGGATTTTGATTAAAATCCTTTTCTTTCAATAGAGGTTCTAATCTGCTGACACTGAGCCAATTGGGTGTTGACTTAAATTCCCCGTATGGACAGGTGCTTATTTGTTATGGTGGGGAGACAATCAGGGGCAAGTTGGATCTAAAGGGCAGCATGAATCTATAACTTCTTGATCAGTGAACTTCCCTGGATTCACGAGGAGTGTCTTAGAATTTCTGACAAACTCTTAGCTGTTATTTTTTATTTCATTTCATTTTATTTTTTTATTTGGCAGACCTGGAGAGTTGCCCAGCATAGTTCAGAGATATTTTGGTGGACATTTTTTTTCTTGAAGGAAACACATTTGCTTATCATCCCATCTCCACATTTATTTATGTATTCTTTTATTCAGCAAATATTGAGAGTTTCACATGTTCCAGATACTGTGCTAGGCACCATGATATGAATATGAATAAAGTTGCTTCTACTTCTAAGGATATTATAGTCAGGGATGGAGGGCGGGAGAGAAAAAAGTAAATAGGGCAATATAGTATGATAATTATAAGCACAGGGTAATTTTGGAGCACATGGATGGATTACCTGGCCAAACAGGAGAGGTCTAAGAATGCTTTCTGGAGGATTACAACTGAATTACACTCTGAGGAGTGAGAAATTGTGGAACTTGGTGTTAAGATAGTATGGCCAATTGAATTACTCCTAGTGCTTTGGCACTGTTGATTATGAACTGATAAGAGATCAAGCTTGAGGAGTAAACAGAATCTGATCATAAAGAGCCTTTTACGTTATGTTATGGAGTTAGAACTTGACCCAAGGGCAGTGAGGAACCACTTAAAGGAGAATTACTCTGTCTGTGTTTTGGAGTATGATTTTGTGTGTCACAGAACCAGAGACAGAGAAACCAGTTAGGAAATTTGGTTAAATAACCTGGATTAGAAATGCTTAAGCAGGGCACCTGCATGGCTCAGTCATGATCTTAAGGTTGTGAGATTGAGCCCTGCATTGGGCTCTGTGCTGGGCATGGAGACTGCTTAAGATTGTCTATCTCCCTCTCCTTCTGCCTGTCCCCTCCATCTCTTTAAAAAAAAAAAATTCACAGTGCTCACCATAGCACATACCCTCCCCAATGTCTATCACCCAGCCACCCCATCCCTACCCCCCCACTCCAGCAACCCTCAGTTTGTTTCCTGAGATTAAGAATTCCTCATATCAGTGAGGTCATATGATACATGCCTTTCTCTGATTGACTTATTTCGCTCAGCATAACACCCTGCAGTTCCATCCACGTCGTTGCAAATGGCAAGATTTCATTCCTTTTGATGGCTGCATAATATTCCACTGTGTGTGTGTGTGTGTGTGTGTGTGTGTGTGTGTGTGTGTGTGTATCTCACATCTTCTTTATCCATTCATCTGTCGATGGACATCTTGGCTCTTTCCACAGTTTGGCTATTGTGGGCATTGCTGCTATAAACATCAGGGTGCATGTACTCCTTTGGATCCCTACATTTGTATCTTTGGGATAAATACCCAATACTGCTGGATCGTATGGTAGCTCTATTTTCAACTTTTTGAGGAACCTCCCTACTGTTTTCCAGAGTGGCTGCACCAGCTTGCATTCCCACCAAGAGTGTAGGAGGGTTCCCCTTTCTCCACATCCCCACCAGCATCTGTCATTTCCTGACTTGTTAATCTTAGCCATTCTGACTGGTGTGAGGTGGTATCTCATTGAGGTTTTGATTTGGATTTCCCTGATGCCGAGCGATGTTGAGTACTTTTTCATGTGTCTGTTGGTCATTTGGATGTCTTCTTGGGAAAAATGTCTGTTCATGTCTTCTGCCCATTTCTTGATTGGTTGTTGAATCACAGCTCTGTACCTCTGAAACAAATAATGCAATATATGTTAAGAAAAAAAGAAGAAGAAGAAGATAGCAGGAGGGGAAGAATGAAGGGAGGGAAATCAGACGGGGAGACAAACCATGAGAGACGATGGACTCTGAAAAACAAACTGAGGGTTCTAGAGGGGAGGGGGGTGGGGGAGTGGGTTGCCTCGTGATGGATATTAAAGAGGACATGTTCTGCATGGAGCACTGGGTGTTATGCACAAACAATGAATCATGGAACACTACATCAAAAACTAATGATGTAATGTATGGTGATTAACATAACAATAAAAATTAAAAAAAAAAAGAAAAGAGATGCTTAAGCAAATGCCAAGGCATTTAGTTGGGGAGAAGTGAATAGATTCAAGAGCTAACAAGAATTTGGACTGATTGTGGGATAAAAAGGAAGAGGCAGGCATGACTCTCAAGTTTTTGATTTGGGTGAGAAGGTGGGTAGATAATGATGCCATTGAATGAGTGAATGGAACAACATGAAAGTGCCATTTGGGGTCCTGGTCTTTTTCATATGTGAACCATAGAATTAGCTTCTGTCCTGGAATGACGTTCCAACCAGATTTCCTCTCTCCATTTTCCAGCCATATGCAGTGTCCAGGTGTGATCTGCTGGTGTTGAAGCCTCACATGATTTAAAGTTGGGGATGAGTAATTTGTTCTCTCTTTCTGAGTAGATGTCTTCCCTTCAAGATGGGGGATGATATGGTGATGAGGGTATTTTTTTTTTTTAAAGAGGCCATTATGCGTAGGATACAGTAATAACTAGCCAAGAAGGGAGGAAAGGATTCCGTTTAATAGTACTAAAGTTAAAAATCTAGGTAAGAGAGAAAAATGAAAGCAATTTTCATGTCAAGTCATTGTTACTACAGCTGACAGAATGTTGCACCTGAAATATTAACCATTAGTTATTCCCTAATAGACCTTGGTTTGCCTTGAAGTACACCGTGAAGGTATATTTTCAACCAATGTTCTTGCCTTCCTTTAATCTGTTTGCTTCCTTTTTTATAATAACTGCTGTTTTAGCATTTCAGGAAACTTAGTTTCAGTTACAGTTAAAACCTTTCTCTTTCCACGGGGCAACTGGGTGGCTCGGTCGGTTAAGCGGCTGCCTTCGGCTCAGGTCATGGGGTCCTGGAATCAAGCCCCATGTCGGGCTCCCTGCTCAGTGGGGAGTCTGCTTCTCCCTCTGCCTCTCCCCCTGCTTGTGCTCTCTCTCTCTGTCAAATAAAGAAATAAAATCTTTAAAAGAAACAAAAACAAAAAACCTATCTCTTTCCTAAAATATTACCTATCCCTTTAGAATGTAGATTGAAACACATTATGGAATTGTTCTTCAGGGCTGGTCTTTGGAACAGTCAAATGTATAAAATTGATATGAGGGTTTTGTTAGTTCACTGATAACATTCTCTTTGGACTCTGCTTCCTCCTATATCCTATCCTAATTCATTCCAACTACCTCACCAGGCAGAATGAGTCCTACTTTGATATGCTATATGGTGAATCTATTACTGTTCTGGAAATAATATTGTATCACATTTGGAAGATACTGAAGAAGTCTATAATATGTATATAGTATGTAGCATATTAGTGTAGGAGAATCTTCTACTTCTTGTGCAGAAATGGCTTTTAGTGCTTATGAGGACTGTAATTATGATCTTTAAGCCATGAAACATCAGGGTTATGACTTGATATTGCTGAACAGTTCTCTGGATGCTGTGAGGGTGAAAAAAGGATGCTCTCAGCACTTTGTGGAGTGTGACATGATTACAAATGATTCCTCACAACGTCCTGTAAGTGTAAGCATGCCCTCAGCCTTGCCCTCCCACAGACGTACCTAGTAGCTTCTACTCAGACTATCAATGTCTTATGTTAAGCCACATGGTAATTTTCTGATTACCATGATGGCATGAGAGGGGTATTTTCTTCCTTTTGTTACTAGAGCGTGTGGACAAAATTTAGGTAATGTTAACAAAGATAGAGTTGATATAGATGGCTAGCCTCTGGCTAATTAGCATGCTAATCTAAGAGTTATTCAGTGAAGTTTGGCTAACACTGAATCTTGTGAAGAAGAGACAATATATTTGCTCATTAATTGGTTTGAAAGAACTGTTCTTTCCACATTTGAAATGTAAATAACACCAGCTATTTAATGGCCCTAATTTAGTAACTAAAATATTTTTAAAAGAATCTATTATTAACTAAGAGCAGTCTTTCTTAATTATGTTATGGTTAGTTATTGGGTCTTGAAGTGGTTTGGTAAGGTATTATCTTTAAAAAAAATTGCTGCCTTCCAAGTTTGCCACGTATTAGAGCTAGAAAACCCATTTCTCATTTGATCTGAGCCATGTCAGTGTCTTACGGTGAATTACTTTGGTCTACATTGAGTCACGTTGAGGCCTGCTGTAGGCTGCATCTGATCTGAGGCTTATGAATGATTGTGTCACTTCTGTGGTAAAATCTTTTTATGGGAAGTGGGTTTCCAGAACTCCCTTTTACTGGTTTCTTCAGACACCTTATGTACATGCTATTTGTTACCACCAGACTTCACCCCCTACCCTTGTACTCAACCCTGAATTGTTTGTGTACTCACACCCCATGCTAGTACCCTGTTAGCTTTCACATCTGTACTAATAGCATCTTGGGGAAAGGCTGCCATCTGCTTAGCGGACAAAATCTATCTGCATTTTAATTACACTGATATTAGGGCCTCTTAAAGATCCTTGCCTGGCACCTGTGACCCTCCTTCACACTTACACTTTTTAGATTTTGACCTATATTGGAAAATGTAACTGCAAATTTGTAAGCCAACATATTCTCTGCTTCTCTAATCCTCCATAGCCTGGATAAATATTGCATTAGAAGGATTACATCATAAGTAAATGTTTATATTCTGGATATTTATTTAACATACTTGGTGCTCATCAGAGGGGAGGTTGGAAAAATGTAGATTTTAAAAATATAACTGCCTATTTAATATTTTTCTTAAAAGTAAAAAAAATGAGAACACATAGAACCTCTAATAAATTTTATTCAACCTTCCTTGACATTTTGTAAGTTCGATTTAATTCTGACAGATTTTTTTCTTTTTTAAACATTTTATTTATTTGAGAGAGACAGAGCAAGAGAGTGAAAGAGAGAGAGCACAAGAAGGGTGAGGGGCAGAGGGAGAAGCAGACTCCTCACTGAGCAGGGAGCCCAATGCAGGACTCGATCTGGGACTACAGGATCATGACCTGAGCCCAAGGCAGATGCTTAAGCAACTGAACCACCCAGGCGCCCCTAATTCTGACAGATTTAGGAAGTGATGAAATATTAAAGTCACAAACTTAAAAAATCTGATCATTAGTAGGTTTAAAGAACCTGCTTTAAGAGTCTTATATTTCCCTTAAGCAATTCAACAACAAAATAAACATCCTTTACTAACCTAATGAAATCAGCGACTGACAGGCTGTCCCCAACAGACTTATAATGGTCTCTTTTGGGCCATGATAATTAGACTTGAGAGAATGAAGATGAATTGTTGATTTTTATAATGTTTTTTAAAATCCCATATTCCCTTTGCTAAGAAACATTGCCTTTACTTTTTAGACCTTTAAATATTTTGTTACTAGTTTGTTTCTGTCTCTGATTTATTACTATTATGTCTTCAAAATATTGAGCATATAGGGGCTCTTGGAGTGATAAACCTCACTTTCTAGGGAGTCATATAATATTTCTTTGCTTTTATAATACTGTATGTTAACATATAAGTCTTGCATTTGACCAGATCACGTTGAGCTTGGCTAAATCTTCATTTCTGCATTATGTCTGAATAATGATGCGTTGACAAAGTCTTCATTTATCTGTAGATCATAATGGCTATAGAAGTTGTTGAACTTTATGGTATAGATATCTCTTAGCTGACATGAGGTAGGCTGGAGGGGGAACAAGCTGTAGGGTCTGGATGAGAATCTGGCTCTTCCATGACCACTTAACCTCTCTGAGCCATTTTCATGCCTGTTTAAAAGAGTTAGACAAACCTCTTTCACAGAGGTTTTGTGAGAATTGAAAGAACTAATATATGTGAGGTCCTTTACAAATGCTCCTTTATCATTGCTTATAAATATGACAATATAATTTTTCTTACTCGGGTATATAAATATCTGAGACAATACATATTGACTATCAGATACACTCATTCATTTTTTAATTTCCCCTGTCTTCTGTGTACTTTTTTAAAAATGTGCTTATTTTCTTTATTCCTTTATAAAAGAATTTATGTGTGAAATTGAAGTCCCTGGTAGCTTGAGTCTTGTAAGCAGTAGCCCTTCAGAAGGGAGTGCTAAGGAATTATAAGAACTGTGATAGCATTATAATTATAAGAATTATAGTGTTATAATATTATGTGTTGCTAAAGAGTTTGAAAAGATTTTCTTTTTCCCCTATCTATGTGTTCATCCCTAAATGATACATTTAAATTACATCAAAGAATTTTACTCTCTTGACTCTTAATACGATGAGATATATACTGGTTCTCAAATCCTTTGCTTCTACTTATTGTTTGCCACATATTCTTTTTGCCTATGAATCTTTCACTTGGCGTTGCTAACGTGTGCTTTGAAGATATCTGCTACCTTCTGCTCTTTGTCTCCTATGCCTCTGCTTATGCCATCTACCCCTTTGCAGTTCCTTCCCACGCTTGGGATTCTCTCCTAGCTTGTAGGCATGGTGAGTCTTCTCTCCTCCATGAGGCTATCCTGATTACTGTAGCCAGAATGGTTATTGTTTCTTACTTTTCTATGTCATGGTGAACTCTAACACTCGTCTTTTTATTAGTTGACTACTGAAGAAGGCTTTTTTGTTTTGTTTTGTTTTGTTTCTTAAAGACTCTAAGAAACCTTTTCTGGTGTGTCTATTGCCCAAGTTGACCTAGGTCATTCATTATTAAAGCTCTAGTAGGTGGTGAAGGAAGGGATCACCATGATTGCTTTAAACAGTGCTCAACTCTGAGGCTGGGATGGAATGAATTTGGGGGATTAAAATGCATTGTATAGAGTGATACTCTGATAACATTTCCCTCCACCACCCCACCTCAAAAATAACCATGCAAATGTTTAAGAAACCCAGAATCCTTAGAAATGGTTGTAAAAATGTAGGTCCTTTTCTAAAGAAAAGCAGTATTTCCAGAATCCCACTGAAAAATTTTCAAAATTACTTTTTGATATTTGAAATGAGAAGCAATGTTTATTTATGAGTGATGTTAACTGTGAAAGTGTTAGTTTATTTTAAAAAGAGGAATTATTAGAGATTAGATTCCATGGAAAAAGTGGAGGATAATATTTTGTCTTTGAACTTTTTCCTACTTCATCTTTCAGTATTTGTCCCTTCTTTTCATCATCTATTTCTCTTCCCTTCTGTTAAGCATTTATTCTGCATTTATTGTCTGCCTGTCCTGGGCTATGCACAATGAGGACAAGAGTGAATAATAATTGTTCCCACCGTCAAGGGTCTCTTACACTACTGGAGGAGTTAGATAAATTTTCAGCAAAGTATGGTAAGTACTGTAATACTAGTATAAGCAAGATGCTAAGGAAACACCAGTGTTCTCCCTCATCCTCTTGCCTGTCAAAGCTAGTTCCCTAGTTTTTGCCCTCTTTGGATCTCACTCTGCTCAACTGCCCAAATTTTCCATAGCAGGAATTTAATAAAATATGTTTTTTGCAAAACTATTGATTGTAATTGAATAGGGCCAGCTCTTTCCTGACCAGCTATAGAAAATGGACTGTGATAGCATTACAAATGACTTGCCTTTTTTACAAGATAAAAGATGTCCATGCTGTTCTAGGGGAGGGCGACCTTAAAAGCAATAAGGATCTATTCTTAATTTTTCAGTGGGTGGTATTTTTCACTATGCTTTAAAAATACTATCCTCTTGGTTTCCTTTGGGCTGCTTTAGTTCTTCGAGTTAATATGTATGAGGGAATATGACAGAATTTAAATGATAACCCAAACAGAGTATTATTAAGAGTTAGATTTGCTGTAAAACAATAATAACAAAATAGGCAAATAAAAAATGGAATACATTCCACAGTTTAATTTACGTTACTTTTTCTTGGCTACTCTTTCTAGTTATAGTCCATAAGTCTTCATCTTTTTCTGAGGGGGGGGATCTGTAGGATAATTTTATTTACTTAATCTCAGTAGAGAAATATAGTTATTAAAATGGACATTGAAAAGGTATTAATAGTTTTCGGGGCACCTGGGTAGCTCAGTTGGTTAAGTGTCTGCCTTTGGCTCAGGTCATGATCCCAGAGTCCTGGGATCAAGTCCTGCATTGGGCTCCCTGCTCAAGTGGGGGGCCTGCTTCTCCCTCTCCCTCTGCTGTTCCCCAGCTTGTGCTCTGTCTCTCTCTCTCTCTCTCTCTCCCAAATAAATAAATAAAATCTTAAAAAAAAGATATTAGTAGTTTTCAAACTAGGCTTAACTGACAGATCAGAAACTAGGGAACTTACCTATGGAAGGAGGAGAGCCAGACTTTTCCTAGACTATGGTTATAGGGTACATGAGGATATGTTCACTTCACTGCACCTTTGATTCCATTTTCTCTCGTTAGAATAGTTTTCTTACTGATCTGACATTTCCCCAGTCTTACCCAGTCTAATCAATCCTCCACTCCTCTGGCAGTTACCTTTCTAGAATGCAAATCTGATCTTACCGCACTACTGGATCAAGCCCTGAAACCCCATCTGATCAGTTGCAGGAGAGAGAGAGAGGATCATAGTTTCCTAATCTTAACTTGTCCAGTCCCGACTTCTCTTCTCACTTGCCATTCCAGCCGTCTACAATTGGACCACTCTCAGGGACAGCCGCTTCGTCATGGCTCTACACCGTCTACAGTTGGGCCACTCTCTGGGACAGCCTGCTTCGTCATGGCTCTACGCTGCTGCTCATGCTGTTCTCTGACGTGGAATACGCTTTTCTTTCTGTATTCTGGCCCAGCTCTAATTTCCTTCTAAGAGTCACTTCTTTGCTGCAGCCTTCTGGACTCTTACTGTCAGTCATGGTTCTCTCCCCATCTATACCTGCCACAAATAGCCTGGTTCTTAATGATTATATTGTATTTTGTTTCTTTCCTCTGAATCTGTTTTCCAAATGGAGTACAAAGTCTTGTAGTTGATTTTGCGTATGTACCGCCAGCATTTGAAACAATATCAGGTACAATAGGTAACAGTAAATACTTGTTGAATGTTAAGAACACTGAGATTAGATTGAAAGTGTTATTTTGAGTGCTTCCGTGATATTTGGTTTTCTTTCCAGTTATCATCATGCCATTGAAATTACTTTATAAATGGCTAAGAAAGGATAAAAATGGTCATAGTTTATTTTACCAGTAGTGGTTAGTTTTGCGCTGGTTCGTGCTATCATCTCTCAGCTCCAAACCTGCCCATTTACACTCTGTGGCGGCGATAAAACACCTGGGAAACGTGCATACCTGACACCGTTGCTAGCAAATTTTCTCTTATGTGCGGCCAAAAGAAGGCAATGGTGAAGGATTGGGAAATCTCCAGTTTGTAACATATGTATAGTGATAATAAATAAAAATTAGCATTATTTCTCATAAGGATGATAATTTCAGAGTTAGCGATCAGTCTAACAATGCTTCAAAATACCAGTGCTTTCTGTTGGGCACAGGTACTGCTAAATACTACTGTCATTTATTGTCTGCATTCTTAATGGAGGGAAATTTAAATATTTACTTAGATATTAGAGAAAATAAACATAGGATCTTTTTTTCCATCCCAATACAGGAACCACTCCCCCTCTCTCCTGAATTCTCTCTATTGAACCCTTTGGTGTATGAAGGGTACGTGAATCTCATGTAGAGGTAGAGAACCTCTGCTCTAAATAGATTTGTTTAACAAAAAGGCCCTGAGTATTTACTGTCTTTGGAACATATCTGCTTAATCACATATTTTACCATAATGCTGTATATACTTTATGGGGATACAAAATTCTTTAAAATAATGGAAAGAGGAGACTAAGTGAATCTATGTGACTAAGTATTAATTCTTTGGTCACTGAGATACCACATAGTAAATTAATTCCTCTAGTATACTAAATAGGGCCTCAAGGACCTTTTGTGGTGAAATTGTGAAAATATATTGCTGTTTTCCATTTTGTCAACTGGTTCAAGCTCATTTACTTGTAATGCTTGACTAAACTGGCTACGTTACATGGAAAATTTTTATTTCCAAACGATTGAGTTTCTGCAATAATCTTCACTGATTGCCTGGTGTAAGATTCTTACTCGAGTATTTACAAATGTATTATTTGTTGTGTATTAAATAAATACTGCAAATAATGAAAACAATTGCATTTTATCCATTACAGCTACAAAATAATTTCTGCATTTTTTCTTCCTTCTCAATGTCAACCCTGAATTATGACAATTTCACCAGCATTTGAAAAATTATTATGTTTATTGGATTATTTGCAGGTGGGGCTCTGTGCTTTAGTCTACAAATCAGTGGTTAATTTAATGATGCACTAGTTTATATTTAGCAAAATGAAGCATAACAAGCTCAGCTGAAAAAATGATTCTTGCTTTAACCAGTATCTTCACACAGCTGTTTAAATACCATATTGTACTTGTTTTTTTTCCTCTTTCCTTATTTAGGATGGCACATGGTACTTGTGTAATCTTTGCTTATTTTAAGCTGGCATAAAAGAATGGCTCTCAGCAAATTGGAGGCAATTTGCAAAACTAAAGGATATTCTTATGAATTCAGGCCAAGTTAAATTATTATTGAAGAATATATCTTTTTCTCCCCCAATTTTTTTTAGGATTTTTTTTCATGATAATGCTATGTTTCAAAGTTTATGACAGTGGTACCTTTTTCCATTTGTTCTGTGTAATTTTCTTTCTTTTGTCTGAACATACCATTAAAGTCAGATTGACCCCAAAAAGTCAGATCTTTAGAAATTGTAGTAGTTCACACTTTAATGTTATCAATTTTATAATACTTTTCCTCCTAGAAAAGATTGGCTCTTTATATACAGATGTAAATGATGACCATGGAGATTGAAAGTTTAAATAATTTTCCATAAATATTTTTTCCCCTCCTGACTCATCCTCACTGCCTGTCTCCTTGACCCTACACTCCTACACCACCAAATAAGATGCAGTTTCCTTTCCTTTTGCATTTGTGTCTAATGCACCACAAAAAAACTTTCTCTGAAGATTCCATTGTTTTATTTGCCCTTATACACTTCTTTAACTTCCACATTTTCATGAAATGTACTGTAATATTTTCAGATAGTATCATTTTGTCACAGTACCTCTGTGAAGTGGGACATTGTGCTATGTCTGGATCCTACATCTGCTTCACATGTGGAACTCTTTCCTATATATTTGCTGACCTAAACATATATGATCTGCTAGAAAATGAACACAACTGAGATGGGAAAGATAAGGAATAGAGTTGCAGGAACATAGTTGTTACTTTAAAGACTAAGTTGAAGTACACCAGTGTAATGGTTCTACTTTGTAAAACAGTTCAGTCTGCATCTCTATTTCCTAAAATGTGGAGTATCACTAAAATGTTCAGTTACGTTCTATATGTTTATTATGGATTCTGAATATCATGAATATCAGGCCTGATTTTATTTATTTTAATTTTTAAAAATTATTTATTTGAGAGAAAGAGAGAAGGACAGGGGAGGAGCAGAGAGAAAGGGACAAGCAGACTCCATGCTGAGTGCAGACCCGTACATGGGGCTCGATCTCAGGGCTGTGAGATCATGACCTGAGCTGAAATCAAGAGTCGGATGCTTAACTGACTTAGCTACCCAGGCACCCCTGATTTTGTTTTATTTTATTTTTAAAGATCTTATTTATTCATTTGAGAGAGTATGAGGGAGTACAAGAGGGTGGGGGTGGGTGGAGAGGCAGAGGGAGAGGAAGAAGCAGATTCCCCACTGAGCAGGGAGACTGATGCAGGGCTCCATCCCAGGACCCAGAGATCAAGATCTGAGCTGAAGGCAGATGCTTAACCATCTGAGTCACCCAGGTCCCCACTGGCCTGACTTTAGTTGATCATTTTTTATTAGGTAGAACAATTATGTTGTTGTCTTAATACTGGGCTTAAATCTAACAGCTAAAAGCACTGTCCCAGGAACTATTACACAGTGAAAGTTGTACTGCTGTGGGCCTTTTAAGGAAATTAGAAATGCAGTGAGGACATGTAGGAAACAGCTATAAGTAAGGGAAAAACAGCCTGTCAAAGAATAAAGATAAACTGTGTAAATTATGAGTATGGTTAAAATTTAAGAGAAACTTAGGGACTTGAAAATTCTTTTGTTGAATTAAACAATAGTGTATGTATAATTATATTTTATTGTAGTACATTAAGTTTTCAAGCAAAGTTTGTATGTTATATATAGCATGTATAATTTTGGGAAGCATTACTCTGGAGCCTTTTATATTTTGACCTGCTGTGAGGTAGATAATCATAGCTTTTCCTAGTTGAATTTTATAATAGAATAGAACATATATGAACATGCTTTGCACAAA
The DNA here is from genome assembly GCF_009762305.2 of Zalophus californianus. Classification (NCBI taxonomy): domain Eukaryota; kingdom Metazoa; phylum Chordata; class Mammalia; order Carnivora; family Otariidae; genus Zalophus; species Zalophus californianus. The sequence goes on along the minus strand of NC_045606.1, from coordinate 68,825,067 downwards.
GTACATGGTTAGCATTCTTGCATGAAATTCGAAAGAACGGAACCAAAAATCAAAACTCAGTGACTTAAAAGTAATGGTAGAGCCTATTAAAATAAAAATAACAATTAAATTGTAACATTTATGATACAGTTCTCAGCCAAATAAGGAAATGCTTAAATAAAATCTTTCAGTTGTGAGATACCTCAATAGAAAACCTTTTTGGGGTTAAAAAATTACAATAAGGTATTAAAGTTTTGTAGCATAATTGAAGATCTTGGATATATGCTTTTCCTTTTGACTTTTTCAGTTTTGACTTTGAGTTTTCCATTTTATTTCTATGTGAAAAACAGACTGAAATGATAAACTAAGAACTGAAGAAAAATTACTAAGAAAATGCTTCTTAGAATTAATCATTTCTTTAAACATCAGAGAGGATCTTTAAATAATGAGTGATCAATTCCATAAGCATAAAATTTAAAACTGCAATGCTAATATATATTGATATTTACTATAGTTTTCTCCTTCATTTTGCTGAGGGTAGCAGGCTCCTAATCCTATTAACTTATTCATTTTCACTGGTTCACCTCAAGGGATTAAAGTTAGGAGACATCACCAGATTGATAGAATAATTTGGTCAAGAGCTTGATTACTGTGCCCTGAAACAAAAAAACAGGTAGCACTCAGCATCCACATGTGCTTCTTGTTTAGAGCATAGTTCACAGAAATAGCCAGTGTTTTTAGATTCCACTTAATAGTTAAAGACAGGTAGAAACAGGGTGACAGGCTATATCTGGTTTTGCTTTTTCTTTCTAGGTGCTGTCGTGAGATTATAGATCCTGATCTTTCCGAGCCACCTTGAAACTAGTAACAAAGTTTGGCAGTTGATTGTGCTTAGTCCAGTTCCCGAAAGTTCACATCAAAATCCCTCTATAAAACTGAGAATAATTGGCTCTATTTTTATCAAGCTCCACAAAAAACAGAACTGCTAGATTTCAGCTGTCATTTCATTCAATAAACATTTCTTGGTAGCTATTATGTGCTAGACATTCTGGTAGCAATACAAAGACGAATAACCTTTGGATGTTACCCTCAAGGAATAAACAGACAGTAGGGAACACACACACACACACACACACACACACACACACGCATACATGCACACACACGCATACATGCACACACACACATATGCACATAAGTACTGTGTACAGGGTATAGCTCTGGGTTTTGAAGGTTGTGTAGGAGTTCTATATGTAGAAGAGAAGGAAAGGGGCCCTGTATGTCATCATATGAACAGTGGGAAGAAGCATTAAAAAATTTAAGTAGAAGAGTGATAGCAATTTGTGAATTGATATGTTCTGTAAAGATGGAGGCAGATACTTGAAACTGAAATTACCTCTGGAAATTCTAGATAAATTGTCAAGACTGTGTTCCAGTCCCTGAACTAGCATGGTACAAAGATAATGAGGTGCATTTCTTGCCATCTCCCAGCTCACTACTGAATTGGGGGATATAGATAATACAAAACAAACTACAATTCAAAGTGCTAAGTGCTATAATAATGTTACAAAGTGCTATGGGAAAATTAGAGGTGATTAACTTTTTGATTTTGTAAATTTGCTTCTCTCACGGGTTATTTTTAATGTCTTTTTTCTTTTTTCTTTTTGAAAATCAACTCCATTGAGGTAGATTATATAAAATACAATACACCTTTTTTTTTCTTTAAAGATTTTATTTTTTTGAGAGAGAGTGAGCCGGAGAAAGAGAGCATGAGCAGGGAAGGTGTAGAGGGAGAAGAAGCAGCAGACCCCCCACTCAGCAGGGAGTCCAAAGTCGGACTCGATCCCAGGCCTCTGGGATCATGACCTGAGCCAAAGGCAGACGCTTAACCAACTGAGCCACCCAGATGCACCCTTTTTAAAAAGAGGTGAAAAATATGTAGGAACATTTTTCCTGGTGAAGAATGAGACTGTAATCCTATTCTTTATAAGAAAAAGATGCGAATTTGTCAAGGCCCAAATTTGACTTCCTGTATTTAGATTTTTGTAACATTGAAAGTACACCTATATTTCAGAAACAGGTCTTATGCTGAGAAGGTAATATGGAGGCATCAAATTGAGGTGTATTTCATGGAAAGAATAGCAATTGCTGTAGTTTTGACTGAAAGGGACCAAAAAAAAAAAAAAAAGAAAGCTTTATCTTCCATGCTGGTTTTAAAATACAGAGTAAAAAAAAAAAAGGTATTTTAAAAAGATATATAAATTCTGAAAAGACATTAGTTCTAAGAGTATCAAAGGAATCAACAATAATAAACACTTCTAGGTTTTTGCCATTAATCAGTTAGGCTAAAGATGAAATGCATTATGTATTCGTTATATGCCTCTGGATGTATGAGATCTCAGTCACTGCGTTATACCCTAAAGATTGGTTAGACCATATTATTTTATCAGGAGATGCCATCATGAAAGCATCTCAATCCACAACCTCCTTTCTGAATTACAAAAAAAAAATATATATATATATATATATGTATATCCGTCCCATTGATCATCAGTGTGATTCCTTATGCAAAAACAAAAAGGCTTTAAGTTGTTTCTGAAAATATCATGTTCATACCAGATAAAGCCAGATCTATGCTAGACTTTTTCATAATGCTTTTTCTTATTTATGAAATTATACATGTATTTTTTGGAAAACTTAGAGATACACCTGGGTGGCTCAGTTGGTTGGGCGACTGCCTTTGGCTCAGGTCATGATCCTGGAGTCCCGGGATCGAGTCCCGCACTGGGCTCCCTGCTCAGCGGGGGGTCTGCTTCTCCCTCTGACCCTCTTCCCTCTCATGCTTTCTGTCTCTCATTCTCTCTCAAATAAATAAATAAAATCTTTAAAAATAAATAGAAATACAAAATAGAATGAAGAATATAATGAAGAGTCATTGCACACACTTTGATCTAAGTCAGATTTATTTATTTTAGTTTTTTTTTTAAACTTTAAAGATCTATTTCTTGAGAGAGAGAGAGAGCACACATGCAAAGGAAGGGGCAAAGGGAGAGGGAGAGAGAGAGAATCTTAAGCAGACTCCCCGCTGAGCTCGGAGCTGTGGCGGGGCTCTGTCCCAGGACTCTGAGATCATGACCTGAGCCCAAATGGAGTCAGCAGCTTAGCTGGCTGAGCCACCCACATGCCCCTAAGTCAGTTTTATTTAAATAAAGATATCAAAATAACCCCTGAAAATTTGGGTATTTTATTTTACATTTCATGATATTTAGAGATCTGTACTATATGCCTGAAATTTGTGGTACTTTCCCGAGGCTATCTACGTTTTCTTTCACCACTTTTCCTCAGAAGCACCCTCACATAATTCTCGGTTACATTTTGTGTCAAACACTGCAGATAGACACCAACGGAAGGGAGCCCTCATCCGAGTGGTGGCTGTCTCACAGGAAGGCTGCTTTTTCAAGGACCAGTTTCTAGGATTTGGTTCTCAGCTTTGCAGGTCCTGAACGTTGATTCTTCTAGTATCGAAAAGTTTATCAGTCTTTCTGGGAGAGACCCAGAACAAATTCATGAACATATATGATATGACTGATACATGAATCAGTGTGCTAATTTATTCATTGCCATTCTAGTTTAGCCCTAAGGATATGGATTTCTTTTGGAAGCCCTGAAGCCAGCTGATCCCATTGAGCTTTTCGCTGCTGCCCATCTGAGTTCCTGCCGGAATGCCAATCCTTTTCCAACAATCTGGCCCCCCTCTCTTGCTCAGTTCAGACTCTGATTCCTTTTTCCTTACCCATTTTCCACTCTTCCCAACCCTTGCAACTCCCTGGGGACCCCACTTCATAGAAAAACAAAAGAAAACAACATCCCAAAACAAAACAGTTCCTCCCTCCCCCATATTCTTAGACTTGTCAAGAAGTTCTCTTATTCCACTTCCTGTCACAACTGAAATCTGAAATCTGGAGCCACTTTCTTCAATAGAAGACTTTCTCTCTCTTAGACAGTCAAACTTTAAAATTCTTATTTCTGGGGCTTTCCTTTTACAGATGTCATGTAGATCATTCTTCTTTGCGCACATTGTTTTTTCTTTTAAGGAGAATTGCAAGGATCATAATTAAACTTTCTTATTTATATTTACCTTCTATCATGCTTCTTAAAGTAGCTTATAGGTCATCTTGATTTGGATATTGATGCCCAGATAGTTTAATCTCCTGTTTCCAGGCTTTTTCTCAGGACAAAATTTAATATGTAATATTTAATATATAAGTGTATATATATATATATATGCACACATATAAATATATATATGTGTGTAAATGTGTGTGTATATATATATATATGTATATATAAATGTATATGTATTTGAGCTCATGATGTTGCTACAAATGGCTGAACATTACATTTTGACCCTTCTCATTTCATTCTCAAGGTATTAACTTTACTTCCATTTGGGTTGCAATGTTTACTGTCTTCCTTTTTCTCCACCCTACCACCACTAGTATATTTTTGCTTTGGAAAAAGCTATCTCCGTAAATACTGTGGCATTTATTTTCTGTAAAAGCTTGAGCGCATATTTTACTTGGACATTGATTTCTCGTCATGTGACAGAAATGGCAAGGTTAGCGTTTCAGGAGAGCTTCTCTTCTGTTAACAATATCTTCATCCTCTCATTAGTTTAATTCATGATAATAATCCAGACAAGCTTTGACCATTAAATCCTTTTAGGCAGCAGTTTCCCCAAGGCCCTTCATTTTTGAATAATTAGTTTTTTCAATTCATTTTAGTGTATGAAGCTAATAGTATATGGGAATTTATTTTCTTCTGATGCTATAAACTTTCCATTAATGTATGAGATTAACTTTTATGTTTTTGTTTTTTTTTTTTTTCTTTTCCTATAGAGCTGTTAGAATATCCAATAGAGTATTTTTTAGTATTCTGACTAAAGCTCTTTTGGGGGGTTTGTGGTTTTAATTGGTGTTCCGTCAACTCTGTTCCTTCCATCACACCTTTTTCTTTTATTGCACAGGAAATGATGAGGTCTCTCCAAAAAGCATTTATGAAATCCCTAAAGAACCCTGAGATTGATTTTTGTGTTTTCTTTTAAAAAAATACTCAAAGAAATTTGAGAAACCCATATCTTTGGGAAGGTTAATATTAAAAAAACTGTCTACCCAGTTCTGAAAAATTGTCTTGTTATGCCATTATTATTTCTGACAAATGGATCAGGTATATTTCCATAGAACAAGAGAATTAACCTTAATTTATTTCTTCTCAGAATTAGAAGAGAGTCTCACAGAATGAAATATAGGATATTCCAGCTTTGCATAGTCCTGATTACAGAATTGAATTCTCAAAGCACTTTCTAGATGCAAGAAAAGCATTACACAAATAAATAATCAGGATTGGCTGCTTCCAAACAACAAGTGTATGTAAGTCATTAAAAAAATGTCTTTATGAGGCTGAGCTTGTTCATTTATTCAGCCAAAGATTCATTACTCTGATTTTTTAAATGTGATTTTTGTCTTGAAGGAAGGACTAAGAACATATTCATACTTCAGGAGTTGCTAATACTTACTAGGTGATATAATGGTGAAATAATTTTTTTTAATTTTTATTTTTTTATTATGTTAATCACCATACATTATATCATTAGTTTTTGATGTAGTGTTCCATGATTCATTGTTTGCATATAACATCCAGTGCTCCAATGGTGAAAGAATTTATAAATAATTAATGTCTTACTTTTTTAGATCTCTATAGTCCCATTATAAAGAGAAAAAAAAAGTACCTTAAAGACTCTTAGTAGAACAGAACAAGCAATCAAAGGTGGAAATTTTATACTTATAAATGCATTTGGGGGGTGCCTGGGTGGCTCAGTCATTAAGTGTCTGCCTTCGGCTCAGGTCATGATCCCAGGGTCCTGGGATCGGGCCCCACATTGGGCCCCTTGCTCAGCCGGGAGCCTGCTTCCCCGTCTCCCACTCCCCCTGCTTGTGTTCCCTCTCTCGCTGTGTCTCTGTCAAATAAATAAATAAAATATTTTTAAAAAATGCATTTGGGTTTTTAGAAGTTTGCATTTTGGATATTTTTGCAATTTCAGAATTCCAAATGATATTTATATAAATCCATCTTTTACTTTCTAAAGCTTTAAGGATGGGGGGCAAAGGAAGCAGTATAATGAGCTATTTTAAGGCTAGTAGGATATAATTAAGTTTGAGAAGAAATTTAGTGAATACTGTATTTGGAATTTAAGTCGCTGGGGTAGAGTGGAAAGCTATGGGTGTTGTAGCCCTAGTAATTATCTCACAAGTGAGTCATGTTGAGAAAACTCTCCTTAAAATCTATTCAATGTCATAGCCTTTCCTGATACAGCAATATATTTGTAAGGGACTGGAACTAGAAGTAATCAAATAAAAGGTGCAAAGTAATAGATGGTGGTAACTGTCAAAATCTCCATCAGAGAAGCCAAAGAGAAAAAAAGAGAACATTCTTTATTTTAGTGCTTTTTTAGTGTGATGACTAAGCACATGAGCAGCCTGGGCCTGACTTCTTGCACTGCTGCATGGGTAACCTTGCTTAGGTATTTAATCTCAGTTTCCTCATTTGTAAAATGAGGACAATAATAATACCGTTTATGGTTATTTTAGGACTTAATGAACACATATGTCTATGAACATGTGTGTGTGTGTGCACGCACGTGTGTATGTGTACAGAGAGATCCTAAAAGGGTCCTATATATAGTTATTATTTGTTACCATTTTTATTACTATAGTTATTATTATCTATGCTAGACTTCATAAATACTTTCAATTTATTCAACAGATATTAATTAAGCTCCTGTATGTGCCAAGTACTACTCTAGGTACTAGGCATACCATAATGAACAAGGTAGTTAAGGACCGTGTTCTCATGGAACTTATATTTTACTTTGGGAAGTCAAGAGAGACAATTCAACAAGTACATAAGTGATAAAAATATCCTGGGGTGCTTACTGCTATATAGAGGATTAAACAGGATTAAAGAGAAGTGATGGGATAGATTGGGTAGTCAAGGAAGGCTTTTTGAGGGAGGTGACATTTAAATTGAGAGCTGATGACAAAGAACAAATCTTAGGAAGATCTGGGGCAAGACCATTCCAGTGAAGGGTTTCTAAGTTGTGCTCAGAGAACAAAGACTGATGATGGGTTAGGGTTAGGGTTAGGGTTAGGGTTAGCCTGGCTGTGAGCACTATGAAATAGGATCTGAGAAGGTGGATAGGGGGAAGGAGGAGGTAGTTTTATCTATGAAAGGATGGCAGGAGGGATCCTTGTGGCGATGGAGGAGGGAATCGTGGAATCGTTCTGTTTCTTGACTGCTTCAGTGTCAACATTCTGGTTGTGGTTTTGTTGGTTGTGGTTTCGTACTATAGTTTTGCCTCTTGGAAAACCTGGATAGAGGGTACATGGCTTATGTCTGTATTATTTCTTAAAACTATATATGAATCTATAATTATCTCAAAATAACAAGTTTAATTAAAGAAAAGAACACATTATTTTGATTGATCAGTAGAGAGTGTAGAGCCTCCAGCCCTCGTTATTCTGATTTAACTGGTCAGGAGTGGACTCTGTGTCTTGTACTTTTATAAAGAACTTCAGGTGATTCTACTGTGCAGACAGGATTGAGGAGCTCTGCAAAGCTGGAGGCAAATCCCTCTGGGCTTTAAGTGCTGGGTGTTACCCATGCTTCCTTTAGGTTGTGATACTTGTTACAGACTTTTGACTTTGCAAGTCTGTGATGTTATCCCAGAGGACCAGTGTCACTTCCTCAGCTGAGACCTGTGTATCTATGAATATCTTAGTATTTTCCTCTTGAAAACAAATTTAACTCTAATGTTTTTTTCCAAAGTCCATGTATCTATGTATCTATGAATATCTTAGTATTTTCCTCTTGAAAACAAATTTAACTCTAATGTTTTTTTCCAAAGTCCATGTATCTATGTATCTATGAATATCTTAGTATTTTCCTCTTGAAAACAAATTTTACTCTAATGTTTTTTTCCAAAGTCCATTCAGCTTTTATTTCAGATGCTTGTTGAAATAATTACTTTCATTACTTGTAGTTACTGGAGTTTTGTTGGTAAGGGTGCAGGCACTGCTTACTCATGTTTGCAGATTGCTGTTCGTCCTTTTGTTTCTCTTTCTCTTTAATACGGTCCCTGGCTGGGCAATAAAATCCTATGTGGAAAACAGACCACATGCAAGTCTTCTTGCATGGTAGCTGCAGGAGTCTTTGAAAACAAAACAAAACAAAACAAAACAAAACAAAACTGAATTCACATATGAAATTTCTCTTTTGAGTGCATGCTGTTTATGATTAGAAACTACATAAATTATTACCTTATGAATAAGTTTAATACATTATTTTCCATGAGACCGGCTTCCTTTTCATCTTTTAAAGTAGAGAAGCATACATTTGCTTTTCCTCTGACTCAACTACACTTTTAAAGAATATTCTGGCAAAATCCCACTGATAATAGATTGTATTTGCTCCTGTAAATGTCAAACTCTTGTTTAATTTTTAGTGACCACTTAATTAGTGTTGCATTTGGAACTTACTTGATGTAGAGCTCTGCGGAACATCTAGCACATAGTAGGCATTCAGTGATTGTTAATGAATAGGATTAATAGTTATTTAGGGATCACTGCTGTGTACCAGAACTGTGGACAATCCCATCTTCATGTAGCTTTCAGTTTTGTGGTGAGATACATAAATAATGAGAATCATTCAAGACTTGTTATCATAATATCTAGAACTCTAAAACTTACTGAGTCCTTGTGTTTGCATGTGTGTGTGCATGTGTATGTGTATGTAACAGTATGCTAGCCTGTTGCCCTGACTTTGCCTTTGTCTTCTTCTTTTTATACTTCAGTCTTATCATTTATACACCTGTTATTTATGGTTCTGATAGTTCAGGACAAAGAGTGAAGTCTACAGGTCGTTCCTTGAATCAAGTATGGCCAGATAGTTTTGCCTTTTGACTGTACTTTTTCCCCTTTGTGACTTCAAGTGCACAGAATTTGCTTGCTCGTGGCAGACTCTGATCATTGATCAGTTTATAGCCCCTCTTTTAGTTTAGTTGAGTACTTATTTCTCTCCTGTCTGCGTTGCTTTGTCTTCATTAGGTATTAATGTCAAGTATTTAATGGTTGTCCCTACAATTTGCTCTCCATCAGCTTATTTACACTTATATGTGTATCCTTGAGGGTTATTGTGTTTTATTTTTTTGTATTTATTTTTTAAACAAATACTTATATAGCATTTTCCACATCCCAGATACTATTTTAAGCTTTTGCCAACATTAATTCATTTAATCCTCACAGCAATTCTGTGAGGTAGATACTCTTACCCTCTTGGCACAAAAAGGTTGAGTAACTTGCCTAAGAGTACATAACTCACAGGTATGGAGCCAGGATTTCAATTTAGGCCCTTTACCTCTAGAGTCTACACCTTGAACTACTATGATTAGCAGCCTCCCTGTGGTATTGTGCTGTAAATCCAGGGTATTGTGCTGTAAATCATACTTGGTTCTTTCCCTTTGTGCATGTTGTCATGGGTACATCAAATTCATGACTTCTAATTGCTACCTGATAACTCTGTTGTAATACCACATTTTACAAACATCAACTTTATTGAGGTATAATATACATACAATAAAATAAACTTATTTTAAGTATGTAATTTGCTGGGTTTTGAGAAAGGTATACATCCTTGTAACTAGCATCAAAATCAACATATAGAACATTTCCTTCCCCTTGAGATACACCCTGGTGCCCCTTGTCTCCTCAGTCCCACCCCTGGAACAAGACACCATTGATCTTTCTGTCACAATGGATTAGTTTTTCCTATACTAGATTTTGCATAAGTGGGATCAAATAGTATGTGTTCTTTAATCTGGCTTCTTTTGTGATTTTGAGATTCATTCATGATGTTGCTTGAATCAGTAGTTTATTTCTCTTCACTACTGTTGAATTCTCCGTTGAATTTTCCATTGAATGGATGTGCCACAATTTGTTCATACATCCATCTGTTGATGAACATTTGGATTGTTTCCAGTTTTTGGCTAAGATGAATAAAGCTGGAAAGAATATTTGTGCACAAGGCTTTGTATTGACATATGTTTTCATTTTACTTGGGTAAATACCTAGGAATTGACTTCCTGGGTCTTATGATAAATATATGTTTAATGCTATGAAAAACTTAGAAAATGTTTTACAATATGCTTGTATCATTTTACACTTTCACTAGTAATGAGTAAGAATTTGAGTTCCTCCACATTCTTGGCAACACTTGGGATTGTTCATCTCTCTCTTTTTTTAATACCTTTTTCTTTTGGAATAATTATAGAGTCATAGTTGCAAAAATAATACAGGAAGGTCCTGTGTACTCTTGACCTTGCTTTCCCACGGTGGTAACATCTGGTGTAACCTTAGTACAGCATCCAAACTGGGGAACCGACATGGGTACAATTCATAGAGCTTGTTCAGATTTCATTAGTTTGACACACACCAATTTCTTTGCACATGTATAGTAGTTCTATGAAATTTTATCGTGTTTAGATTCATGCAACCACCACCACAATCAAGATATAGAACTGTCCCATCACCACAAAGCTTCCTCATGTTAGCCCATTGTAGTCACACTCATCCTGGTTGGCTCCCTTCCCTCACCTCTTGCTGTTCCCTTTGTGAAGCCCTGGAAACAGTCTCTTCCCCATCTCTACAATTTTTCATTTCAAGAATGTTATATAGATGGAATCATACAGAATATAATCTCTTGAGATTGGCTTTTTTTTTTTTTTACCCAACATAATGCCCTTAATATTCATGCAATACTCTTAATATTCATTGTCTTACATGTGTTACTAGTTCTTTCCTTTTAATTACCGAGTAACATGGATGTGGCCCAGTTTATTTAACCACTGACCCATTGAAAGACATTGGGATTGTTTCCATTTTTCACTGTTACAACATGGCTGCTGTGAACTAGAGTGTACATGCTTTTTTGCAGACATAAATTTTACTTTCTCTGGGATAAATGCCCAGTAGGGTATGTTTTCTTTTTCTTTTCTTTTCTTTTCTTTTCTCTTTTCTCTTTTCTTCTCTTCTTTTCTGTTAAGAAACTGCCAAATTATTTTCCAGAATGGTTGTGTCTTTTTGCATTTCCACCAGCAATGTATGATTTATCCTGCTTCTCTGCATCCTTGCCAGCATTTGGTGTTGCCATTATTTTTTATTTTAGCCACCATAATAGTTGTGTAATAATATCCCATTTTGGTTTTAATTTGCATTTCCTTAATGGCTAATGGTGTTGAACATCTTTGCATGTGCTTATGTGCCAACTGTATATCCTCTCTGATGAAATGTCTGTTCATGTGTTCTGCCAATGTTGAATCAGCCATTCTATTGGAGTGCATTGGTAGCTCACTGTGGTTTTAATCTTTGTTTTCATCTGACAAATAAGTAAGGATGACCAATAGGATCTTTTCAAGTCCCTATTGGTCATCCTTACTTATTTGTGAAGTGTGTGTTCAGATTTTTTTTCTCATTTTGAAGTTGGTTTATTTGTCTTAGAGAGTTATGAGTTCTTTCTGGGTACCAGTCCTTTGTCAGATACATGTTTCGTAAATATCTTCTTCTGTTGTATGGCTGGCCTTTCTCATTTTTTACATAATTTTGTTAGAGGAGTAGTTTTTAATTTTGATGAATTTAAATCTGTCCATTTTTTCTTTTATTGTTAGTGCTTTTCTTACATCCTTCTAACAAATCCTTGTCTACTTAGAAGTCATGAACATTTCTCCTAGAAATTTTATAGTTGTAGATTTTATATTTAGGTCTAAGATCCATTTGGAGTTAATTTTTGTTCATGTGCCACATTTCAGTCTAATTTCCTAGTGAACTGAATAGTTACTAGGTTTACTAGCATAAGTAACAGTGATGACACATTATCACACATGGTTCCATGGGGCTATATAGGAAAGTATCTCACTCAGTGCATGCAAACTGTTATCCACAATGGTTGTGCACATTCATATTCCTGCTAGCATGGCAGGAGAGTTCCTGTTTGCTTTATTTTGACTTCTTATAAATAATTATATACTAAGATTTTTCCTTCACCTGCTTACAAACTCTGATTTTATATTATGTTGTTCTCAGCATGCTTCTCTGTGACAGTCTAGTGACTCTTTTCCAGTTTAGTTATTATAATATTTTGTGGAAGGGAAAATCAGTACTCTAACTTTGAACTGTGTCTAAATTATGAGTAAAGAGGCTGAGTGTGAGGGCCTTGGGGCTACATCATTGATTCAGTGTATAGGCATTAGGATATGTATTTTGCCAACTTGACCACTCTTTTATCTCTTTTTTCGTTCTCATCTTTGGTCCTTATTTTTCATGATGTTGAATTGGTGACCTCAGGTAAGTGAGATATTAATACATATAATTAAGCCCCAAATTGTGTGAAGATAATGTTCTAATATAGTTATGAATGCCATATAATTTTAGGTGAAAATATATATGAGCAAATGGTGATGTGAGCAATAACTAAAGTACTTCAATACAGGTCACACCTTAAAAGTCTCTTATCTAGTAAAGGACAAAACCATCATGTTATAAATATGCTGCGAACTGCTGTAATATGCAGTTTGAAACTTCATGTATTATAAGAAAAACTTGTGTTGAACAGATATTTCAAGTCATAAGGGCTGCAGTATAAACCAGTTAAATTTACATAATGATTTTGTAGGCTAAAATATTAGTTATCTTCTCACTGAAAAGTCCATTCATTGCTACATAACACTTAGCTGGGGTAGGGAATACCTGTACCAATCTTCACTCTGAAGTTCTGACTGAGAAAATGACATGTGAAAATAAAATGTTCCTTTTTTTAGTTTTCTTTGCTAAGTTCTTTGAATATTAATATTAGTTATGAATTATATTTATAGAAACTGTTACTTGCATTAAATGTGGCTTGCATCTGGTGAGCATTATTTTACAGTGTCAGCAATTTAGTTTAAATCTACACTTGCTAGTTTTGGTATCAAAATTGGAAAATACAGAGAAATCTTTGTTCATCTTTGATAAGGTCTTGATAGTTTCTTTGCTATATTGCATAAAGTGTATTTTTTCCCCTCCTGTTTCTCTGGTAGCTTAGTGTTTAAATTATACAAATATCAAAACAAAAAGAAAAAAACAGAAATAAGGCTATTACTTGCTTACAGATTTATGTGTAAGTTCAAACTGCTCTGTCTTGTTTAAAAAAAAAAAAAGAGAGGGAGAGAGTGAGACTTCTATTAACACACAAATTTTTTCCAGCCATGTTTGCTTAATAGACGAGTTTTGTTTGTTTCTAAAGCCATATACTATACCTTCTGGTTTGCCCAGGACAGTTCAGATTTATGTCTGTCTCCCTAGTGTAGTTATTGATAGTATCCCCTTTCACTCCCAAAGTGAAATATGCTTTATATTTCTCAAATCAGTTTATTCTCAACATCCCTGGGCTCTTGTTCTGACCCTCCCACCACCTACCATATGACTACGGGTATAGAAAGCCATCCAAACTTCCTTTGAGTTTCTTCATCTATAAAGTGGACTAGAACAGTAGGACTAAATGAATGTTCTGGAATATTCTGAATATTCTGGAAAACTTTAAAGTTTTATTTCCAGATGCTTAGTTACTCCTGGTATAACAGTGGTGTAGAGAAGTAGCTTTCAACAAAACGTTTATTATTTTCTCTTTTACTCTTTATGGTCCTATTCTGTTCTATCCTATTATATCCTATTAAAAACAATGCTGATCCTGACCCGCTAACTTGATTTCATGACCAGAACTGGGTTAGGTTGCACTTCCTGTCTTGATTTGGATATTCTGAAGTATCTGTCTCAGCTGTGACACCCTGGACAGTGACTTACCTTCTGTAAATTTCAATTTCCTCATCCACCCGTGTTAAGGATGTTGTGAGGGTTGAATGAGATAAGCCGCATAAAGCGCTTCACGTAGTACCTGGTGTGTGGAAGAGCTCATGGCTTGTCAGTCATCCTCTATTAATGCCGTAAAAATGATTTTCCTCTGGAAACACTATGTTACATAGCGTACAATTGATTAAAAGTTTTTACCACATTATCGAGAAATCATTTAAAATTACAGATCAAGTTATATTCTTGTAAACCAGCAATTTTGAAGCTATCCATAGGTGCTTTGTCAGTCAAACAGTAGTTATGTTTTTGTAGTACTCCTGTGAAGGAGGGAACTCTTTGGTTGTCCAATTGAGTTCCTCATCAAGAGGTGAAATGTCAGGGAAGGCATTAGGGAAAATACAGTAGTTCAGAAAATACAGAATTTCCTGCCCTGTTTTAGTTGGGATGAATTTAAATCTTTTAAAAAATAGAAAAATTTTAATCTTGTTTTTCATCCCAAATAATATATAGCCTCTTGACATTGAAAAATACATGCCTTTTTGAAATATTAGAATCAAAAATTGTTTTCACAGAAAGTGAAAAGCATTAATATTTTCACTATTGTTGAACCAGTAAGCCATTATCTTTTCTAAAATGAAATGTTAAATTTACATCTAAATAGTCTTGTATTCTAATATTCAGTAATAACTGGGATAAGTAGTCAAATTCAGATGTGTGGTTTCTGAGTTTATTTTGCTTCTATCAGCTTACTGTCTTCTGAGTTTCCCTGTACTTCCTACCTGTGCACCAGTGCTTATATCCCCTTCTCCATGTCATTTCTGCTGTCCTTCCTGAAAAACAGGATTGTGGGGTTTAGGTTGAGAGTTAAGTCCTTTGACTTACTGTTATTACTTTGTCCAGCTTTGCATCCTCCACGTTGAGTTTCATTTCTGAAGAAAAATGAGCCTTCTTGACCTTTGCCATTGTGCTGTGAAAGTAGTTCAAAATGGCAAGGATGGTTGTTCCATAAAGAAGGTAAAACAGTAGGGGCGCCTGGGTGGCTCAGTTGGTTAAATGACTGCCTTCGGCTCAGGTGATGATCCTGGAGTCCAAAGATCGAGTCCCACATTGGGCTCCCTGCTTAGCAGGGAGTCTGCTTCTCCCTCTGACGCTCATTCTCATTCTCTGTCATTCCTCTCATTCTCTCTCTCTGTCATTCTCTCTCTCTCAAAAATAAATTAAAAAAAATTTAATAAAAAAAGAGAAGGTAAAACAGTAGGTACATATCAGTAGTATGGTAGAGTACATGTCACTCTGCCATATTCTTTCCATTATTAACTCAATTCCTTTCTCATGATAGCCCTGCGAAGTGGGTTTATTATCCTCAGAAAATTACAATATTTGTCAAACAATCCTGAAATAGTAGATGGCAGAGTTGAAATTTAAACCGTAGAGTGTCTCACTCACATGGTTTTAGGCACATCCCGGGAAGTTTGTGGAAGTGCATTCTGAGTAATACTTTGCAGATCACAGTTCTGACCCTGGCATTATTCATTTTCATTAACATATGATATGTCAGTATGACCAAACCAGGCTAGGGTTCTAGTACTCTGAAAAAGAAAAGTAGGTTTACAATTCCAAGATAATCCTGGCAAATTGCAAGAAGTAGAAAATGTAAACAGCATAGTTCGTAGAGATCTACGCCGGGTAATTCACATAAGGAGAAAAAACAAGGTGTACAAATGCCAGAGTATAACATTAAGAGGCTATCAGGCAATTCTTTTTTTCTCCTGCAACCCTGGTCATGACTTAATTATGTAGAATTTGGAGAGAATCCAGAGGAATCCAACAGAAAATATTAAAAGGGTTGAGAAATTTGCTCTGTGATGAAAGTCTGAAGGACTGGGTTTATTTAGCCTAGAGAAGCGAAGTCTGAATAGGGACTTAACCAACTGAGCCACCCAGGCGCCCTGAATAGGGACTTAATTACAGTCTTCAGGTTCAGTGAAATCACAGACACAGAGGCCATGAGTGGTTCCCAGGAGAATTGTCTTTTGACAGGCATTCTCAAATATGGTTGTTTTCTTGGTTTTCACTGCGTGTGAAAGGATATTATATGAGTGATGATGAGCAGCTGTTCTTTCTTCGCTGCAGGGGGACAAGCAAGAAAGAGCTTAAATCACCACAGGAGTGATTTAAAGAGAACTTTTCAGCTGGTGGAGATTCTTCTCTCTAAGCTCTATAAAAGTATGAGAGCACCTGTCAAAAATAAGGCTGGATGATAGGCATTTTCATGTTATAATTTCAAGCCTAGTTCAGTTTGGTGGAACCACTTAGGCACTTTCTGCGGTACTTGTGGGCCAAGGCCCAGGAAGGTCCTGATTTTTGAGAAAGGAAATACAGATGATGTGAGTGGCTATGACCACTGGTCATCTGCAAAGACCTTTCTATTTTCTTTCTCAACCTTCTTTTTAGTTGTTGTTGTTCCTTAAAAGCTCTCTTCTGACTGATAACTCCCCAGATTGCAAAATATTATTTGTGCCTCTTCCTTGCCTCTTTATGTCTAGAAAAACATTCATTTCCTTACTAGTTAGTTTCATCTAAGTTTTAAGGGAGGGTTGGTTTCTAATTAAAGTGACACGGGAAGGTATGGAATGCAGACAAATACCTCCTATAGGATCTTTGTTTGGATTAACTTCCTCCCTCCCTCCCTTCCTTCCTTCCTTCCTTTCTCCCACGAACAGCTTCTGAAATTCTGCTAAGTTCTAACACTGGGGATATAAAACAGACAAAAATCTCTGCCCTGGAGAGGTGGATTAAAAAAAATAACATGTGATAAATAGTGATAAATGCCATTGGGAAAAACGAAGCATAAAAAAGGGATTATACAAGATCAAAAGGTCAATTTGAAATATATTTGTCAGGAAGGCCTCACATATCTAGGCATCAAAGATAGGTTTGAGTTGCCCATTCTGGGGTTCTGCTGCTTTCCCCCCCGCCCTTGCTTGCCAGAAACAGGATTCAGTAGCTTGGCACATCACTTCTATAGCGGTGCTGACCTCTGATACAAATAGAGCTAGCAAGATTTACATCATTGACTTCATTTTTTTTTAAGATTTTATTTAATTTTTGACAGAGAGAGAGAGAGAGAGAGAGACAGCGAGAGAGGGAACACAAGCAGGGTGAGTGGGAGAGGGAGAAGTAGGCTTCCTGCAGAGCAGGGGGAGCCTGATGCGGGGCTCGATCCCAGGACCCTGAGATCATGACCTGAGCCGAAGGCAGACGCTTAACAACTGAGCCACCCAGGTGCCTCTGACTTCATTTTTTTAAAAAGAAGTCCATCTATCAGGTTTTAATAAACACTAATTGTATTTTAAAATTATTTCTGAAGGCATTTAAAACATCCCAGTAATGATACAAATAGGGTCAGAATTTAACAAGTACACGGAGCAGCAGTCTGTTTACCTCCTTCAGTATATTTAGAGAAATATTTCTCCCCACTTTGTATTTTATCTCATGCTGCATGTTGCAGATGTGAGTGATTTTTTGCAGAGGGCACCTGGCTGTGGAGTGTGAAAGGATTCAAGAGCCCCACTCCCAGAAAGCCCACTGAATGCATGTGATCCAGGGATGGCGGGTCAATAGCATAACCTTTATACTTGAAGAAAGCCCTTTTAAAACAAAATTAAAACTGATATGAAATTACTACAGTAAGCATGGGGAGCAATTGAATTACATTCTTTTTTTCTTTGTGTAGTCGCACGTTGGGGTGGGGAACACATTAAGAGATAGGGTATAGGTTAGAGATTTGAAGTAATGTCTAACCTAGTAGAAGTTAGTAATTTGCAGTAGGTGTGTTTGAATCGGATGTGACCCAGTTCAAGGCTATCCCTTTGAGGTGATGGAAATTAAGAGAGATTTAACTGTGGTAATAGTTATTATATTCATTAATAAAATTCCAATTCAAATGGCCTTTAAAATGTAAAATCTGGGTGTGCCTGAATGGCTCGGTCGGTTAAGCGTCAGACTCTTTTGATTTTGACTCAGGTCGTGATCTCAGTGTTGTGAGATCCAGCCCTGCATTGGCCTGTATGCGGAGCATGGAGCCTGCTTAAGATTCTTCTCTCCCTATGCACCCCCCTTCCAAAATGAAAAAAAAAAAAGTAAAATCTGGGGCTATGTCAACATCAAAATTCTTCTGTGGGTGCAGAACACTTAAATGCAAAGACAAAACAGTCAAGGATAAGGGAGGTAGTTATATTTGCAATTTTTGAATAAAGCCATTGGAGGATGCTTCAAGTTTCTCTCTGGAATCCAAAATAGTTTGGATCTCTTCCCTAAAATTCCCAGAATTGCTTTTCCGATTTGTATATCCCTTTGAAATCACTGAAGGAATAACCTGGGAAACTTGCCCAGTGTTGTAATTTCATGTCCAAGTTCAGTTCAACACCATCACTATTACTTAAATCTTGCCTCTGTACTTAAGGCCATTCAGACTTTGCCACCACGTTGTCATTCTAGCTTTTCCCTATTTCTTCTTCTTCTTCTTCTTTTTTTAAAAAGATTTTATTTATTTATTTGTCCAAGAGATAGAGAGCATAAGCAGGGGGAGTGGCAGGCTGAGGGAGAAGCAGACTCCCTGCTGAGCAAGGAGCTTGATGCCTGACTCAATCCCAGGACCCTGGGATCATGACCTGAGCCTAAGGCAGATGCTTAACCGACTGAGCCACACAGGTATCCCTTTCCTACTTCTTAAAAAATTCCCTAAGTCCTAATTTTTTTAAAAATGTCCTGAGACATACAGGAATTGCCTCTTTTAGAATATGTAGTTTTTTTGGACAAAGTTTGGTCTACCCTACAATGACCATTGTCATTCCTACTTAGGGTCGCTTATCTACAATTGGATGCAGTTTCCTTTCTTTGGAACTCCTGTAAGCACTTTGTTTAATATACATATCTCAGTGCTTCAGAAACCACAGTAACAACAGAAACAACAAGGAAAAAAAAACCCAACAAATTAAATTGCAAGACCATCTTCATGTGACTCTTAAGAAGTATAAGGTGGGCAATTTTTGATGTTTACCTATGGAGTGAATTTGATTATTGCGCTTATGGAAACTTAGATCCTGTTGGGTTGGCATTTGGATAGTTTACATTTCTCAGCTTCATGGGGCAAGATAAAATATTGTAGATTTTATAGACTTCAAGACTTCCTTCTTCGGCCTTCTTGTAATTATACCTTGTGTAGGAGGCAGCCCGGTGAATTTCCCTTCTCTTTGAAATTGTTTGAGGACCATTTCAAAGGTCCTGGCTTCCATTCCTCATCCTGGTTGGCTCCACATTTCTGGTTCTCTGTGATTGGACACAGAATCTATACCTTGTATTTTTTTTTTTTTTTTTGTAAAGAATGATCATCTTTCCCCCAACACTGGACCCAAATCAGAATGTCTGGCAGCTTTTAAGTTCATGGCAACTCTGAACAAAACTAGCAAGCAGCTTTTGCTGTTTTCATGATACCTTGAAGGCAGTATCTTAACAATGAAGACTTTGTTTTATTATTATTATTGTTATTGTTGTTGTTATTGTTATTATTATTTTGGTGGGGGATTCTTTAATTTGGGGAACAGACTAAGTTACATCTTTTATGCTATAGGTGCCCTCCTCTCTCCTCCACCCTGTTATGGTGCCTAACAAGACCGTCAAAATCAGAATCTATTAATGTTTTCCTGATAGCTTAGTAAATACTTTTGAGCAAGTAAAGGAGAAATACGTTTGGGATTCTACTTTGTGTCTTAATAGCTTGATTCACTACTAAGCGAGCAGGGTATATGCCCCTTCTCACTTTTCTTCCCACTTAGAAAAGAGAAAAAAAAGTTCTCTATATGTTCTTTTGGAATTTGTTACCACAGACTAGGGGTGGTCTGTAAAAAAAAAAAAAAAAAAAAAACAAACACCCCTGTTTCTTACCTCTAATTATCTCCTTTAAGAATGATTTCATAGAACTTGTTCTAAAATCAGTTGCAGACATCCTATAGCATTTTATTAGTTTGTAGCTAACATCTGCATTGAGCAAATTATCTCACTTATCTAGGGAGAGTACATTTTGCAGCCAGTTAATCTTGAAAGATATCTTGAAACGTTGCCTAATCTTAGTTATTCTAAAGATGTCTTATCAAGTCTTTTCCTTTAGAGTATGGTGATTGGGAATGCTGACCTTGAAAATTGTGTATCCTAAAATCACTGTGACCAGGCCCCAAGTCTCTAGGATCTCAAGCACCCATTGAGGAGGATGCTGAAGAAGACCCATGATTTTTTCTGAAAGAAATTAGCTTCCTCTGCTTAAGAGTGGGATAATATCCACATGTAGCTTTTTGGGTTTTCATGAGATGATACAATCCTGGTTGTTGGTCAGCTGATTAGCAAAGTTCATTGTGCCCCTTAATTGAGTCTTATTTCTTCTCAGAGACCAGTTTCTAACTCTGTGCTCCTTTATCCTTATCGAAACTCAGTCATGGTAAGTAATATTTGTGGAATATTCCTGAGGAATATATAATACATCCATTGTGCTAGAAATTCAATCTTTTTTACTTAATTCAAATCAGACCATCTTAGAGCTGTGTTTGGCCCCCCTTGAGAATTTCTTTTACTTTGTTGTATTGTGGCATTAGGTCATTTGCCAGATAGAGGGTCATCATGAATAAGCAGCCTCAGGAAAGTAATTATTGTATTCATCACAGTAGAGTTGGTAAGAAGTGGTCCACACAACACACAGTGTTTGCTTAAAGGCCTCATTTCAGGAAAAGCTGAGCTTTGGAGCAACTATTGCTGAGAATCCATTAACTCAAGATTTTCCTGCCCATCTCTAACTTCTGTTAGCTTTTGTGAACTACCTTGACTCCATCTTGGGTTTTTTTGTTACTTTTATTTCACTTCAATAGCTAGCCTTTTTAGTGTAATGCTGTGTTTCCATAAGTGGTTAAGAATCCTTTCAAAAAAAAATCCTTTTGGAACGAGGTAGGGAATGAATGAAAAAAATTACACAAATTAATCCTTTGATTGCACCTTCTTCCTTGATTTTATATTAAAGTAACCTTTCTTTACTGAACCTCCCCACCAGATGTGAGGTCTTCTGGGGAGAGATTGTGTTTCTCATTTCTTTATTGTGTAGAAGTATTAAACACAGTGTTTTGCATTTAATAGGCTCTCCGTGAATATTTTTACATTAAATAAATATGCATTTATTGAATCTAAATACTGTTGGGTATACCCATATCAATAACGTATGGTGCCTAGCCTTAGGAAATTTAGTTACAGTTTGGAGAGACAGAAGGAAGGCTGTGTTAAGAGCTGTCCTATACCATGGAAGTCTTGGGTACGGAAAAATTAATTCTGATTGGTGAAAGTGTAGCAGTGACATTAGGTGGGTCTGGAAGGATGAGTAAGATTTTACCATGGGAAGACTACCTTGGGGACATCCATTCTTAGCATTGCAAGTTGATTTGGGTGAACATTTATACAAATTTTGTATGCTCCAGATTTTCCTTGAAGTTGGTGTTCTAAAATTTAGAGAAAAGACCTTATTGATATCATGATTTTATAGATTTCAGTCTTCTCCAGTCCAAACTTTAGAACCTTAATGTTTGCAATTTGTCTTGACATATTAACCTCTTCCCTTCATTTTCTGAATATTGTAAAAGCTTTTATCTGGACCTTCTCAAGTCACATTAGATCTTTTCAAGGAAACCTTATTTAAGCTGTGGTTTTATAAATGATGATCTCTGATTTTTTTTGTAATTTTTGTTTTTATTTTCTGCACAGTGCATCTTATTTAGAAGATGCCTTTGAGGTTGTTCGTTGGGCTGTGGCACTATATTAAAGGCCATTTGTGGTCTCCATCCTAATGACCTTTTCAACCTTGTGTCCTTTCACTTCTTCCCCATAAGCCACACTGTTTCGTGTCATAGGGGCAGCTGCTGTCTCTCCCTGGAAGGCCTTGTTGCATGATGCTCTCTATGCAAATTCCTTCCCATCCTCCATGATGCTGTTTTTCACCTGTGAAGCCTTTTGTGACCCCCCCCAACCCTATCCCTGCATCTCATGATTCTAGGCACATGGCTCCATTAGTCCTCATTTCATTGGTTGCAAGTAATAATTTGCATTTCTCCCTCTCTGTGAGATTTGAGCTCCTAGAAGGCCACGGCTGCATTTTATTTGACTTTCTCCAATGCCTGGTAGAGGGAGCATGTTTCTCTGTATTTGTAATTTTCTGTCTAACCATGAAGATGCATAATCTTCCATATATCACAAACCTCTTGAACTTTCATTGCATCACAGAGCTTTTTGTTATGGTTGAGCCGGAGATTTCACTCTACACTTCTTTATAAACATGTTAAATAAGCACTGTGTTAGAAAGATTCTCTAAGGAGCACTTGTTTAAACTATTTTTATCAGAGAAGTTCATGTTCATTACTGTCTTTTTTTTTCTTCTCCCTAAATAAATTATTTATGACCAATATAAAATTAGGCAAATGCTGTTTTTTTTTTTTTTTTGCAGAGAATTTGAAGTTTTTAATTAAAAAACTCAGAACATATTTTGTTTTATCATACCAATTTTAGGTCTTTGGAACTATATCCTGACTACCCTAAATAATGGTTGTATGCTTCTAAAGACTTCCAATCCCATATTAACTTGATTTTTAAAATCTTTTTAGAGTGAAACTTGACCAGATGTTTCTCTGCCTATGGGCACCCCTTTGGGAAGTTCATATAGGTTGGTCAGATGTCATGTTTCCTAATAGAAGTCAGGTCTTCCCTTCCTGAGGTTATGTGTACTTAGGTGGCTATGGTTGTGCATCACATTTACTAATAGGAAAAATGTATTACCAATTATTTTTTAATTTTGCTTATATACTCATCATAAAACTGGGTGCAAATTTACTTACTATTCTGGTTCTGTCTTTGGCCTTCACTTACTTTGCAAATCAGAAGAAATTCTTAGTATAGTTGTGGGAATTGACAGCAAGCTAGAAAGCAGGGACTGTTTACAAATTCTTAAGGTAATTCCTGCACTTGGTTCCCACAAATGGTTCCTTTGGCTTTAATCCTCACTGATAGTTGGACACCTAGTGCTCTCTTGATATTTTTACAAAGGTAGGCAATGTCTGGGAGCCCTATGGGTGAGATTATTTTAGGATGATGTCTTTCCCAGGCAATATATAATATATAGCCAGACAATTTTATTTTGTGGTTATTATTATTTTCTTGCAATCATTTTGATTTCTTGAAAATGTCAGGAGAAACCTCTTGTCTGGATTGCTTTATCCAGTTGATTTTGGATAATAGAAATTATATCCTGACAGTGTGAATTATGTTAGGAAAAACTGGGATTTAATTGTATGTTCTATAGTTCCTTGCTGATCAAAGTATAGTCTATGAACCAGCAGCATCTGTACACCTGGGATATTCAGAAATGTGGACTATTTGGTCCTACTTGAGATCTCCTGAACCATATTTTCATGTTAGCAAAATTCCAAAGTCATTTATAAGTACACTAGAGTTTGAGAAACATTCCTTAAAGGCACGCACCCATCAGACATATTTTGAAGGTACTGAAATCTAGGTCCTTGTTACTGTTAGTGGTGTGCATACCATTATGTAAGTGTCATCTGGGAGCTAGTTAGAAATCCAGACTTTCAGGTCCAATCCCTGACCTCTTGAGGCAGAATTTAAATTTTAACAAGATCCCCCTGTGGTTTCTATGAACATTAAAATATGAGAAATATTGATCTAGATTACACCATCTTCTTGAAGCTAGCTTAACTTGAATTCTAGTTTTAGGATAAATGTTATTCTTTTTTTCCAAATGCCTTTTTAGTAGTCTTAGCTAGAACATGGCCAATTTAGTAAAGATGACCATAGTCTATAAATACATAAATGAAGGAAGAATCTATTGTACTTCCTTAATAATTGATGTACACCTCTGACATTTGCCCTTGACTCCTCTCCAAACTCTTTCCTGGATAATTCTACTCTCACTTATTCTTATGAAAATAGAGAAGGAGTATGTCATATTTTTCATTATGATTTCCAGAACATTGTTCTGCAAAATTATTTAACAATTTCTCTTAAGCTACCATGTCTCCATTTGCATTTATTTCTCTATTCCCATTCTCCCAGCCTCGTCCCCACTGTTTGCTGTCCTTCTGGGCATTTTCCCTCTGTCCTGGATGGCAGTCCCTCATTCAGCCTTCTACTTCCTCTCAAGGCCTGCTGCCTTTCTCGTCTGTGGTATACCCAATGTTTCAAAGCGGGCACAGCCATTCTCACTGGTATCAGCGTTATTTCCCCTTCACTCTTCCTACCCTGGAGTAAAGTCCTTTTCATCATTTTACTTTGCCCCTCTCTAAGCTTCTTCTTCCAAGAACCTTGAATTTCCCTTCAAGTTTCCTTTTGGTGCACGACAGCCTTCCCTCTCAATTTCTTACTCTGGTTCTCTCCTCCCAAACCTTGGCTTCTGCCACCACCATGAGCGGTTGTAACAGTGCCTTTACTAGCATCTCTGAAGGTTCTCTTTGACTTTTCCTAAACTCCTCTCTTAACCTTGAACTGCCTCTGCTTTTGTTTTCAGGTGATTAAGCTTTGCTTGTGAAAATCATAAAACAGAGATGATTGAGTCAAATAACATTTTTGGCTTTATCACCTCAGCTGGATAGTCCCTTTTACACATTTGCTGTAGTACCCAGTCCCATGTGCATCTTTGTAATTTCTTAGGAGAGGTGGGAGATAGTGTTCTCAGAGCGAATGGTGGTAAGGATCTTTGCTTTCAGATTAAATTTGCTGGTAGGTTTCTAAATCACAGTGCTTTTGTTTCATTACAGTTTTTTTCTAGAACAGTTACAATAAACAATATATTTGGCACATTGCTGTGTTGCAGATTTTATTATGGTCTTTAGATGCAGATGGCTTTTACCTTCTTGTGGGTATAAACCACAGTAACAAAGATCTGGTGCTTAATTGGTCTCATTTCCTATTGAGCATTGTCACTTTAAAAATTGCTACATAGAAGTAAGAGAAGAGGTTATTAAGATTTCTTTCCTCGTGGCATTAAAGAATAAGGAAGCATAATTCAGTTACAATTTGTTCAGTTATAGTGAATAGCCAACAAGACTGAATAAATTAAAAAATGAAAGAAATGCTTGTTAGCTTATGGGCAAAATATCTCTAGGAATTTTACACTGTTTGTGCAGTAAAGAAGTAATTGTTTTATTAAAGTGCTTCAGTGTCCACAGCATTATACCAGTGGAGCTAGAGGAAGTTCAGGGTGTTTTATCTGACTTGAAAAGCTTATATTATACCTTGAAGAGAAAATGATAGTACACATGAATGTTGTGAGATAGAATGTGATATAAAACACAAGCTGATTATGTCACTTCCCTTTTTACAAAGGTTAGTGGTGTCCTGTTACCCAAAATAGAGTCCATATTCCATGGAATGGTGTACTTGCCCGTTAACCACCAGGTCCTAACCACCCTTTCCAGCATAATCTTCCTCCATTGCCTGCACCTGTCACGTGCCTGACACTCTAGTCACCGTGATGTGCTTATTATTCCAGAATGTATCATCCACTTTAATACCCTCTTTGGTAAACTGCTTTATTATTATTATTAAATTTTTATTATTTTTATTCTCTTTCTTCCTCCTTTGTCACAGAAATTCATGTCTTTTTAAGACCTACTTCAAATGTTGCTTCCTCTGCAGAACTTTCTTTCATTTTCCTAGATTGAATTAGTATCTACTCTCTATATGCCCTCTTATCTCCTTGCTAGCTTTCTGTCATTTACCACATTGCTTTTTTCTGATTTTCCTTTCAATTTTTTCTTTGGCCCATTGGCTATTTAGGAGTGTCTTAGTCATTTTGAGCTGCGATAACAAAATACCATAAATTGGGTGGCTTATCAACAACACAAAGTTAGTTCTCCTGGTTCTGGAGTCTGGAAATCCAAGGTCAGGGTTCTGGTGAGAGTTCTCTTCCTGATAGGCAGATGACCATCTTCTTGTATTTTCACATGTCAGAGAGCAAAGAGAGGGGAGCAGCTCATGTTCTTAAAAGGGGACTAATCCCATTCATGAGGGCTCCACCTTCATGACTTAATTTCCTGCCCAAAGCCCCACCTCCTAACACCATCACTTTAGGAGTTAGGAGTTCAAAGTATGAATTTTTCTGGGGGGCACAAGCATTCAGTCCGAAGCAAGGAGTGAGTTGTTAAATTTCCACACATTCATAGGTTTCCCAAAATGTACCTGTTACTAATTTTTAATTCCATTCCATTGTTGTTGCAGAAAATAAATTATATTATTTCTATCTTTTCTATTATTTCTATCCCTACCATATAGTCGGTCCTGGAGAATGTTCCATTTGTGCTTAAAAATAGTATATATGCTGTTGTTTGATGGAGTGTTCTATAGACACCTGTTAGGTTAGTTGGTTTATAGCGTCATTCAAGTCTTCTGTTTCCTTGTTGATCATCTATCTAGTTGTTATATCCATTAATAAAAGTAGAGTATTAAAATCTCTATTACTGTAGAATTGTCTTTCTCTTTTCATTTCTGGAAGTTTATGCTTCATGTACTTCAGTGCAATGATATTGGCCACATATATGCTTGTAATTGTTATATCCCCCTGATGAACTGACCTTTTTATCATTGTCAGATTTCCCTCTTTGTCTCTGAACTAGGAGCAGGAGGGAGAAGGACCAGCGCTGGTTCAAATACCACAGAGTTTGGCTTTTCTTACAGAATTTCCATAGATTTTCTTGAATAGGTGTTTTTTTCATTTGCTGTTTGCCATTAGGACCATTTGCAGAGTCTACATTTTTTAGTAATTTCACGAACTTTTAAATAATTTTTCTTCCAGTTTTAAACCGATTAGTGGAGCCTCTCATGCTATCATGCCAGAAGTTGATCTATATGCCTCTTTCTATAATTTGTTTGCATGTGGATGGGTTCCTTTTCCTAAAGAGCTGATGAGTTTTTTTATAAGCCTTTTGAGACTGCAACTTACTCATTTTTGTTAGTCTAGTACTTAGTATGATGCTTGAGATACTGAAGATCAGTGATTCTCAAACATTTTTTATTTTAGAGACAGTTTTGAATACTGAAATTTTTGGTGGAACACTTGAAGGCATTAAAATGATCAAAATAACAATAAATAATGTAACAATTATGGCACATTTATTGTTACAGTTAAACAGCATTAAGGTGCCTATAAAAACAACCACAGTTGTCACCATTCCTGTGTCCTCCTTTCAGGGCCCTGTCACGTTCTGAGGAGTGGTGTTTACTGCCCTGACTTACCTGCCTGATAACCTTAGAAAATCAAGTCTGTTTGGCTTTTGTTTTTGGTGCCATTTGACATCAACTTCTATCTGTGACTTGCTGCGTACTACCCTGATGTATTTGATTCTGATATACAGTGTAGTTTTACACCTGTTCAATCCAGCATTCGTTCTTGTAAACATGGATATGATAATATATTTTTGGTTGGTATTTAATAGTTTTGGCAAAAATGATCTTTCTGACATTACTCATACTGGGTGAAACTTCTGTGAAGTTTAGTAAGCCTCCTGAGTATCTCTGCTGGGTTCTTAGTTTATGTTTGGTTACCATTGGATAAGCCAAAAACTAAACTTTGAAGTGTAGACTAAGTGTTATGGCAGCATTCCATGGAACCGAAGCTCTAAGGCTCGGGAAAATTTCTTGACTTTCAACATTTCTATTCCTGTATCCTGTGTATTTAATGGGTCACCAAATTTTATTGCCTTTATCTTCTAGAGGTCTCTGTATTTCAATCTTTCTTTGCTATTTTTGCCTATTCAGTTTTATCCAGGCCTTAAAACACTCATCACTAGTTTGTACTAATAGCCTCCTAATTTGTCTTTCCTTAGTCTGTGCCTTTTTGGAAGACATGCTGTACTCTGCTACCGAGACCAAGTTTCTTAGAATTCTAGTCCATCATGCCATTTCCTTAAATATCATCAGACATGCTTCCTGATATTTGTTATGTGCCAGTCACTGTTCTGGCTGCTGTGTTTTAGTTGGTAAACAAGTTAGACAAGGTCCCTGCCCTCTTGGACATTCTGCTCTTTCAATAGATAGTAAACAAGGAAATGAAATGCTCACATTGTGGTAAGTGCTGTGGCAGGAATAAACACAATGATGGAGTTTAACTTTGGGACAGCAGTCGGGGTAGGTGCTGAGTGAAGACCTCTCTTAGGAGATGTCACATGAGCTGGGACCTGAAGGATGAGAATGAGCTAGCCACGAGGAACTGGGAAAAAAGGACTTTATTTTGGGGGGTGGGGCACTACGTGCAAAGACCCCTTGGCATCTTTGTGAAACAGAAAGGAGGCTCTTCTTCCTTACGCTGGAGCATAATGAAGGATGAGAGTGATGATATGAGATGATGTTGAAGAGGAAGCCAGATCATGGAGGACCTTGCTTTGGATTTTATTCTAAGAGCACTGGGGAGCCATTGATGATTTTTAGTATCAGTGAGATGACTTGTTTGTAAAAGGGAAATGTGGCTTTGTGTGGAGAATGGTTTGAATGGGCAAGAGTAGAACCGGGAGATTACTTTGGAAGTTGATATTTGTTCTAGATGAGTGATGCTGGTAGCTTATTCTAGAATAGTGTCATTTAAAGGGGCATAAAAGCAGGTAGATTCAAGATATATGTTGAAGGTGGAACCAGTGGACTTGGCAATACATTAGAAGCCTAACCTGTTTGTTGTTTATCTTCTGTGTCGTGGGCAAAATCTTTTATCAGTTTTGTCAAGGTCTCTGTAACCTGACCTTTTTATATGTCTGTTTATTTTCCTTTATACCCCAAGGTACACTTTATTCTTCATGTAAAAGGGGATTATATCGTGGTTAAAAGCACATGCTGTGGTACCAGACTTTCAGGGTTCAAATCTTGGATATGTCCCTTTCTCTTGATCTCAGACCATACACTTTTTGTACTTTAGTCTGGAGACAGTAGTATTTCTATTTCATAAGGTTGCTTTTAGGATTAAATAAATTAATCCATGGGAAGTGTTTGGAAAACACTCTGCCGTAGTAAGTGCCTAATAGATAATTAGTATATTCATTTTCTAGGGCTGTTTTAACAAACTATGACAAACAGGTGGCTTAAAACAATAGACACTTATTCTCTTGCAATGCTGGAGACTGGAAGTCTGAATTCAAGGTATCAGCAGGATTAGTTCTGTCCAGAGGCCATGAAGGAGAATATGGTCTGTGCCTCTCTCCTAGTTTCCGGTGGCTTTGGCAGTGCATGGCATTCTTTGGCTTATAGAAGGAGCCCTCCAATGTCTGCCTCCTTCCTCACATGACCTCTGTCTTGTGTTTCTGCTTGTATCCTCTTTTCTTCTAAGGACCTGTCTTTGAATTTAGGGTCCATTTTAATTAAAGATGCTTTCATCTCAAGGTCCTTAATTACAAAGATCTTTTTTTCTCAGTAAGATCACATTTACAGTTTCTTAATGTTGGGACATGGGCATATAATTTTAGTGTGTGCAGGGGTCACCATTCAACTCACTACAGTTGCCCAAGACCACTCTTAGGACCAGTTTTGCTCCTATTCTGACATCTTGTAAATCTCAGCAAATTTTAAAAGTCTGGTTTCAGTCTTACCACTTCCATAAAATAGCTCCTACTCTATAAGATTTGTTCTCTTCCTCAAGTAAAGTCAAATACACAGATTTTTTTGAATGCCTATGATTATCAAAACAGCACAGGAGACTTGCTTCACATAGACTACTTCTATTCCTTGCCTTTTATTGATTGTTCAGGTACTTCAAGTTCCCTTCTCCATGTTTCATTTTTTAAAAAATTAATTAATTAATTACTTTTTAAAAGTAGGCTTCATGCCCACTGTGGGGCCTGACCCCACAACCGCCAGATGAATAGTTGCATGCTCTACCGACCGAGTCAGCCAGGTGCTCCCTCCATGTTTCACTCCTTAATGAGTAGGAAAAATATTTCATTCTCATCAAAATTTATCTCAGTGACCCAGAAAGTGTTAAAAATGATTATTTTGAATTCTGTTACAAAGAATAAGATATCTTGAAAGTTGGACTGGAGACAGAGTTTTAAGTCTAACTTCTGGATGCAAGTTAGGCATAGATTTTAGGGAAGCGTTTTTGGTCATAAAAAAACTAGATTCTCAGTGTATGTGAGAAAGGTGGACTAATACAATGCGTATGAACTAAAAAAATCATAAAATATGTTATAAATAAAAGATCATACTTCATTAGGTTTTCCTTCCTCATCTTTGAATTTGTAACTTAAGGATTAAAAAGTATTTGGTTGGAGATTTCATACAAATATGTGTAAATTATAAATGATTACAGAGCTTCATGCTTGATGTTTGTAACTCATGTGTCTGTGTATATGCCTGAAGACATAAGTGGAATAATGTTTACTGAAGCATTCACAGTGGTTATGTCTGAATTGTGGGATTTCAGGTGATTTTTGATTTTCAATCATCAGTTCTGATTGAATTTTTAACAATATAAAAGTGTCATTTATAAAGACAGTGGTTGTAGTGAGGGAAACGGAGAGTTAGAGAGGGGTGGGACCCCCAGGTCAGTTACCTCTAGCTGCACAAGCAGGTTTGTATATTTACCCATGTTCCATACAAAGGCCACAATTTTCTATGTCCCAGGGAAGAAAAGGTTGGGAAGCACTGCAAAATATATATGTTCAAACTTAGTGTTGCCTTGTGAGTAACTAATGGGTACAACCACACACACACACACACACACACACACACACAGCAGTCCAAGTAAAGTCCATCTGATTTGTTAAAAGTGGAATTTTTATTATTAAAACTTTAATATAATTACTTGCTTTTCTTGCCAACCCCCCACAAATGTTTGTGGAGTGTGGGGCAGTAACCGAAAGTAGCTCAAGTGGAGAAGTGCTAGTGGGGAACTATAATTCTGGCCCAAAGCCATTAGGAATTCATTCTAGACCATAAACTACCTTTTTAACAAGCTGATTTCCCTTGGAAATATTTGAGTTTGTTGTTAGAACTGTTTGTGCAAGAGTGTTTTACTGTTATTTGCCTAGAAAGAGTCATTTGGGCTACATCCATGTCTGGTTAGAGGGATCACCCACATTAGTGGGCATTGTGAGCTTATTGACTTACAGGCAGAGACCTGCAGTCCCTAAGTCCCTCTGAGCAGATCTTCTCTGGAATTCCTCTGAATATGCACAGGGCAATTTTTTTTTTTAAACATGAAGAAATTCAAATAGACTGGAAACTTGCCAAGTTTAATTTTGACACATCTCAAGATTAGAGTGTCTGTGTAAATGGAAGGTCAGAGTTGTGCCTTGGGGCTACCACTTTGGGACTCAGGACTGTGGGATGTCCATCAGACGGAGCTGTAAACGCCAGTACGTGAGTGCTATACATACTGATGGGGAATGTTGGCATCTTTCCATGTCATCACTCTCTCAATTCTCGAAATCACTAAAGTATTATTCTTTCTGTTGGGAATGGCAAGAAAAGCTATTCTCTCTGTATTCCCTGCTCCTGGGACATGTGCCTATTTGCTTAAAGACTGGTCTTTGAATTTAGGGTTGCAAAAGAAAAGAACCACAGCAGTCTGCTTCAGAAAACCCTTCTCTCTTTTGAGATATAACTGGATTGGTGATTCGTGTCTGTTTGTTAATTGCAATAAAGCTGCTATTGTAATTTAGAATGCTTGTTAAGAATAGTCCAACAGTCCTCTAAGGGACAATAGATAACATGCTATGTGTCTTGCTTAGGGAGCTCGTAATTATTTTACTGTAAATGAATCTAACAATAGCCCATTTGAAAACCACAAGAGGGACAAGCTTTGAGGGAGGAGTGTTAAAATCAAGGCTCTTCTTTATTGACTACATTCATCAGCCCAAATTACTGGCAATAAAGTTTTTAGAGAGGTTCGAATAAAGTAAGTAAAATAATTAAGGTTCTTTTCAGTTACTGTAAAAAATTCTTAGTATGAGTGCATCTTACTTAGACTCATTTTCACCTTCCTTTTAATGGAAGTTTTAATGTTTTATATTATGTAATGATGACTTTTTGCTTTTTAAAAGGCTACCATACCAGATCAGAGACTTGTAAATTTTTCTTGTAGGAATTGCTAGGTTATTCTCACTAACTTGACATGTTAGAGCTGCCTGCTCTATTGTATTTTTCACTTACGCTAATTTTTTTTTGTTTTCTGGGGAAAAAACAGGTGTAGATTAAAGTCAGGTATGAGTAATAATTTTGGGTGGTATTATTAGAGTAAATAAAGGAAAAGTTAGAGAAGCACATTTTCTTTCCGTGGAAAGACTTTCAAAATGATGTGT
The DNA here is from genome assembly GCF_009762305.2 of Zalophus californianus. Classification (NCBI taxonomy): domain Eukaryota; kingdom Metazoa; phylum Chordata; class Mammalia; order Carnivora; family Otariidae; genus Zalophus; species Zalophus californianus. The sequence goes on along the minus strand of NC_045606.1, from coordinate 68,792,756 downwards.
TGGCTGAGGAAACTCTAGGTAAATTATTAATTTTCAAAAATTTCAAGATATCTATCTATCTATAGATCTATCTATATCTATTACTCAAAGCAAAACAGCTTGTTGTATGTCAAGCTGATGACTCAGGTATATGCACCCTTCTAAGTCAAACCAACTTTTGGTTCCACTCTTTTCACTGTGTCCCTTTATGCCACCTGTGCTCCACCCAAGCATAATTATTACTTCTTAGAATATTCAGTGCACCTTCAAGGTTTGGGGAATGATTTACCCTCAGTCTTGAATGTTTCTAATCCCAATATCTGTATGCCCAAAACTTAAGACCCCTTCAAATCCCACTCCCTCAGGAAGTTCTCCCTAATTGGGTGGAATGAATGCGCCCTACCTCTGCAGTCCCACCTACACAACAGTGTAGGTGAATCTCCATGTAACCTCAGAAAAGAAGCTTTTATGCCCTGTTCATCATGACCCCACTCCCATGGTCAGATCACTGTTCTTTTGTCCCCTAGCATTTCCTTTAACTTAGAGTATATCACTCTTTATTACATTTAGTTTTCTCTATCTTCCCTGTTAGGCTAGGAGTTTTAACTTCTCACATGCATTTCTTCTCCTCCATTCCTATTGCCTCTGCACTGGTTGAAGTCCTCATTTTCCCTCTGAGATGGCTGCAGCGACCTCCTTTGTGCCTGTCCCCAGTCTTCTGCCCTTGAATCCCTTCTCCACACTATCCTCTAGAAGTATCTGTCGAAGTTCAAATCTGACCATGCTGGTCTTCTCCATAGATGCCATGTGCCATGAGAATAAAGTGTAATCTCCTTAGTGTGCCAAATTAAAAAAGGCTGTCTGTGATCTGACCCCTGTCCTTCTCTTGGAGCCCAAATTCTCACTACTTGGGGCTTTATACCTTACATTCCAGCAGTGCTGAGCTAATCTTATTTCACTCTGAGGCTTCTGATATGTTTGATTATGGACTTCGCTCAAGGTGTTCCTTCTGGTTGTAATGTTTTTCTTTAAAACATAGTTTATTTCTGATCATCCATCAAAGGTCCATTATTACTTCCTCCAGAAAGGCCGCTAGATCAGTGGGCTGCTCTCTGGACTCTTAGAGCATCTCAATACATACTCATATTATATTCTTAGTATATTATGGTGTATTATATTCTTAGATGTATTATAATCTTAGTGATATGTTTATAAGGAAAAGGCAATTTCTTATTTATGATTGTTTCCTTAAGGTCTAGCATTGTATTTGGCCCACAGTGGATTCCCAGTAAGTGTTTGAATAAATGGATGGAAGAACAGAGATTAAAAATATCCCACAGGCCATAAGAAGAAAGGCCAGGAATACAAATCTTGGGGAAAAATCAAGATATGAGTTTTATAGCAAAGATTCTGTTGGTAGCTTCAAACTTAAGAGATGAGTCTGTGGGGATAAGGGCTAGGAGTGTAACTCTTGTGGAAGGCCTATATTGATTCTGCATAAATGTCCCTTTGGGGCAGGTAGCTGCTTAGTGGAGAGAAGGCTACCTTTCAAGATTCAGATAGGTGGCTGTGGTTGGGAATGGTCTTAAAGGGATAGCCTGGATTTATTTATTTGGGATTCAGAGGTAGCCTGGATTTTGAGGCAGGAAAGCACTTATTGGGGAATTAGGCTGAAACACAGGCTGAAATCTTGGAAGAGAACTGGAGAATAAGATAAATGACCACAGGCTAACTGTATAGAAGCTTGACTACTGCAAAACTGGGCTAGAATATTTAGAAAGTGCAAAAGGATTGCTGAGCAAATGAGAAAATGTCTTGCAGATCTTTTTCTTCTTTCTGCCAGTGGCCTGGATTGGTCTTGGATTCTGGGGTGTGTGGGCATAAAGAGGAGGGCTAAGTGAGCATTGTTGAGAAGGTCGGAATTCTGCTGTAGAAGCAAGCTCAGGCTGGACATAACAGTGAGCTTGGCTAGGCTCTTTCTACTTTTATTCACTTCCCATTTCTATTAACATATCAACATTTTTGCAGCTGCATTTGCATCAGCCAGTCAGTGATTACTTTGGGACTCTTACTACACATTAAGCACCGGTCAAGGCTTTGGGATTATAGTGGTGAACAAGACATATGGTTCCTTATGGAGCCTAAGTAGTGAAGTAAATGTACAATGAACAAATAATTTCAAATGTGATTAATCACACTAAAGGGGCAGTGCACAATGACTTGGGAGAATATAGTTTCAATTTAATTTATTCTGGGGAATCAGGGAAGGTTTGTAGTGGACGTGACATTTGAGTGGAGATCCAAGGAATGAAGAGTTTGCTAGAAAAAGTAAGGTGGAGAATGTATAGAGTCCTCAGTGTAAGCAGAAGTCCTGAAGTAGGATAGAGGGGTGTGGCAGAAGGCCAGCATGGTTTATATGAGCCTGAGGAGCTATAGTAGCGGCTTTTTCTTGGAGGCAATGGGAAACCACGTTAAGGCTTTTAGACCTGTTCTAAAAGCTATAGAAGTCTTTGGAGAATTTTAACCTCATCATGTTTGTTTTGGAATGATTGCTCTATCTGCACTATGGAAAATAGACTGAAGTGGGGCAAAGGTAGAAAAGGAGTATCTGGTTAAGATGCTATTGTTGTGATCCAAGCATGACATGATGCTGGCTACATCAGGGTAGAAGTGGGGAAGAAGTCATTGGGGAGATGCGGAGGATGTGCAGGAAGAGAATAGACAGCTTTGGCCAACAGATTAGATGTGGCCAGAGAGAGAGAATGGTTAAGAGTGACTTGTAAACTTTGAGCAACTTGCTACACGGTGGGGTCTTTTTCTTTTCTTTTCTTTCTTTCTTTCTTTCTTCTTTTTTTTTTTTTTTTTGAGGTAGGTTTTGCATAGAAATTTGTGTAGGGGATTTTCATGGGGGAGGAGTAAGTGCTTTTTTTAGAGATGCCTCTTTTGTATGCATAACATCAGGAAAATACAATTCTGTCTTTCCAGGGGACTGAGGAAAAATGCTGTGAGTAAGAAAATAAGCAGATAAATACTTGTATTTTCATTAGATGGAAGTCTTTTCAGGTCAGACTTGCAGTCTGTAAATTATTGAAATATAGGTATCATGTAGAAGTTACTTTGATTAAACTCTTTACCTTGGAAACTACTTTCCAAAGGGTAGGCTGTTACTCGGTAAGCCTTTTAAAAGTTGTTTTTGACAGCTAATTTGCTCACATAATAGCACCAGGTTTCTTCTCTTGTGCTTCATATTTTTTAAAAGAGGAAAAAATTTTTTTCCTTTATAATGAACTCTGATAAATATGAGATAATTGATGGATTATATCTGCATAAAAAGACTTCAAGTTGCTAAATACAATACTCACGATAAATGGAATGCATTTAGATTTTCAGTCCTGAGATTGCATTCTGGCACTGTGCTCAAGAATAATACTGACATTTTGAACAAATGAAAAGCAGATCAGGAGAAGAGGTTTCTTTAAGGTAACGCTGAAGTTTATTTATCATAATGGGAGGCAGGTAATGATAACTTTCAAGTAATAGAATCTATGCTATAGTACATTCACTTGATACATTTTCTCTGAATATAGTAGTTTTTTTAAAAATAAAAGGTGAGGTAGAGCTTCCTCTTGCCCCACTTAATGGGCACCTACATTGTAGGCACTACAAAAAGCAAATTGGTGGTTTTCAGATCAGTGGGGAAGATACACACACACATGCACACACACAGAGACACACACACACATACAAACACATGCACACACACCTGGATGGTGCAATGGGTAGGAATTGCAAAGGTTAATAATATGCAAATACTAATGAGTAATGCCTAAATCGAATCTTGAATGGCAAGAATAGTTAGCCAGTATGGAGAGAGGTATTCTAGAATCACACCTTAGTATGTGGAAATGGCAGATGGACAGAGGTGTTAAAAACCATGACACATTCTGGGAAGTTCAGGTTGTCCAAGATAGTATGACCAGAATGTTGGGTGCTTAAGAAGGAGATGCAGGGGCGCCTGGGTGGCTCAGTCGTTAAGCGTCTGCCTTCGGCTCAGGTCATGATCCCAGGGTCCTGGGATCGAGTCCCACGTCGGGCTCCCTGCTCTGCGGGAAGCCTGCTACTCCCTCTCCCACTACCCCTGCTTGTGTTCCTGCTCTCGCTATATCTCTCTCTGTCAAATAAATAAATGAAATCTTTAAAACAAAAAAAAGAGAAGGAGATGCAGCAGTGATGCTAGAGAAATAGGTAGAAACCTGACTGCAAACACCTTCCTGTGCAAAGCTAACAAGTCTGACCTTTATCTTGAAGACTTTTGGTTGCTATATAAGGATTTTAAATAGGGAAGTCATATACTTGCAGATTTTCATTTTAGAAAGATCATTGCACAATTTTTTGTTGGTGTAGCAGAAGGGACAAGCCTGGGTAGACATGGATGGCTCCCAGGTTTTGGCTTCGAGTGAGAAGTCTGATTGTCTTTTTGCTCGTATCTTTATTTATCAAACACAGTTTGATGCTTATGAAGGTTATAGAATTGGCAAAAAAGGCTCAGGAAAGGTCCCAGAGAAGTATTGATCAGACAGGTAAAGGATAAGAACATGGTTTCTAGATGTGTACATGCCTCAGAAGTAAAGGGAGAGCCTTCAATTTTTTTTAATTTTTTAAAAATTTTATTATGTTAGTCACCATACAATACATCATTAGTTTTTGATGTGGTGATCCACGATCCATTGCTTTCGTATAACACCCAGTGCTCCATGCAGTACGTGCCCTCCTTAATACGCATCACTGGGCTAACCAATCCACTCTCCCCTCTCCCCTCTAAAACTCTGTTTCTCAGAGTCCATAGCCTCTCATGGTCCATCTCTCCCTCCGAATTACCCCCCGCTTCATTTTTCCCTTCCTTCTCCTAATGTCCTCCATGCTATTCCTTATGTCTCACAAATAAGTGAAACCATATGATAATTGACTTTCTCTGCTTGACTTATTTCCCTTAGCATAATCTCCTCCAGTCCCATCCATGTTGATGTAAAAGTTGGGTATTCATCCTTTCTGATGGCTGAGTAATATTCCATTGTATATATGGAAAAGGGAGAGGTTTCAAATAGAAACTAGTAGCCAATGGTGTCATATGTTAGAGACAGATTGAATAAGGACTAAAAATTCTCCACTGAGTTTCACCAAAGGGGGTGTCAGTGGTCAGTATGAAGAGAACAGTTTTGACAGAGTTATTGAGGGTAGGCAGATGTGGGATTGTTGAGAGCTGAAGACTAATTATACATTGTAGTTGGGGTATATAGTCGTTTCTTCAGTTAGCTGAGCAAGAAAGGAAAAAGGGACATAGGGTGATAGGACATGGTGATATGTGAGAGGAGTAGTTCTAAATTGCAGGAGGTTTGAGCTTATTTATTTGCTTAGGTAAAGTGCAGGAGAGAGAGAGAGAGAAAGCGATTAAAGATGCAGAAGAGGGAAGGCAACACTGATGGATGGTAGTCCCTGAGGGAAGTAGAATGAATGGGATCCAACACCAAGGTGTTGGCCAAGAACGGTGTAGCTCCAGGTACATTTCTAAGGGGACTTTGATTAGGAAATGCTTAGGAAAGCATTTCCATGTGATGTCTTTGTTCTTAGTCTTCTTGTGGATGAGTTAGTGGGGCTTAGTTGGAATTAAATACATGATTCCATATTTTGATAATATAATTCTATAATTTGTTACCTTTTCTCTCACAATGTGAACATTAATAACTTGTTTTTTTAACTGTAATACATACTATCAGCAATTAAAATTCATTTTTAACACCATATACATAGAGAGGACAATTCATTGTATGATGCTTAAATTACAACAATTATACCTTTTTATTCTTAAACTATAAAATGAAGTAAATGACACTCTCTCTGAAGAGATAGGCCATAGGGTATATCAAACACATAGTTTTTGTATTTGCTACTTATTTTTATAATTATTTGCACACTTAAATGTTTTCCAAGATAATATGGGCCTAAAAATCTTGTCATTTGCTCATTCTTCCCCATGAATGATTTTTTTTCTTATACATATTGCATTTCTTAATGCTTAAATGTTTTTTGAGCATGAGGAGACAATATAATAATACAAAAACTTGAAGAAGATTGATGTTTGTTGTGACAAGGAAATGAATCAAATAAAGGTGTTTCTTAAGTGGGCAGATACTGCTTTTGACACAAATTTTCATGGAAGCATCTCTCATCTCCACAGACTCTGCCCTGTCACGTGATCAGTCCTGCCTGGGTATGTGATCTCAGATGCTGGCCACAGTCCTAATGCCAGTGTTCTGAGCCTGGGGTCCTCTCTCTCTGGGTGGGCTTGGCTTTTGTGTCTTATATGGTCACAGGGCCTGGCTCTACTTAATTTAGAAGCAATAAAGAATGGGCAAGATTTGCAGATACCTTCAAGTTGCCAAGGACCAGCAAAGATTGTAGTTTGTATAGAATTGTGAATTTTTACTCATATCTCTACCCTAGGGGTACAGTTTTCATTTTCTGTTGTTTTTTGTTGTTGTTGTTGTTGTTGAGGTTGAATTTTTGAAGCCAGCAAGTTTACCTTTTTGCCATTGTGGTTTCCCATTGCTCCCACCACAGAGCTAAAGCCTATTACTAGAAGGCTGCCATGGGCCAAACCATGAAATAGGTGAAGATTGTCTTTTTTCTAACTCTGCCACCCCCTCCAAACACCTAATACTCCTGAGTTCCTCCTGCCTGTGGGGCTTCACCCAGTGTTAGTGATTGATTGCATCCTAATATCCTACATCTTCCAGGGACATAAACTTTTTAAGAAATTATCTGGGGGGAGTAACATCTCTAAAGGCAGAATATAAGTTTCATTGTTGGGGGCGTTGATGAGTGAGAAAATTAGGGGCAAAAATCTTCTAATTCTAAAACAAATGTATAAATGACTGCTTCCTCTGCTCTTTTTGAAAAATTGGGGTTAGTATTAATAATTAGTGCCAATTAAAAATCCCTTGAATTATCATACTGAAATATGATATTGTATAGGCATGAATGGGCCAACTTTTCCTTATTCTTCTGTGGAAAAGATACTCTGTATCTTCCCTCCCACAGACATGAGGGAACAGTCATTGTTTAGCATTTCAATTTGTGGTCTATCTTGGAATCATATTTTAATTAACCCAGCCAACACTTTTGTGTGCGATAAGTGATATTATCCCTGTAGTATAGTATAGAGAAAAAAATGTGATCTAATCTAAAAGCATGAAAGGAAAAAAAATACTGCTCTTATCAAATCTGTTAAAGATTGGGTTAAAGAGATAGCTCAAAGGTTAAGGGTCTCCTGCTAAGAAGTTGCCCAGTTAATCAGTAAGAGAATTGGAATAAGAGCATCTGAGCTTCTGGCCTCTTTGGGCACAGAGTCACTGTTTCCTCTGAGGCTGTGTTAATAATCACGGTAAGTGACCTCAGGAGACCACGGCTCCGAGCAATGAAGCAGATAGCATGCTTCCCCCATCACCCTACAGCTCATGAGCCATAATGCTACCCAAGCGGGATGCGAATGTTAAATAATAACAAATTAGGCTGTGTTGAAATCATGGCTTTGAATATATCTCAGTAACTTTCTGTTTCCAAAGGACTTTAAGTTATATTTATAACCCATTCAAACTACTTAAAATTCCTCTAATTCAAAATCACTATGCTTCTTTTCAGTGCTTAAAGAAATAGCTATCTGGTAGGACCATACATACTCTGATGGTGAATTTGTATTTAGAAGGAAGAAAGGTTATTGGCCTCATAACTGGGTGAGGTCCTACAAAAGTTTATAGGAATATAGTATATTAGCACTAAAAGGAATCTTGGAGGTTGGGAGGAAATGAATTTGTAATTGGGATCTTCAGAGCAAACTCATTATCAAAACCACATAGATAACAGGGTTTTAAATCAGTTAATATTAGTCTTTGGAGAAGCAAGCTTTCTGGAACATTGGAAAGCTAGGGCAGAGAAATTGACCAATGACACCCTGACTCTGCTTTCTCCATCTGGATGGAGGCTGTGACCTTGCTCATGCTGAGTTTGATTCAACAACTAGAGGAGCTGCTGTTTGTAAACATTCAAGTTCCTGCCCTCATGACTCTTGTATTATAGTCCAGGAAGACAGACAGACTAGTTAAGTACGATATGGTTTAAAGTATGTTTCAATATGTTTGAAGTGTGTCCGATTGCAGTATGTGCTATGAAAAAGATGAGTTGGAAAAGAGGCATGGGGTTGTGTGTGTGAGCAGCTGTGGTGATTTTCCATAGAGTGGTCAGGGAAGAGCTCAGTGGCTAATCAGTCATTTTCCTAGTCATATAGTCATATAGGGTCTACTCATGTAGTGCCTACAACTTCTGTCTTTCCCTATCCATTTCCCTGAATAGAAACAGAAAGCTCCCACTGTATCTCTTCCCGACCACAGAGTCTCTCTCTTTCTCTCTGTCTTCTCTGTCTTATTGTGAGGCATCCATTTTCCTGCTTCCAGCCTAATTTTCAAGGAAATCAAACCTGAATCATATCACTCTCCGCCTCTGAAAGCTTCAGTGATTCCTCATTCCACACAGCGTCTTGACCAGGACGTTCAAGTCTTTCCATGTGGCCATATCTCCTCTTCCCTCTGACATCCTCTCCTGCTGGGCAGGCCACTCTTTGTCTCCCTGTCCATCTTGCTCCACTCTTTCCCCTTTTAGGAATGCTCTTCTACCAGTTGCAACTTTGGCCGTCTTCACAGTTCATCTCAAATGATGTCCCTTTCCATGAAGTTTTTTTCTGATCCTTTCCTACTCCATCCCCGCTACTCCCCTGAAAAAAAATCAGTTTGCGACTCAAAGGTAAGAATTGGTCTTCTACTCATCTTTCATTAGCATGGCTTCTGGCCACTGTAACTGCTCCATAAGGGTTTGTTGAATCAAATTGAATGATACTTACCAGATTCCACTGACAATCAGGTATCTCAACAAAGAGTTGAGATTTCAATGTGGGTTCAATATACTGCTCATGAAAATGTAGCCAAAGTATAGGAGAAAGAGTATTTAATAGAATATGTTTCAAACAGGAAGAGGCTTTCAGTAATATAGCCTCTTCTATGCTCAGGGACAGTTGGAGGGAGAATGTACTCATGTGAGTTTATGTGGGAAGCTGGCTGTCAGCTGAGCCATGTGGAAATGAATCTGCCTTAAACTGTTTTCTGCTAAAATAAGCAACATTTAGAAATGTTGTCTATCTCTTTAGGTTAGTACTAAATTATCCCACAGCTTTCTGAAGCCCATCAAATTAATAATTGTTTCCAATGATCTGTAAACAGGCTTACTTTAAGCAATTAACCCATTTGCTTTGTTAATATAAAAGACTCCAGTGACAAAGGATTGGAAGTTGACAGGGTCAATTCAGGATAGCTGGGTCCTTGCCCATTGGTTCCTTCCCTGATGACCATGCTGCACAGCTGTGTACCAAAGACTTGCCCCTGGAAGATTTAACCTTTTCTCCACTTGAATCCACATTTACCACAACGCAGGAGCTGCTTTTTCAGAAGTGAAAAGAGTCTGGGAATGGACGGCTGCTTCTATAAGCAATAGCCTGTCCCTGGCATCAGGGTGGAGGGGCAGCCTCCCAGCTGGCCATGTGAATTTTCCCTGGATGCTGACCTTGCTATCTAATCTTTCCTGTCTTAATTACTCAGTCAACTTCTGGTCTGTTTGTCTCACTTTCTGGCTTATAATCAATTCATGGCTAGTGCTGGTGTTTAGCCCTGAATTTCACATCCATAGGTTGGATTCCTTTTGGGCAGAAATCTAAAAAAAATTCCTGCTCAGAGGACTAGTTTCTTCTGGGTACGTTTTCTAGAAGCGAATTTGCCAAGAGGGTACACATATAAAACAAAACAAAATAAACAAAATCTCCATCTGCTCTTTCTAGCAGAAAGGATTTGGAAGCATCTTTCCTACCCAAAGGATTAGACTCTGTTGGGCAAGCTCATAGACTCAAATCTGGCTCTCTTCTCTTGGAGTGATGAGGCCTTTTAATCCTACATAATTTTAATCCTACATAACATAGATGAATCTAGTACCCGTATTCAAATGATAGTCATCATCTCATTTTAAGAAGAGACAGGTGAAAAACAGTGAATTTTTATGCTTTGAGACTTATTTTTTAATTTTTCTGTATTAATATGTAGGTGTTTCACGTTAGGTGTTAATACTTTATTAGTTAGAAATTTAATTGGGAGTTTTTCTTACACTCTGAGGCTAAGCATGGAGAATCATGACTGTACTCCCTATGTCTGTCTGTGAATATACTAGGGCTCACCCACTCACCCTAGTCAGAACCTTAGGAACCATTTTTTTAAAATATCTAAAATCCATGTATTCTACCTTTTACATACGTTTTCTTATTAAGGTCACCTGTGGCCTCCATTTTGATAAATTCAGTAAAAAAGTCTTAATCCTCATTTTTCTTGCCTCTTGGTTAAGATGACATAGATGACCATTCCCTTTTTCTTGAAATAAGTTTGTTCACTTGGTGTCCGGTGGAGCCGTGTTCTCCCGGTGTTCCTCCTGTTTCCCTAGTCACTCCTCAGTTTTCTTTGCTTGTTTTTCTTCTTTTTTTTTTTTAAAGATTTTATTTATTTGACAGAGAGAGCACAAGCAGGGGGAGAGAGAGGGAGAAGCAGGCTTCCCGCGGAGCAGGGAGCCCGATGTGGGACTTGATCCCAGGACCCTGGGATCATGACCCCGGCCGAAGGCAGCTGCTTAACCGGCTGAGACACCTAGGCGCCCCTGTTCTTCCTCTTTCTGATCTCCGTAACTAGAGTCCCTCAGTGCTCAGTTCTTGGACCTTCTCTCTAACAGCACTGATTTCATCCAGGCTCATGGTTTTAAACACCATCTGTATGAAGATCTCTCCCAAATTTGTATATCTAGCCCAGACTTCTCTCCTGAACTGCAGACTCATTTATGCAATGGTCCACTTCTCATTTACATTTAGATGTCTAATTAGCTTTGAAGTCTAATATATAAAGCTGAACTCCTGATCATTTCTATGAAACCTGTTCCTCTCATAGTTCTTCTCATCTCAGTAAATGGCCATTTCATCCTTCCAGGTTCTCAGGCCAAGACAACTTGGGGTTATGCTTGACTCTTCTCGACTCTTCTCCTTTTCTGACATTTAATCTGTCAGCATATGTGTTTGGTTCTGTCTTCAAAATATATCCAGAATATAGGTAAATTCTCATTACCTCTACCTCTCCAAGCTGCCATCATCTTTTACCTACTTTTTTGTAATGACCTCCTAACTGGTCTCCCTGTTTCTGTCCATGACACTGTACAGCATTTTCTCACATGAGTCACAATTACCATGTCATTTTCTACTCCAAACCCTTCAGTGGTTTCCTGTCTCTCTCGGAGTAAGAGTCAAAAGTGTTATAACCACTAAATGGCACTATACTATCCAACCCTTTATTTAGTACTTTGAACTCATCTTTCTGTGACTTTTCTTTCAGTTACAATATGGCAGCCTCACTGGGCTCCTTGTTATCCCTCCCTGAGCAAACATATAGGACCAGACTGTCAAATGAGACCAACATGAATCAGTGCTCTTAACCTGTATTTACTCTATTAGATGATGTCAAGGACACAGGCAATCAAGAAGCTTGTACAAACTAGAGAATGGTCCCTGATATCAAGGACACCTCCTAAGGTCCCTATATTGGACATGATCTTGGAATAGATGAGGTATCCAAATGAGGTTCATGAGATTACCTCAGACAGAAGGAATATTTAAATTCTGAAACATCTCCATTTTGTACTCTAGAGTGTTGTATTTGTGTGATACAGATATGATACATATCTAATATCATACAGGGAGACATACCTCATAAATTTTAGCTTCTATTTACTTAGGTCATCCTTAACTAGGGACATCTTGCTACAGGCATTTCAGAGTTTGTTTCTTCTTCCTGGGTTTAATTATCCAGAAGTCCAGATGACAGGTGTTTAGGTAGTTGCAACCCTTCTTCCCCCAATCCCCTTTCCTCCCACTCATGCAAGCACAGTCCCGCTTGCAGGGTGATCCTTGAAATGCTCTGGACCCAGATACTCTCCAGCCTGCTCCTTAACTTCCTTTAGATCTTTACCAACGTTCTTGGTGAGATTTTAAGCCTACTCCCTAATACATTCTCTTCCTTTTCCTAGCTTTTCCCCTTTTGTACTTCTCCCTATCTGCAATCCTATTATTTTACTTATCCATCTTGTTTGTAGATTGTTTATGAGATTAGAATATCACTTCCATTAAGGTAGAGATTTTTGTTCATAGCTCTGTCCCTAGTGCCTGAAATAGCATGTGACCATGGTGGGTTCTCACTTTATATTTGTTGACTAAATGACTGTTTGTGTGTCCCCAGTGCCACCACCACGGTTGAGGACCTGATCATTCCCCACATTGATTACTATTGTCATCTCCTAACAGACTGCTGGTACATTGTTTCCAACATGATTTCTCTCAAACTCAAATCTGCTCTCTGGTCATATCTCAGTCCTGCTTAAAATTCTTCAGTGGCTCCCATAGCCTTCAGGATAAACTCCATATTTCTTAGCATGACACTCAAGGCCCTCTCTACCTCTCCAACCCCAGTGCAGTTTCTCTCTCTCACTCATACTTATGTGCCTTTTCCTTTCATTTTGTTCTTGAATTTTTGTGCCTGAAATGATCTGTTTCAATCGTTTGAATAGCTCCGTAGTGATTTAGCCTAAAGCTCTTTCATGTAATGTCTTATCTTATTCCCTTTTGTCTGGGTTAAGGGTTCTTCTTCTGTAACAACAGTGCCTGTCTCTGCTATAGGATTTACATGTGATTTAGTAATTGTCCTTGAATGTATATGTCTTATTTCCTAGACTCCAAGCTTCTTGAGTTCTATTCATTTTGCATGTCCCAGACATTTGGTAATTTGGTTCACAGTAGGTTCTCAAAATGTGTTGAATGAGTGAAGCCCTACACCAAGGAGTAAAGGGCATTTAGATAGCTATAGCTTTTAAAAATAGTTCTGACTTGGCTATACAAGACACAGGAGATTGTCTCCTTGATCTCACGGATCAGGTCTCACAGAAGGATACACAAAGAATAGCAACTAAGTAGGTATCCCTGCTAGGATCAAGTCTGGGAGGAAATGATGATGTTGGTGATGTTGGTGAATGCTCAGAGAATATTGCACGGTGCATTTCCTTCAAAGTATTGAATTGTGAACAGGGAACTTTGAGGAGGAGCCTTGTTCATCTTTATCCCATACTTAAAAGCTCTGGAGGAATTAAATCCTTGTCATGTTGTTAAATAGGTCAACTTAAAGAAGTTAATGGAAATTTTTTGACCCATGATCTTGTTACATTATGCTGTGAGTCAAGTGTTAACTAGAGAAGGGCACATTTTCCGCTGAGATTCACAACTCTTGGCTTGCTAGAATTGTTATTTTTGATTCTAAATGTCCAAATTTATAATTTACAACACCACAGTTTGTTATCGCCATGGATGTTTACACTGAAATCAAGATGAATAAAAATAATCATTTATAAAATGTCATTAACCTACTGATTTATTAATTTAGGCTGGTATGTCTTTATGAAATGCCTACACATAGGAAACCTGATAGGGTAAATTGAAAAATTCTATATTTTCAGGTATTTTTAAATATAATTCATGTTCCTGTAATTTGTAATATCTGTTTCAATTATTGCATTGTCTTTTTTGAGAAAACAATATCCTGCTCATATATTTCATATAAAAATGACTAACTCTTACACCTTTTTAAAAGTAATGCACTGTGTTATAATTAAAATGTTTTGGGAAATAGATTTACAAGGTGTAGAAGAGAACTGATATGAGAAGATCCTTTAGAGATTTAGACCAGCACATTGCCTTGTAGGTGTTATCCCAAAATATTGTCTTTTTTTTGCTTTTTAAAATTAACATAGTCTCCTTAGATTAAGTCCAAAAATGACTTACCTTATACTAAATTCTGTTCTGTAGTGAACTGGCCGATGGACAGTATAGCTCCATCTCAGTATTGTAGAGTTTTTTTTTTTATTTGTTTATTTATTTATATTATTGTAGAATTTAGATTACAGTTTAGGTAATTGTTTCCTCAATTATGTGCTAGTGACCATAAATATAAACGTTTGAAAGTTGGAGTTTTAACATGCTATTTTTAAAATATACTCTTCTTCAGAAAGCCGATATTTTAAAGGGGACTGCTATATATGTGAGCTATTATATAGAAGATATGCAAACATGAATGAACAAAACAGAAGGTTCTTAGTGATTAATTGAAATCCTTCCTACTGTTCTGTGAACATATTTTATATTTTACTCTTGGTCTTCTTGTTTTCAATCACCTTTTTTCTTTTTAAGTATGTACATTGCATATCTTTGGATCACCCCACGTTTAAGGATGACATGTTAGCTGATCTTTAATTTATTCCTCCAAATGTCTGCTTCATTCAAATTTGTGATAGAAGGAAAGAACAATCTTTAGTTATTATTTTATTGATATTCCAAGAATTTTTAAATTGTTCTTTATTGCACAAAGTTGTGGTGTTCGGTACAATAATACATTTTTGTGTGAGGGCAACATGCCTTGCTTAATTACTGAATCAAATATCCTTTGGAAAAAGGGATTTTGAAGATGTATAGGCCATATATTTTTTACCAAAGTAATCATTCACTGTGTTGTTTAAGTAAATAAGCTAAATAAGCTCATGATGAGTTTTTAATTTCTAAAGAAATGAATCAGTAGGGCAAAGGGAGGTGCGAAGTCTTAGAAGAATTTGCCTTGTGTAATAATTGAAGAATCGCTTGGGTAAAATCCCCACGGATCTAGCTTTTGTTGGATGAAAGAATGCAATTACATTAAAAATTAATACTTCACTGTAATATGAAACCAGTGCTGCCTGAATTATTATGTGCCAAATTAGGTTGCTGTAAACAATAACAAAATGGGTGACTGTGCAGATGGAAGCTCGGAGTTATTTAAACTTGCAGTGCCTTGTTTAATGAGATGCAGTGAGAGCAGAAAATGTTTAATTTAGTAACGGGTGACCTGAATCACTCTGTCCTACAGAATGATAGGCTTTGGATTAATTTCCAGTTAAAACAAAATATAACTGAATAACCACTCCTATTAATATATAATGTGGACTATTTCATATTATCCAGTTTTTAGTTAGAGAAATGGCAGCTTTCAGTGGGTTATTATGGTTTTTATGTGAAACACAGCCAACCAAATTAAGTCTTTGTTAGTTTTTTTCCCCTTGGAGAATCTGAGAATGCTTTTTGTTTCTTTCTGGTTGGATTACATTAAGATCATAATCTAATAAACACCTTGAAGGAAATCTTATTTTAGTATTTGTCTGGAATATAATTGTGTAAGTCTGGTCTGCTTTTATAAATTGTAGGTGGTTTAAGATGATTAAATAAAAACAAGATGGACTGATCTCATATTTAGAAAGATCTCTGGAGTCGATGATCAACCCAAGTATTCTTTAGTTAAGTATCTGAAATGCTTCTTGGCATTATTTTCCATCTTTTAGACTTAGTGCACTCTCCTCAAAGTTTGAGTATTTTGGAAACTTCTCTCTCAGGGGGTATGAATTCACAGTTTATGATAATTAAATGTGGCAATTAAGGGCAGGAAGTTGAATTATTTAAGAGCCACCTTGCATCACTTTAGGGATACTCAGGCTATGGTTATCCTGTGATGGGGAAACACACACTTACATTCAATATTAAAGACTTTTCACTCTAGGCGGCATGGTCCTCTATGAACAGTGGACATGTAGTGAACATCTGTGGCAAGAATGAGAAGCTGCAAGTATGCTTTAAACTTCTTTGTAAATGTGGAGTACTGTTTATTGTCTTAATCCCCCTTCAATGGGATGATTTCTTGATATATCTTATTCATTTGGAGTTGGTTTCCAAACTAAATTAAAAGAAAAAAACATGTGCCATGTTAATGCGGTGAATGAAAATGTGTCCTTAGAGTCACTCTTGTAAGCATTTAGTGTTAGGGATATGATTGTGTTTCTTTTTCACATCTGAACTCTGCACAGTTATAAAGTGGTATTTTTAAAAAATATTGAATATTAGATTCAAATATTTTTCAAATCCAAAAATTATTATAGTTCACATGTACATAAGTTGCAGGTGTGGAACCTTAGATCTGTTTGATTTAAAGGCAAAACAAAGGGTTACATTTACATATGCCATTTTGTAACTCTGTAACTTTGGAAATAAATGTTTTTGTATTGGAAAAAAAACCCAGCATAATGGGTGCCTGGGTGGCTCAGTTGGTTAAGCATCTGCCTTCAGCTCAGGTCATGATCCCAGGGTCCTGGGATCGAGCCCCACGTCAGGCTCCCTGCTCAGTGGGCAGCCTCCTTCTCCCTCTCCTCCCCTGTCCTGCTCTCTCGCTCGTTCTGTCTCAAATGAATAAATAAAATCTTAAAAAAAATAAAATTAACTTTGAATCCCAGTTTAGCAAAATATTCCTCATAAAGAATCCCACTGTTCTCATTAGTAGACTTATATTACCAAAGAGCTCTCTATTCAATTATTATCATATATATATATATATATTTGTCAAAAATCTCTGGACATGGAAAAAAATGTGTTGGTGGTGGTAGTGGTTATAAAAGTAGGTGTTGTTGAGTGGAGGTGGAATTGTCATAGAATTCGCAATTTGATCAGTCCAAAACTGCTGATGTATTAATTTGGAATAATAGATTAAAAATGTAAACTGGTTATATCTGGGTATGAGATCATGGGCAATTAAAAAATTTATAAATCATGTTAATTGAGTTACATCTAAGAGTTGCATATATGTTTCCTATGAAAAATTGACATTGATAAAGAGCTAAAGATTTTTTTCCAGAAACAAAACATACAAACTATAGATAAGCCTTTGTCTGTAACTTGATTTTTTTCTTTTTGCCTATATTAATACATTGGGCTCATTGTTTATCCAATAAACTAGTATTAAGTATACTGACAATGTACCTGAGGATTACATTAGCACTTTGAGTATGGTATTAGATAATGAAATGTCCCGTTTCAGATGAGTTTTTCATCAAGCATAGCATGCTTGCTTTCGTTTCTGTTTACCAGATCAGATACCTGATAGGTGAAAACAAAAGTATTCTGTATTTGTTATGGTCCATATTTGTATGCCGTCCCTTGGGTAGATTTGCATATATTCAAAGACTTTTAGGATCACTGTAGAATGCTTAGGGCCATCCACTTGACTTTGGGATGAGCAAAACGAAACCAAACAAAGGCAAACAGATTTCTGCTCAAATGAAAACTAGTTAACTTGTTTTTTTCTACCATTCATAGCCACCAAAGCAAACTTTTTAAAGCCTTTATCACTCAGAAATCTCTTCGAATGAGGCTATTTTGGGGAAAAAATGCTTAGCTGAAATCAGAGGTAATTTGATGCATGTCTTCTATGTCTTAGTGAATTGGTTCTAAATGGCCTTAAAATCTGTGCAGTTAGATAATTTCTGCAAATATTTTGTTTAGTACTTGAGTGTTTTGCACAGCATTGATGTAGTTGCTCTTATTTAAAAATCAATATATTTCACCTAAGAATCTCAATTTCTGTTTTGTTTTTTTTTGGTTGGTTTGTTTGTGTTTCATCAAGCTCTTCTGTACCCACACCTCTGTCTGGCAGTGGTTTTCTGGGGCTGGAATGAACATTCTCCTCCTTTGTTCACTAAGGGTCCCACTGGGCCTGTTCACTTACTTCTTTTACTTGCCCAGCTTTTGTAAACATTTGACTTTGTCAGCCTTGGCCTAAATACTTCTCTGACTTAAAAGTTGTCTGTAGCAGGTGTTGAGAGCCTCAATACACATTGATACATATTTTGTGATTCTTTCCTAACATACTTTGATCCCACCTAGTCTGAATGATCTTTTTGAAACCCAAATTTGAGATTGCCCTGATTAAAGCTCTTTGAGGTTTAAGTGGCTCTCTTCATATCTTTGATGTAGCTTTTCATGACCTTGGCCTTGACTTTCTCTCAAGGGCTTTATTATCTGGAAGTCCCTACAAGCAAACAGAATCCCCTCTAACGTCCTCCTACCTCTGAACCTTACATGTTCTGTTACCTAGAGTTTGTTCCCACCCTTGTTCATCTGGCTTAGAGCTCCTCCTCTTCCCTGGGCAGCCTGCCCTCATGCTCACTCTTCCTTCTGGAGCAGAGTGCCCCATCCTGCTGGCTGGGAGCTCCTTGAGATCTGGCAAGGTCATCTTTTGCTGCATTCTACACCTACTCACTGCACCTGTGAGTATTCATTTAGTAAATGGTTCCTAAGGTTTTTGTTTTTGTTTGTTTGTTTTTTGGTGTCATTTGCCTGTTATAATTCTCTCATAGCATTGAAATTTAGATAGTTTACATTTTGAGAAATGTTTAATTTTAGGGGAGAAGTGACAGATTCCCCTCCCCTGTCCCACAGTAGATATTCTAGGCAAGACCTTTATCACATAAAATTGTTTTGGATTCCAATAAGTCTCTTAAAAATTCTGCGTCTCTCTTTTTAACTATATTTTCTACTTAAGATAGAATTGGAAACATTTGTAGAAATTAAAGGAAGTATAGGAAGTATTAGTAAAATCTGTGAAAGTTTTATAACTCTAATCATATCATTTTTACTTTTAAAGGAAGCACTTTATATGGACACAAACTAAATCTTTATTCTTATAAATAATGACATTGCCAATCTTGGAACTTAGTAACTTTTAAAACGTAGTCTCCTAGCAAGACTCTCGTATTTTAGAATAACATGCAGTAGAAAATGCCATTTTCCAATGCTTGGGACTAAAAAACCAAATTCATGCATCTGAAACAATATCAAAAGATATCTCTGAATAATTATCTGCATATTGTGCCAACGTTACTAATCTTAAATAGATTCTTCACAGGTTCTCAAAAATAGAATTTTAATTCAAATGCTCAAAAAGCACAGTTTAGTGTTGGCTTTGAGCCTAATGCAACATTGGAGCCACATATTATTCCTCAGTGGCTGGTATTCTTTTCCTCTGTTACCTCCCATCCCAAATTATTCCCTGTCCCCTTTCCCTTTTCCACTAGTGGTGTCCACTAACCTTATTCTTCTCTAATCTTATGACAGCTATTTAAAATATTCTTATGTATTACTTAGAGTACTTGTTCATCTGCTATAATAACTTGTATCTCTGGAATCTGTTGGCCAGTTCTGAGTTTATACTGTACAATTCAGAATTTATTCCATTGACATATTTCTAAATATAAACATATATATAAATTATATATAAATATATATGTAATATAAAATATTTATAAACACACGCATACACACACACACACACACACACACACACTTTGATTTTGTTGTTCTTGTTGGTTGATGGTGCCTTCCTTTTTTGTGTCCCATCATCTGAATAAATTACTTCATTTGATCAAACTCATTCCTAAAGGAAAGAATTCTGTGTGTGGGCTTAGAATAGAGAAGAACATCATTCTTCACTTTAGAATAAAGAGGAACACCACTTCACTGTAGGAAGTGATGATTGGTGAGATTCTGAGAAATGCTCTCTTCTCCATAGTTAAAGTAAATTCTGTTCCTCTTTTCTGCAGATGCCACAGTTTTCACAGATGGGAGAATGTTTTGTTAGAAGACGGTATACTAGGTAGGCCTTCAGAGTTTCTTATATTAAGGAGTACAACTCATGAAGAAAGGGGTGACAAGGACATTACATTTCTAGGTAAAAGATGGAAGTTCAGTAGAAAAGGTACCCACCACCCAAATGAATAGTTTTATACCCTTAGAAGCAGTTTGTAAACATTTGGTAATAAAAAGCAGGATGTATGGATTTGTCTTTTACTTCTCTAAAGTTGAAAATTTTACTTATCTAAAGCATGTAACTTTTTTGTCATATAGGATGGCAGCCCAATACATGAAGGGCTTTAAAATCTGTCATTGTGGGAATTACTAATTCTTGCAATACCAACTCTAACAACTTGGGAGTTTACTAGTGCAGTGAACATTCCTGTCAGTGTGCTTCAGTTACATTGCAGCTTATAATTCTGTAAGAGACTTCGATGGAGAATTACCAGTGATAGTGAACACTATAAACATAGTGTTTCATAGTTCAACACATTAACAAATAAATATTTAATATTTGGCATATTAAATATTTCTGGAATGGTTGAATTATCAGTGAACAAGGCAGCATCATACCATATGTGTATATATATATACACACACACACACACACACACACACACACACACACACACACACATATATATATTTTTAATTAATACTGTTTCTTCTAGAGACAACTGCTACTTACATGGGGTAAAATGTAAGTAAAATGAGTAAGGCAGTTCTTTTGGTAACAGTATTTTCACCTTCAGACATTTGAGTCCCAAGAAAAGTACACAGAAAGAGATTTGTTATAGGACAGGAAAAAAAAAATCTTAAGGTATCCTTTTTCTTTCCTAGTAAAATACAACATAGTAAATATAGGAAATCAAGAAAAAGTTAGAGAAGACCAGATAGTAGATAGTTTCTAAATAACTGAGTTATTACAAAAGGTAATAGTATGCCAGTGTCCATACTTAATTAATTGAGGAATATTTATAAATTTACTTCTCTTTCGTTTTTGGAAAAATTCTAACATGTTCCTGGTTTTAGCCTCTCAGATTTGCTCTCCCTCATGCCTCAGTCATGATTTAGTTGTTCTGTGGTCTTTGGTTGAGTTGGAGGAACATTTAGCGTGGTCATCTAACATGTCTGGCAATTCGGTGATGCATGAAGCCTTCAGAACTAAGAGGGATGGCAAAAATGCCCCCAGTAAGCTCTTACGTGTGATAGGAATGGCTCACTAGGTGACATACAGCTGATGCAAAGTACCCAGGCGATTCAGGGTAATGAACTGTGCTTGGTAGCCTGTTCGATTTTTCAGCACTCCAGTAACCGCTTTTCCCATTGTTCCTTTAACTGGTCCCCTGGATTGTGAGATGCAGCTCCCTTTTGTTTCCCTTTTATCCTCTGGAGTTGGAGCTATGGAAGGCAGATTCATTTATTGTTTAGTTCCATCAGAACGGCTGCAATTCCACAAACAAATTGGACTTCAGTTAGGAGTGCTTTGTCATAAATAATCTTGGAAGAGATTGGATTCTCTCCTAGATGATATACTTCAACTGTACATTAAAAATCAGTGTCTCAGAGGACTGATTTACTGGTGAACTGAGTGATCACTGAGCATCATACACTTGTCCTCCACCCCGCTCTGTTGTAGTCATCTCTATTTCCCTAAAGCACATTCAGCAAAAGTTTATGATAAGGGAAGCAAATATTCTATTTTCTGAATTATTCTTTTTCATTTTAGCCTCCATTTAAAAAAAATCATTTCTAAGATGCACAACTCTTTCGGTGAATAATTTTTCATGATCTGGAAAGAAAACCTATTTCATAGATTGGTTAAGGGCATTTTTCATGGTTGGGTCAGGTGAATCACATTTTTCACATATAATGTTAGGACATTTTAAAATTTAACAACATGTTTTTGCTAGAGGCTTCAAATACCTTAGTAATACCTGCAAATGCCTCCTTCCGTTGACTGTAAAAATGTTATTTTTTGTCCCCATTAAAAGTATATTTATTTCATTTTGTTTCAAGTTATTCAGTTCCATAAATCATTTGGAGACAGAAAATCTAATAGTTTTCCTCCTTGGTGGAACATACGTGTGTATATATAAGGCATGTACCCTATACCTATGTACAAAGATATAACTTAACCTGGTTACATTTGGCTAGACCCTTGGTACTTAAGTTTAAATGCTACGACAAGTAGCACTTTGCTTTCTTGATTCATAAATGCTGCTGTGGTCAGTTATACTGTATCTGTAAGAATCCATTCATGTGAATAGGCTGGGTTGGCATTAATTTTTTAAACTTTTTTTTTTTTTTTTGCTCGACACTTATTATTCCTCAGTGGCTGGTATTCTTTTCCTCTATAAATAACGCATGTTATTTAACTTGAGGTAAATATTATCTCCATTTTTACAGAGAGGAAATCTAACACCTACGAGGGTTAAATGATTTACCCTCATATCACACAGCTAGCAAGTTGTAAAACCAGAATTTGCACGTAAATTTAGTCTGAAGCTTATATACTTCATCTTTGCCTACTACTCTTTGTCTTGTCTAAGGATGAAGTTCTTACAAAGCAAAGAACAATTTGATACATGATAGAAAACAGCCTTGAATGTGTTTTTAAAGTAACTTTTTTAAAAGATCTGTTTGTAACTTTGAATTATTGTTCATTTTTCTAGAGTGAGGTACACCCACAGTAACTTGGAGTGTATTAACAGATGTTTTATATGGACGTACTCTTGTTGGTAATATTCGAAAGGATATTCAATTAATAGTGCTTAGAAAACAAAATGGAAATGGAAATTTTTGCCTAACTCAAGCATAAAAAATAAGGTATTTTGCTCTTAAAGTGTTTTACAGAAGAGTATGCTCATAACACTAGGATTTGCCTCTGCTGGATGTGCTCAGTTATTACTGTACCATGTGTATTTTAGGTGCTCATTGGTTTGCATTTTAAAAGCATTTAGTGTTCATTAGCACTTCAGTGTCTCTAAGACAGAGGGTCCGAGTAGGTGTAATATCTAATGTGATGTTGATAAGCACTTCACCATAGTAGACTTAAGAGTGGGAGTTGCAATGAGAAAGATAATGTTTAATTTTTCCGACATCAAACTTGCATGCCTCACAGAGAAATTAAGCAAAGATAATCAGACTGAGTACCAATATAAATTAGGTCCATACCCTCGACCTGTGAGTACTAGCCTTTATAACAGATTGGACAGCAATACAAATCTGTTAAAAGAAGTAGAACTCTCCCTGATATGAAATAATGGGATTGTCATAGATACAACACATTGTACAGTTTTTCCTTTTAATTACCGTGAGAGAACAAAATCATTTTTTGCAGCTGGTCCTTCTTCATGTTTATTTGCCTTGACTAAAATCTCACGCCTAGGGGTTTAAAACATGACATACAACAGGTGTGAATCTGTACCTAATAAGTGACTGCAGCTTCTGTCCTTCCTGTAAAAATTAGCTAGGTTGTAAACATTTGTAACAATAATAAAGACAGCCTTTTTTTCCCTTAAGTATAAAATGCTTTTCGAACCATTGTTAGATTGTATGTTGGAATCAAATCACAAACTTAAATAAGTCAAGTTATTAAATTACACTTTCTGGAAGAATAGATTTTAGAGAAATGATGAGTTTCAGTCAGTTTAAGTAGAGTTGGCAAGCAGCCATTCCGTATGGCCCTAGTGTGACACTGATTTTTGACTAGAAGAAATGGAAACATAGCAGTAACTGTGTATCCTTAAGGAAACATTCTATAGTATTGACATACTTGGTTGCTTTAAGAGGCACTCCCAAAACTTTATTCAAATTGAATTTTGACCATACTAATGAAGAAATCTATTCATTGTCAAAGTCAAAACATGGGGTGTGAAAATAAGATGCTAATCCCAAGCTATTATCTGAGCAACCATTTCTACCATTCTTCCTTAAGGACACAAGATGTTTTATTTTAGACAAGACCTCTTTTTTTTTTTTCCAGCAAAAATTACAAAATAACACTTAATTACATTTAGTAAGAACACTTAGGCTTACTCATTGTGCAGATAGTCTATCGAAACAAAATCAGTTGATTTGGCTCATTTTTTTCTCCTATATTTTCTCCAGTGATTACTGCTCTCATCTGCTTGCCAAACTGATGGGACTTGGCAGTAAAAAATAAGCAGTTGAAAATGTGGAAGATTAAGTTTTCTGGATTTCATAGATGATCATCAGAGATAAAGATTACAAAAAGTTAGTTTTATCAGGTTGGCATGCTGCATCATGAGTTTGTCTGTTTTCAGTCTTAATCAACTAGACCTAATTTAAGATTCCTTGCCTAGAAAGAACATTGTTTTTGTTTTCCAGATTTTCATAAATTTGGGTTCAACCAAGGAGGTGTTTATAATTCTTGCACAATTTGTCTTTGTCTTGTCATTAAGTGTGAGAACATTATATTCAAATTGTATTAAAAGTGTGTGAAAATTCACAGTGGAAAAAGTTACCATGTTTAATTGGCATAAAATAATTGAAATTAGAACCTAGAAGGTTGAATGCTAGCTTTGAGGTGTGATCATATTGAGTGCTATACCTAATAAAGTTTATTTGTGTAAGGGAAAGAAATGAAGGAGGTAATTTCAGGGAAACTCGGTAGTGTTTGCTCAAACCTGTAGCTTGGATAGCAAATTGGCTACTGGATAATGTTGAATTTAATGTGAATTTGAACCAGCCATTCAAGTTCCAATTGGCAGGGACCTGGAATGAGTCCAAATTTGCAAATGAGGAAGATGTTCTGAGGTGGAGCCACTGTTGCTCTTTGGGCATAGTGACTAGAAGCCTGATTCGCCTTCTTCAGCTGAGTGGGGGACATCTTGATCTCTGCTCCTCTACTCCAGTCATGGAAGCTACAATTATTACAATTACGGCAAGTATATTACATGTATTCCCATTTAGTTTTTTTTTTTTTTTTGCCATGTTACTGACAAAGTATTTGTTTTTTTTCATTTTATTTTATTATGTTATGGTAATCACTATACATTACATCATTAGTTTTTGATGTAGTGTTCCATGATTCATTGTTTGCGTATAACACCCAGTGCTCCATTCAATATGTGCCCTCTTTAATACCCATCACCAGGCTAACCCATCCCCCCACCCCCCTCCCCTCTAGAACCCTCAGTTTGTTTTTCAGAGTCCATAGTCTCTCATGGTTCGTCTCCCCCTCCAATTCCCCACCTTCATTATTCCCTTCCTACTTCCTCCTCCTCCTCCTCCTCCTCCTCCTCCTCCTTCTTCTTCTTTAACATATAATGTATTATTTGTTTCAGAGGTACAGGTCTGTGATTCATCAGTCTTATACAATTCACAGTGCTCACCATAGCACATACCCTCCCCAAAGAATAATTCTGAAAGGTAGTTCTTACTGTGCTGATTTTACAGATGTGAACATTAAGTTTCAGAGACTTTAAGGAATTTAGTCAGGGTTATTCAGTTAATAAGTGAATTTGGACTCAAACTAGGTCTTTCTGACTGCAAAGTCTTGAATTTTCCGTTCACCACACACTATTACAAATTACTGCCCCCAAATTAGAATAATTCCTCTATGCAATGTTGTCTATCTTGGGTCAGCTTTAAGTTCAGCTTATGTCAAAAAAGCTAATTTTTGCACATGGATATTTTACCTTTGAAGAAATATTTTATCACTCTAAAACCCTTCTAGATGATTTGGGGTGAGGGCTTAAAAGAGAGGCAGCTGCTGGAATTCTTTTCCTAGACTGACCCTGGAATCTACCCCTGTCCTGTTTTATCTCTATAAGCATTCATTTGATGCTTTTACCCCCTTCCAGTCTTCCTGGTGTTTATAATATGGACATTTATTGAGTGTTCACTATATGTAAGGCTCTGATACATTTATAGTATTAAGTCAACAAAGCATAGAAGGAAGAAGAAAGAAGGAAGAAGAGGGAAGAAGGGAGAAAGAAGAAAGAAATTTACTGGTTTGGAAACTTGAACATATCAGAGGCAGATTTGGCTGATTTAAGACCTGCCTTTCCGGTCCAACTCTGGTGTGTGTATTGTTTGCACACTGAGCTGAGTTCTCTCCAGATGATGGCTTTGGAGTTCACATAAAACTAAGTGATTTTTTCTTTAAGAAAAAAAAAAATCTCTTCACGTGTCTCCCCCCCCCCCCACCATGAGTTAATATGGTGAATTACTTATGAAAATATATGCACTTCAGGGGCGCCTGGCTGGCTCAGTCATTAAGTGTCTGCCTTTGGCTCAGGTCATGATCCCAGGGTCCTGGGATGGAGCCCGACATTGGGCTCCCTGCTCCGCGGGAAGCCTGCTTCTCCCTCTTCCATTCCCCCTGCTTGTGTTCCCTCTCTCGCTGTGTCTCTCTCTGTCAAATAAATAAATCAAATCTTTAAAAAAATATATATATGCACTTCTGTGGAATTTGTTAGCTATTGTTGTTGGTGTTTTGTTTGTGAATTCTTAAAGTTGAAGATTTTTCCTCACATTTTAAACTACTTCTAGGATTATAGATATAAATATACTGGCAACAATTCTGTATGCTCAGTTTTCCCTAAAGTTTATAAGAAGGATAATTATGTTGAAGTGTCACATGTAAATTAGTGTTACTTGTCTGCATTTACAATTGAGAAGAAAACAGTTGTAGAAATACTAGATGGTCATTCATTCCTTCAAATTTATTGAACATTTCTTTTGTATCATGTATGATACATTTTTTAAAGATTTTATTTATTTGTCAGATAGAGAAAGAGCGCACAGCAGGGGGAGCAGCAGGCAGAGGGAGAGGGAGAAGCAGGCTTCCTGCTGAGCAAGGGGCCTGATGCGGGGCTCGAACCCAGGACCCTGGGTTCATGACCTGAGCCGAAGGCAGACACTTAATGACTGAGCCACCCAGGCGTCCCTCATGTATGATATTGAATCTTTGTGTTTGTGAAAGTGATTGTGTTTAGTAGGAGTTTTTATTTGTGAGAAGTTTTTTTTCTTTTCCTATTTTCCAGTTTGAATGGTCTTAAGATTCAAATTGACTTCCTGGATAGCACTCTGAAATTGAGCAATATTCCTCATAGAAAAAATTATTATACTTGCTAGGCGGATCATATGATATTACTTGAGAATTTCTCAGAGGAGTATTTCAGTTGTTTTCAAAGTGTCTTCACTTATAGAACTTTCTGTGTGAACATTATAATACATATTTATTTATGGTTCTCTAACTTTATTTTACTCATTTACTCAGTCATCATTCATTTTCAGTTAATATTTACCAAGCCCCTAACGTATGTGTTGTTCTTTGTAGATAAACCAGACATGAGTATTTTCTCTCATGGGGTTTACACTGTTTTCTGTGTTGGGGAAGACAGATTAAATAAATAAACATCAAAACAACTTAGTAACTAAGTTGACAACTGGTGTGTGGAAAAGAACAGAGTGTTAGGAGAGAGGCAGCAACCCTTTTTAGAATGAGGAAGGAGGGCAGGCTTCACCTGGTGAGTACCATTCAGTGGGTATCTGATTGGGGGGGTTTGTGTAGCTTGGTAGAAACTTGGGAGTACACCTGTATAAGTAACCTGAGGAGGGAAAGAGCTAGGCTTTGGTTTTCTTTTTCTTTCTTTCTTTCTTTCTTTCTTTCTTTCTTTCTTTCTTTCTTTCTTTCTTTCTTTCTTTCTTTCTTTCTTTCTTTCTTTCTTTCTTTCTTTCTTTCTCTCTTTCTTTCTCTCTTTCTTTCTCTCTTTCTTTCTCTCTTTCTTTCTCTCTTTCTCTCTTTCTCTCTTTCTTTCTTCTTTCTTTCTTTCCTCCCTCTCTCTCTCTCTTTCTTTCTTTCTTTTTTTTAAGATTTTATTTATTTGAGAGAGAGGGAGAGTGAGAGAGAGAGAGAGCATGAGAGGGGGGAAGGTCAGAGGGAGAAGCAGACTCCCCACTGAGTGGGGAGCCTGATTTGGGACTCTATCCTGGGATTCTGGGATCATGACCTGAGCCCAAGGCAGATGCTTAAAACCGACTGAGCCACCCAGGTGCCCAGAGCTAGGCTTTTCTGAAGGATCAAAGAAGACCTGTGTAGCCCTTAAGAGTGAAGGCTAAAGTTGTGCCAGATAGGGTTTACAATTTAATGATTTCCATTTCCAAGTATGAAGTGGAGTTGCCTAGGCATTCATGCACTGATTTTTAGTCACGGTAGTTAAATGATGGTGTACATATCAGAATAATTTACTTGCATTATTCGGAAGATGGAGACATTAGTGTTACTTTTGTGTAACTGGTTAAAAAGGATAGGTTATTGGTTAATGCTAATCTTCACACCTTAATTAATTATTTCATTGCTTTAAAACCAAAGGAATAAACAAGGCATTAAATATTCTGAGTTGAAATTAGATCTAAAATATATAAATATTTCATACCTTTTTCTCAGTTTACATATCTCAAGCACCATTTTAGGTTAGAGATATTATCTTTAAAAATGGTATTTTTGCTTTCCTGCTATACTCTCTGATTGCTCTGCCAGATTTCTTATCTGAGCTCCAATTATACCTCCAATTATCTGCCTGCCATCTTCACTTGGATATCTCAGAACCACCTCAAATTCAAACATGCTCCAGAATAAACCAGGTTCTCTTCCAGTGTTTTCTGTCTCAAGTGAATGATACCACCATACATCCAGTGGAATAAGCACCTTGTCTTAAATTTATCCTTCAAACCTCTTGCTACCCCATTCCTCATATTTCTTCTACCACAAAGCTCTTTCATCAGATTTTCATCCACTCCTGTCCATGTCTAGGGACGACATCTGTGTCCAAGACTGCTGCAGTCATCGATTAGCCTGTTTCTCCTTGTCTCATCCATTCAACTTCACGTAACCTTTTGCCCCACTGCATTCAAAGAGATCTTTTGAAAATCATGTTTACTGTCATGTGAAAAGCCTTCACTGTCTTCACTGATTTGAAGATGAAGACCAAAATTATTAATGTGTTCTAAATGTCCTTGCAAAGTCTGTTCCCTGCCTACCTGGCCAGTCATCCCCCCCATTTTCATATAACGTTCAAAATAAAATAATACATGCAAAAAAACCTAAGTTGTAAAGAACAGTAAAAAACCGAACAACCGTGAATCTGTACCCCATTTTAAGAATCACTGTATCTCCATGTGTGTGCTTCTTTACTGTCCTTCTCCTGTCTCCTTGATGAGAAGTAACCACTATCCTAAAGGTGCATTTTTACAAATCTTTGCTTAAAAAATAAAACAAAACAACAAAACAGTATTATCAGAGAAGGAGAGGGGGAGATTGGTTTTCCTTACTTATGCATAGATTTCCCTTACCAGCACTGCCACTGAAACTTTGTTATGACTGGATCTGCTTGTAGACCATTGAGCTCTCCCCAAGAGTCTTGGTCCGCTATGTAGTCTGAGGGAAAAGTCTTTTTCAGATTCATCTGCCTACTTCACTGTCTACATTCCAGCTTCACTATTCATTTTTGCACTTTGATTATCTCTTGCTTTTTTTCTTCCTCCCAACACCCTCCCATCATAGGGATTCTGTGTATGTCATTGTTTTTTTCAGATCTTACTCCATCCCTGTTAACTTTTCCTCATTGTTTAGCTCTCACCTCAAGCATTTCTTTTTCAAAGAAGGCTTTCTTTATCCCTCTTCCTCTGGTAACCCCAAGTCCAAGACAGTTTCCTATGTCACAAATATTCCTAGCTCTGTGTTTCCTTTCTTTAGATGGTATTTCATTTTGTAATTGCATAGTTGGTAGTGTTAAGTGTTTGATTACTGTCTTTTTCTATCACACCCACTCACTAAACTGAGAGGTATGTAGCATTATGATATCTTTAGGGATGGGCACAGAGCCTGACACCTGAGGGGTGGGTGATAAATATTTGGTGGGGGAAAAAAGAGTGAGTGTATGAATGAGTAAATGTAATACTACCTCAGCCTCAAGTATCCTATAAAACAGAGCATTTATTTTCTTTCAAGATAAACTATGAAGTTTATTTAAAGTTCTTGAAATGACATGTTTATGAATATATAAACACTTATCATCAAAATTATCTTAAAGATAAGAATAAAATATTTCACCTTGTTGATCTTCTTTCTCCATTTCTTCTCTTTTAAATCTCTTTATTTCTCATATCCCTATGTGGTTTAGAGTATGAAGGATCTTACTAATTTTGAGTTGATACCAGACTGCCAGAGGTACTTGTGAAGTAAGGAAATGAATTACTTACAGGACAAGAGGCTGTCCTTCACATTTATTAAGTTGGTTGTAGAAATGATCTAGTGAGGAAGAATACTGAGCACTAGCTAACCCATTTTCATGATTATAACAAATGCCTTAGGTACACATTTCTTTTTCTGTGCCATCAGAACAAAGACCCTGTCATCTCACAACTCATTACTGTTTCTTTTCTATTTGGTGAAGTTCAAAGAGATGTTCTGTGGTTGTGGTTAGAAATTTATGGAAACTTGCAAAGCCCCGTTGTTCCATAAAGCTCAAAATAAACCATATGCTAGCCTATCCCACACTGTCCAGAGTCCTTTTTGGAAGTATATCTAAGAGCTGAAAAAATGTAACAGAGAAT
Source organism: Zalophus californianus (assembly GCF_009762305.2). NCBI lineage: Eukaryota > Metazoa > Chordata > Mammalia > Carnivora > Otariidae > Zalophus > Zalophus californianus. The sequence continues at coordinate 68,762,479 of NC_045606.1, read as the reverse complement.
TTTACCAAAGCTTACATAATTTTCAGTTCTTTACACTTGGGCTTTTTCTGAGCATTTCTCAAATATGACATTTCCCACATATTTAGACATAGTGAATTTAAAGAAAATGCTTCTAATTAAACCTTATCAAACATTTGCCTTTGAAATGGAAAAGCCGAGTGTACACTAATGGTGTGGACTATTTTATTTATTTATTTATTTATTTGAGAGCGAGAGCGAGAGCGAGAGAGAGAGAGAGAGAGAGAGAGAAAGAGTGAGTGGGAGGGAGAGGGAGAGAGAACCTGAAGCAGACTCTACGCTGAGCGCCAAGCCAGAGGTGGGGCTCCATCCCAGCACTATGAGATCATGACCTGAGCTGAAACCAAGAGTTACTTAAGTGACTGAGTCACCCAGGCGCCCCTAGACTCTTTTGATATATACAGTAATTCCTTTTGTCTTTTAGTCAAACACCCTGTAACTTCTTCAGTCAACCCAATTTTATCCACGGTTGAGGTCACTCTTGATAAATTAAGTGCTTAAGTGACACATATCAACCTAGAAAACAGAGGAAGATGGTGGGCGAGAGGTATGGGGTAAGGTGTGTGCGAACATTTGGAATTGATCAGTACCCTTCCTATCAGAAACCAGGCATGAATTTTGACCCTATGAAAAAGGAGTTTCCTTGATCACTTGATTGTAATTTTCATATCCAGAGCTGATAAAATCATAACTGGTAGATATGTATCACCATTCTAAACCATAGTTTAGATGCTTTTAATAATCTTAGTATTTCTTTTTAAACAGAAATTAAGAATTATGTAAAGCAACTCTTTTATAAAATAATTACAAAATGTAATTATTGAGAATTAATTAGTGTTGCCATTGGAGTATATCTGTCATCAATGTGGAGAGAAATTACTTTGCAATAAAGGTGACTAAATAGAAGACCTCAAGATTCATAAACAATTAGTGTGTTTATAAATTGTTAGTATTTCAGATACATGACAAATCAGGCTTAGTATGACATTAACAGTAGGTGGTTAAGAGAGAAACTAGCAATGCTTGTGCTTGTTGATTTACTTCTTTTTTGTATTTCAATGCTTACTGATATGTCTTGGTCGTTTTTGAAAGGTATAAATTGTTTTACCTTTGTTTTTATATATACCTATTAATATTTCTTACAATATAATTAAATGTCTTTTACCTGAAATGGCATTTAGTTAAATCTTCTTAAAAATGGCTATCTGGGGTGCCTGGGTGGCTCAGTTGGTTAAGCGACTGCCTTCGGCTCAGGTCATGATCCCAGGGTCCTGGGATCGAGTCCCGCATCAGGCTCCCCCTGCTCTACAGGAAGCCTGCTTCTCCCTCTGCCTCTGCCTGCCACTCCTCCTACTGTGTGCGCTCTCTCTCACTGTCTGTCAAATAAATAAATAAAATCTTAAAAAAAAAAAAAAAACAAACGGCTATTTGTGGGGCACCTGGGTGGCTCAGTCATTGAACGTCCAACTTTTGATTTCAGCTTAAGCCTTGATCTCAGGGTTGTGAGCTCTAGGCCCAGACTGGGATCCACAATGGGCCCATCGGGGAGCCCACTTAAAATAGATGAATGAATGAATAGATAGATAGATAGATATAATATCTGGGGTATATTTAATTATAGTCTTCCTTGTGTAAATAACTATAGAATATTTATGCATTTTAGACACTGTTTCAGGGGCAGAAATGTTGCCCCTTCTCAAGTTAGGAAATGTCACACAAAATTCACCAGACTTGCCCAATGTACAGTCAGTTTCTTGGGATGGATGCAAATGGGAACTTCAACTTGTTCCCCAGTCTTGTACCTCCAGCACACACTGGAGAGAGCTATAGAACATGCTATTGAAACCAAGACTTGTCATGTTAGACCCTAACAAATACAACTAATGAAAAACGGATTAATAATAGAGAAAATTTTTCAAATATTCTAAAGTATTAATTCACTTGGAATGTTAGAAGTCCTAATCTGGATTAACACTAAAATGGACTACTGTGCAGTATATTTCTTCCTTGTAGATGCTAGAATTTTGTTTATAAGAATGCCTTAGTGATAACATTTTGAATGTGAAAAGATGCATATTGACAATTATTTATACTGAGCCTCAGATGTCTTTTGTATGCCTATAGTACTAGAAGTGGTTTGATCCTGGCTTATATGGAATTGTGAGAGTAGCTTTATTGATTGTTTTTATTCAGTTTTTGTCTTTATAGGCACTGACTTTTTGTAGACACATATATGCCTTGGGGATTCCTTTTTACTATTGTCCTGTGAGACTGGCAAATGAAGTTTTAGGTAGATATGGTTTTGTACAGAACAGGCTTCTATGGCTAGCATTCCCTCTTGGGTGCTATAAAAATAACGGACTCTTACAGTCTAAGCCCGAAAGAAAACAGGTAGAAATTCTATAATATGATCTTTCTTCCTTCTTTGCTTATTGATTTTTGGGAACATGTGTTGACTGGAGGCAGAAGTTTGTGGTCTCCTAAAGTAATGATTTGGAGAGCAATTGAAATATAGATAAAAGGACAGAGGCTAAAGAAGCAATGGTAATGGAATAATGTAATTGGAGGGGGAGGTGAACCATGAGAGATGATGGACTCTGAAAAACAAACTGAGGGTTCTAGAGGGGAGGGGGGTGGGGGGATGGGTGAGCCTGGTGATGGGTATTAAAGAGGGCACGTACTGCATGGAGCACTGGGTGTTATGCACAAACAATGAATCATGGAACACTACATCACAAACTAATGATGTAATGTATGGTGATTAACATAACATAATAAAATAAATAAAAAAGAAAATAAAATAGTACAAGAAATACAATGGAACATTGGTGAGTAGGAAAGGGCAGTACGGCCATCTGTGAGGTAAAACCAGGTGGCAATGTGTGGCAAGTGCTGCTCTCTGTGCCACCCTCGCCCAGGAAAGACGTCTGGAACCATCAAATGCTGCTTGTTTACTTCACCTCTCCTCCCCCCACCTCCTTTTTTAACTACCTCATTATTTTCTGTGTGTTCATTCTCCCTCTCATCCATGACCTTTCTTTATTCTATCCCCTCCCATTTCATTAGAGATCTCAATCCAGCAGTCATTTTCCTCTTTCTAATGGCATTTCCAATCTTTTCCTTTCCACTGATTATTAACTTGACCTATAAACTTGCCCACAGTATTGCTATATTATTTCTATCTCTTTTTTCCCATCACAGTATTGCTATATTATTTCCATTTCCTTACAGCCAGTTTTCTAGAAGAATGTTACAATGTTGGAGACTCAAAATTTTATAGCTGATAGTATCTTTTCGGAAAAATGAACGAAACATCATAACTGAAATTTGTTTATTTATTTGTTTTTGTTGGCAGAGTTAAAATTTCTTCTTTCACATTTCATTCACTTTACATTCAGCTGTAATTAGGTTGATATAAAATGAAATTGTACATTAACCTTCCCATTACATGAGAGTCAAATGGATCATCACTTACCAGAAATTTAAAGAGCAGCATTGATCAAACAATTGGATGACTCTTTACTGGCTATCTAATGTTGGATTCCCCAGAAGCAGACACTAATGTAAGGATTTACTTAAAAAGAATTTATTAAAGAGAGAAATCAGTTAAGGGGTGATGAACGGGAAAGGATAGGGCAGGGAAGGGGAAAAAGAGGTGTGGTTTTCAGCAAAGTGTCTCAGTTTTAACTTTCATGGGAGCTCTTTAGTATGAATTATGCCACTGTTGCAACCCAAGTTAAATGAGCTGGATGTTCATACTTACGTGCTTGTCAACCATTGACTAAGAACCACAGAGCTGGAGAGTAAGGGAGGTGAGGGAAGACACTTACAGGTGCTATTTTTTGGAAGCAAAATCACACTGAAGCACGTAAGGCAAATATGTATTGTAATGTGCACAGGTCTTGTTGAAAAATTGTGAAGAACTGTGTGATGGAAGTGGGTAATTTCCTTTCCTTTCCACCCCACCACTTTACTCAATTATTCTCCATTCCATTCTTAAAATTTTTTAAAAATTTGTTTATTTATTTATTTTTGGTTATAGCCAACTTTGCTGATTAGAGAAGGGAGGAACATTTTATTTTTATTTTTTTTAAAAGATTTTATTTGCTTATTTGACAGAGAGCGAGAGAGCGAGAGCACAAGCAGGGGAAGTGGCAGGCAGAGGGAGAGGGGGAAGCAGGCTCCCTGCTGAGGAAGGAGACTGATATGGACTTGATTCCAGGACTCTGGGATCATGACCTGACCCGAAGGCAGACGCTTAACCAAATGAGCCACTCAGGCGCCTGGGAGGAACATTTTAATAGCACTCTTGGATAGTTGTGGACATTCTTTTCTGTACTACATTAAAAATCATCAAGGCATGTTCGTAAAGATTAATTACAATGTGGAATCTGAAACCATGTTGATGAACTTTTTGTTTTGTTGCTTTAAAACCCATTGATCTGTCTTGCACTTTGAATGAATATTTAACCCATGTGTAATATTTTAACATCATGCGTTGGTCATTTGGAAAATATTGATTCACTGAGTTTTGCAGATCCTCCAAATGTTGATGTTGATGCATTTCATTATGCAGCATAAACAAATACTGTTTCTTGATATCACCACTGATCTCATCAGAGAAAATTACAGTGGGAACCTGTTTTGCTCACATAGGCCATTATAAGGTTTTGAGACTTCTGATTTTTGCTTGAAAGCTTTAATGTTGTCATTGGCGAGGAATACCGTCAGTGAATACAGATACACTTCATTTTAGCAAAAATGTCTGCCAAAAGCCCAACTTTGAATAATTGTCAATCGTCCCTCCAAGTAAAAAGGGTGTTCCATGAAAAAAGTGGTTAGTTCAGCTTGCAACTAAAACTAGGTGCTGCTCCTTAAAACAACCCTTGTAGTTTATATGGGGCAAGTGCTTTCTTGTCCTTTCACTACAGAGAATAAAACAATGAATTGAACTCAAGAGTTGAGATGTGACAGAATTAAGATTTTTTTTTCAACTGCTTCATCAATGACATTCTTGAGTTGAACTGGTTGTGTTTGCTGCTTTGTTTTAATGCATGTGCATGGCAGTGAAGAGTACAATGATGACTAATACAGTTTGGTGCAGTGGCCCTGATTTATGCTAAAGCAATAACAATTCTCCCATCATTGATTTCATATCATCTGTGCAAATATCCATACAGCAAAAAAGGCGATGAACATCTTAGTGTTATTATGAAAATAACTTTGCCCTCACAGATTCCTGAAAGTTTCTCAGGGACCCTAGGAGTCCATGAGCTCACTTGAAGAACCACTGCTTTAAGGAAAGCAACAACTCTTGGCATTCTTCATCTTGTAACCTCCTTTACCTAGTGTCTACTGTAATTTTTGTACACAAATTGCAATTGCTATTTAATTTAGTCCTTGAGCAATTTTGGAATAAAGTACTTCAGACACCTTTCTTCAACTTCCTTGAATAATCCAACTTTGAACAGAGTTCCTTCCTAAACTGTCATTAGCAGTTGCTTATGTTCTCATGGAAGTTTTCCTTCAATGGATATACTTTGTCATGTACAAACCCCAGCTTGTTGAGGTTACCACCTTAACAACTCTTATCTCTTCGTTTCTGAGAATTTTATGGTATTCATTTTACAAGTGTGTTTTTTAGTTCCAAAAGGATCAGAATAGTGGCAATCGTACTTTGTGGTTTTTGAATGGTTTATCATTCACAGAGCACTTCCACATGCATCATTTCTTTCTGGCTCCTGCCAATCCTGTGAGGTTGGCAGAACATTTGTCATTTTCTCCACAGGAATAATCCCAGGTCGAGAGAGGGGATGAGGGTTGCCTAAGGCCACGAGGAGTGAGTGGTAGAACAGGACTGAGATGCTCTGTTTTCTCTCTTGCTTCCTCCACTGTAGAGCACTATTGCTTTTCTTGTAACAATTTAGAAAACATTTCATACTGTTCCCCTAAGTCTAGGCAGCACAGTTCTGTTATCATTTCCTATCACATGATGCCCGCATAGGCTGTTGACTTAGATAAAAATACCATGCAACTGAAGGGACGGCAGCAGCCCATAGGAGCTGTGGGCTCAGTGAAGGCCTGATACTACTCAGAATTCTGCTATAACAATGAAGGTTAATACCTTTTTAACCTTAATAAATACCAGCCAGCCCAGGTACAAAATTTTCAGCTGCAAGGAGAACTGCAGGAAACAATTTAAATAAACCCTACAGCCAATATGAGGCAAAACAATACAGAGAATGGAGATGTGTTGGGTAATTAAGCATGTTACAAAGTAAAGTTGACTAATCTATAATCATATGCTGGGGTTAATAATACAAAAGGCTGAAGTACATGGTGAGAATTAATGAAAAGGGGTTTTGAAGAGTTTATAATAGGAAGGAGTGTTTGCATATTGTAAAAATTAATTAAACAGTTTATTACATCTCTTTGTGGTGCTCCTTTTTGGTAAGAAGGTTGAACTGAGCTTCCTAGAGCTTATTTTGTTTAGTTAGAAATAAAAAAATTTCTTTTATTTATTAGGTAATATTTTTGAAACACTGCAAATGATAGAGAATAATAGTAAAAATGCATGTGGTCACCATCCAGTTTTATCATATTTTAACATTTTGCTATGTTTGCTGCTTTTCTTAAAAATATTTTGTGACAATTGGGGCTCCCTGTGTACCTCTCCTAAGGCTGTGCTGCTCACTCCCCAGAGTTGTTTATTATTCTGAATTTACTGTTCAGTGTTCAGAATGCTTGTTTTTCTATTTGGTACATATGTTGATAAATACATGGTACTTTTTCATGTTTTAATACCTTATGAGATTTGGTAACATTTTGCAACAGTTTTTTTCCTCAGCATTGCTTTTGGGCAATAGCTCTGACCTAGGTATCCAGCGCATAGTGTTCATTAATGACAGTGCCACAGATCATGCATACATTCTATTGATGGTAATAGAGATTGTTTCTTATAGTGAGACCTGGAAGAAATGTGATAACAGACTTTTTTAGATATACTTCTTTGGCACATGGAGGGTATATACCTATAAGTATATCTTTTTTAATGTTTGTAACTACAAGTATAGGTCTGAAGTATATGCTTGTTCAACTCTATTCATTAGTGCCAATTTTTTTTAATTTGAAAAAAATCTGCTTTTATTTTTTATTTTGAAACAATTTTTAACTTAAATAAAACTTGTAACAATAGTACAAACAACACTCATAAACCACTTATGCAGATTTTAAAAATGTAACATTTTGTCCAAATTTTAACATTTTTGTCTTTTATTGTGTGTGTGTATGAACTATATTTTCCCCATCAGAACCATTTGAAAGTAGGTTGTATTGATGATGCCTCTTCACTTTTTTAAATTCTTCACCATGTCTTTCCTAGGACCAGGAACATTCTGCCTAATAACAACAGTACAGTTATCAACTTCAGGACATTTAACATAGATATAATACTGTAATCTATAGTCCATATTGCAGTGTTGTTAACTGTCCCAATAATGTCCTTATAGCAGGTTTTGTTTTGTTTTTTTGCCAGAAGTGGGATGACATGTCATATTTAGCTGTCATGTCTCTTTAGACTTTTTTAATCTGGAAGATTCTTCAGTCTTTCTTTGTCTTTTACGACATTGACATTTCTAATAAATCAAGGATATTATTTTATTAACTGTTTCTCAATTTGTGTTTCTAGTGTTTTCTCATGATTAGATTCAGATTATACATTTGGCTGAAATGCACGTTAGTGATGATGTGCCCTTCTCAAGGAATTGTTCCATATTGTTGACATTATTTTGATTATTTGGTTAAAGAGTCATTGAGTTTCTCTACTGCATTTACTTTTATTCCTTTTGAAATTAACAGGTAATTTGTAGGGAAATACTTTGATATGTTGTAAATCAAACTTTCCCCCTTAGATTTAGCATCTGTTGATGATCATTACCTGAATCACTTTTTATACTATTATAGTTGCAAAAATGTGATTTTCTAACTTCATCTTTCCTTTGTTCGTTCTACAATAAGTGATATCATTCTTTAGTAGAACCTGAAGAAATACTGTGAGTGTGAATTCATAGTCTAAAAATTAGATTCACAATTTATTTTGTGAAAATTCTTTCCCTATTAGCCTTTTATTGGCTTCTGAGAAGCAAAGTTAAAATGATATTCCCTTTGCCTGAATCAATCTAAAACTATTCTAAGATCACTTACTTGTTTAAAATTTATACCTCATTTACTTCCATTAAGAATTTGAGGAAGCTTTTTTCAAACTAAACACAATAAAAACAGGACAAAGAAGGTAAAAAACGCAATTAGGTTTCTGTGATACAGAACAGAAAATGTAGTGCTGTTTACTTATTACAGTTGAACATTGATTTCAGATCATAGAAAACTGGCAGCTAAGGCAAAAAGACAACCATATTTAATTAGGTGTGATTTCACTGTTTCATAAGACAAGGCATCCTATAAGAGCTTAATAAAAATCTCATCAGGAGGGCTAATTTTTGCATTGAGCTAACTCTATTTAAAATTTATGCAGTGGCAAAAACAACAGTTCAAACCAGTGCAGGCTAAATTTAGAATTTTTGTTTAAGGTTTAGGATCCCAGGTTCCAAATTCCAGATACTCTGGTTCAATAGGTCCTGGGAGGGGCCTGCAAATCAGCATATTGAACATCACAGGTGCTCCTGGCATCACACTTTGAGAAACAGGGCCTCAAACAAAACAAAACAAAACAACAAAACAAACAAACAAAAAGACCAGTTGTGATTTTTTGTAATTGGGTCAGTATTCCAGACTTTATAAAGAGGCATTTAAAATTCTTTCTGTAGTCTGGTATTTAAAGTACAGTAACTTAGAAATTTTGATATAAAAATAATTTAGTATAATAAATAGCTAAAAAGCTAAACTGAACCATTAGAACATACATCAACAGTTGACTTAGTAAGTCAGCAACGTAGTGTTTTCCACTCTACCTAATCCCCATATTTCCTTAAGTATTTTCATAACTTCCTTAACCCCTTCTTTAGTTTTAGTGGCTCAACATAGATGAATTTTTAACATATGTAGAATATTCTAAGTTATGGAAATATTTGTTATGTCAACTTTTAATCACAATTCTACTTTTTTTTTTTAATATTCATTATTTTGTATTTGAAAAGACAGGTCACTGAATTCCAAGATTTATTACTCTTTTGCAATAACTGGCTTTAACCAGAGGCCCAAATTTCAGAACTGATCATAGAAAAGTAATTTCCATTGCTGTCATTGCTAACTAAGTGAGTGACTTTGACACACATAGCTCTGGCCTACAACTGGTCAGCCTAACATAATCAGAAACAACAACTATTTTAGTAACTGATTGAATTCCAACCTTATAGTTTATAAACTAGGTTAATTGGATATCTTTCAACAGTGGAGACTTTAACAAACTCCTCTTGGGTTAATGAAAATATTTGAGATCTAGCAGAATGTATAAGCCTTAGACATTTCTGTGATTTCTTTTAAGACTGTATAGGGGACATTTTATTTATGTTCCCTCTGACATTATAATGGAAACAACTGATAAAACTTCTGAAAATATGCTGGCAGTTTACCCCCTTGTCTTGTTAAATGTAACAAAAATAACATATAATAGCACAGGTACATGTGTTCTTGATTTGCAGCTCTTTCAGCTCTTTATTTTCATAAGAAATGTGACATTTATAAGGATTGAACAGCTTAAAAGGATGTGCACAGAAATTGGTAGGACTTGTAAAACGTTGGTTTACCGGGCCTGGTTGATGCCTTGTGCAAGAAAACTTTAGGACAGGAGCAGAGACTTAGTTCCCAGCTTGGAACATTCATTTATGTTTGGGTATTTATTTATAAGACCATAGATGTCAGGCTAAACCAGTTTCACATGCACAAAGTTTGGCTAAGGGAGAAAATTTTTATTATTGTGTTTATGATTCAAATTTTCTGTCTTCCATACAGTCCTTTGAGTTTTACTGCTTATTAAAGTACAACAAGGAGTTAGCATTTTCTTTAGCTCACTATTTTGGAAAGAGAACTGAAGAAAAGCAGAAATACTGTGGCTTCTGAGCACTCTGAGCACCCAACGCTCCTCAACCACCCCAAAAGAGATTTGAAGACCTTCAATTAATAGTAGAGATCTAAGCATTCCAAAACCACTCAATTTAATTTTATATCAAATATGTGATTTCTAGAATATGTAGGGAAGGTTGATAGTTATTTCCTTTCTAATAGTTTTTCTGCCTTGTATTAGAATTTTATTCATAGTGAATATTTTGCAGCTTCATGATTTTGTGGTGAAAGGTTTCCTATAATTACTGTAATTTCCTTCTGATCAGAATATAGCTAGCTTTGTTGTTGTTTACAAACAGAGAAAGTAAAAGTTAACAAAAGTAAAACACTTGAGTTACAACTTTCACTTTGATCAATGGTCATTGGTTAGCTGTCTACCCAATATCCATTTCTCTTTGCCTCTTTCCTCATGGCACCCCTTTTTTCCTGATGCAGCCACTCTGCTCTTCTGCAGGCCCAGTGCTCCCCAAGGAGGTGAGCCCAGTCCCAGCTTCAGCAGGTTTGATTTGTCTAAGGTGAATGTATATCTTTGATACCTCTCACAGTTTCATATGAAGAGGCTCAGGTGATGGCTCAAACCCACTGATGTTAGGAGTAATGCTGCTGGTGTTTTTTTGGAAAGGTCTTCCTTATTCTGACTAAGGGAAAGCTTCCAGAACTGAATCCTCTTTCCTTCCTGCTGGGCTACTGGCTGCATCTTAATACCAAAAGGAAAACTAGCTTTAGGACAAAGATTCACTGTGGATCATAGAACAGAAAAAAAAAAAATGCCCAACCAGGAACACTGTAACTCCTGTGTGTGTGTGTGTGTGTGTGTGTGTGTGTGTGTGTGTGTGTGTAAGAGAGAGAGAGAATGAAAGAGATAGAGAGAGAATCAGTTAATGGGGAACATCCTGGATAATAAGAACGTACATCTGCATTTATTTATTTTTTCCAAAATTCACAAAGGGAAAATTAAAATGTGCCACTGGGTTTTTACTTTAAATGTCTGTATGAACTAAAATCATCTGCATGCATTTAATAAAATATCTTTTCTTCTGTTCTGCTTCCCTTCAAAAATGCTTGTTTTTCTCACTGAAAAATTTCAAAATGCTTATGTGGTTGACTGGCTATAAAATCATAAAGCCAAGCCTTCTGAAGTTGAAAGGCTTATTGCCTAAAATGATGTTATTTTGATGATATATTTTTCTAATGTTTGCATTTTTTTAGTGCCTCATATAGAATTGGACTTCTTATCTTTTGCCCAAAAGATGTTAGAATCTGAGAAACTATTTCCTTGAAAATTCCAATTTATTAGAAATTGTATCCCCCAAATTAAATTTCAAAGCAAATAACAAATGAGGAATACACTTTGAACCACTCTCTCTTTTCCTAGGGAAGAAAGAAAATGAGATATAGTTAGCCCTTCATGTGATTTCCTGTTCTTCTGCCTTGATAGGCACCATTTTAAAACAATGCTCTTGAAAAGAGAATACCTCAAAGGGTATCTGCTTGGGGCCTCATGAAAGGGATGTGAGATGAAAAAATTGGCGATGTGTGACTCCAGGCTCTAATGACAGAAAAGATAATTACAGCGAGGTATCCAGAGTGATTTAGAGGTGAATTGGAATTTTACAAGAGAGAGTGAAGATGCATCTGCGAAAAAGAGGGACAGTGTGGGGGGAATGTTATTTTAGCCACATATTCTGGCCCTACTATGACTTAAAGAGTATGAATTTCAAGAGGACAATATAAAAGAAATTATAGTAATCAAGATAGGAAATTATTAAGGGATAGGAGAAATTTTCAGCTGAGAGGGAATGTGAAGATTAAGTATAAATTCTAGCAGTCTGGTTGACAAGTTGATGAGCACATTTACAGATGAGAAATGTAGAAGGAACAAAAGGATGACTTCAACCATTTTGTGTAAGAGCCAATGTTAGGTTTGTGTTAGAAAGAATGAAAGTTGAATTTCAGTAGAGAAGTTTCTGAAAAAAGGAGAAAAGTAATGTTTGGCCAAAGTTCTCTTGTGAGGTTTCCTTGAAGATTGACATACTTTTCTTTCGCAGGTGTCCATTGGTGGGTGGGCTGATGCTTTGTGTATCTTACCTTTCTTTGACTGTTGCGGTGAATAAAAGGGGCATTCAGAGAGGAGAGTTGTGTATCATTTTAGAAGTTAGACTGAATGGATGCCTTCCTTATTTTGCATGTGTATGGAGTAAATTTGATCTCGTGATGTAAAAATGGCTATATTCTGAAACTAGAGTAACTCCTAATTCATAATTCCTGTTTGGAGAAACGACTGTTACTCATTTGCTAGCCATATTAGCTGTACCCAAAGCTGGAAAAGCACTGGATTTTGGGTCTGAAGATTCAGATTTAAGTCTGGGTCTTTCATTTAGCAGTTTCTTTGACTCTGAGCAAGACACTTAATTACTTTAGGCGGGATATGGTCAGATGTATGCATGGGAGGCTCTCCAGGAATTGGAATGGCTCTTGTAGATGATCTGGAAAGTACCTACAATGCTGAGGAAACAGTACTTCCGTTTTTTTCTGATACACTTATAATGTCTCTGTGTGGAGGCAACCATAGCACTTTGGTAAACACTGAAGAGTGATGGAGACTGCGGCAAACCCATGTCTGTATGCCAGAACTAGGGAGTATAGTTGTTTTCTCAGCAAATTGTGGTTATTGACATGTGGAATTGCAGGCCTAGTTTTGCAAGAACTTGCAGTTTTTTGTTTTGTTTTGTTTTGTTTTTTAGGAGAAGGCTGAAATTTGGATTTTTTAGGAAAGTTTTATATATCTATGTCTATATGTAGATATATATATATATATAGAGAGAGAGAGAGAGAGAGAGAGTGAGAGAGATGCAGTTCATCAAAAAACAATATTAACAATATTGCCACACTGTTGTGAGCTGAGCAAAACAAATCTCTGAGCCAGAGGTGTCCTGTGCTGCACTTTGGGTCTTCTACTTTAATCTCTTTTTCTTAGATATGTATTGAGATCCTGATAGGCTAAACAGCATTGTACTAGACACTTTTTAAATGTTGAACAATATTCCAGGAAATTTCTAATGTCCTGTATTTTGTTTAGGTAAGGTTTAAACTTTTACTTAAATTTGTAAAAAAAATACTTTATTGGGTTGAAAATAAACATGCTCTTGAAGCACAGGAAGGATTGTAAAGAGGGGATGATTGATTTCGTTACTTTTATTGACTTTTTACCACAAACTTTGTTTTCAGTGTTTCTTACAGAATTTTCTAAATAAGCAAGAAAAGACACCTTTGGAAACTACTGTGGACACTAAAGGGTGAAAGATGGAGAATTTCTATTTAAAAAAGTCTCTTCAAAACAATATTATTTCTATTTCTTTTAAGATTTTATTTATTTATTTAAGAGAGAGAGTGAGCAAGTGAGAGGGAGAAAGCCGACTCTCCACTGAGCAGGGAGCCCAAAGGGGGGCTTGATCCCAGGACCCTGGGAGTCAAAGGCAGATGTTTCACAGACTGAACCACCCAGGCACCCCTCATTATTTCTATTTAATTGACTTATATATTAAAACATATATATATATATATATCTATTCTGAGGATCACTAAAGCTAACTATTGATCTGCTTTATGTTAGAAAAATATGGTTACTTATAACACTTCATTATTTGTGTGATTCAAGTCCTTCTTTATACTTTTCTTGCTATTCTTTGCCCATAGAATTGCAAATGAAGAATAATTTAATTGTGGCCATTTGATTACGTTTTGGTTTTAGGGAAAACTCTAGAAATGGAGGAAGCAGCCATTATTTGAATCAAATTACCCTTACAGATGATTGATTTGGGAATGGGCACCTGTTCCAAAGATAGTCGAGCTCTAGGTCACTGGCCCTGTGACTCAGCCTGACTGAAACACAGGAGGGGTTTTATTCAGATCAAGAGAAAGAGTTAATAATTGAAACAAAGCTGAAAGAATGCCACAAAGTAGCAGATGGCCATGAAACAGAAACCAGGGATAGATGAGGAAGAAGATATTACAAGACAGAGATGAAAACATGCAGGGAGAGGGGCGGGAGTGTTCACGAGGAAGCCAAGGCAAAATAAAGTTTCTACTCTGAGAAGGCACACCAAGAACATCTGAGTCATATTAATGGCAGAGCACGGGAATGAAGATCCATGAACACCCAAGGCTGAGTCCACTAAGCCCCCTTTCAACTCCCAGTCCGTGCTTCAGCTTCTGTCAAGGCTCTTTCTTGCATCCTCCCTCACAGGATGTTCCTCTGGCACTAGTCTTTGTACACACTAGTCTTCCTTCTCCGATGACTGCAGTTTTCCCCTTTCCCTCCCCTCTTTGCTCCCTCCCACTTCCATTGTGGCCGGCTCTAGTCATTCAGCAGGTCTCACTCAAGATCGCTTTTCCTCCAAGAAGCCTTTGCTTTTTTTCTTAAACCGTGGATTCCTTCTTAGAATAGGTTACACCACAGTTTTTTTGCCCCTGCCATTCTTATGTGTTTACAGCCTCTAAATCTTGCGTTTTTCTCTCTCAGTTGACACAGAGTCCTTATTATCTCACTTGGATTATGTTTAGCCCCCAAGTGACTTTTCTGTCCTTTTTCCTTTCAGGAATTCCAGATACTTTTTCATAAAGTGAAGGGAAGAATCCTATCACTCTCCTCAAAAACTTATCATGAAATCTCTAATTCATACATAATTAGGTTTAAATTAATTAAGTCTATTTATTGCAGACATTCCAAAAAGAGATTCTAGTTTCCTGTCCAATTTTTTGACCACTACTCACCTGTGAGGATTTTCTGAGGGTACCAAATTATGCTGCTTGCTGTTCTGTTCTTCTCCTCAGTACCCCTATTTACTCCATTCCCATCATCTGGATTTCCTCCTTTCCATGACCCCCACCCCCCAAATTTTTTTTCTTAGCTGTCATTTAGAGTCCCACTTCTTCCATTCTGCCATTATGTGTTTATCTTTTGTGTGTGGATTTTGTTTTGTTTTGTTTTGTTTTAAATCACACATACAGTCTCATGTACAAAAGGAAATAGAGCACAGTGATTAAGAGTATTGTTCCTAGGACCAAACTGCTTGAGGTCCAACAGTTCTGTCTCTACTTCCTACTCTCTGGCCTCAGAGATCTCCCATAATCACTCTTTGCCTTAGTGTTCTCTTCTGTAAAAAGGAAATAATTAGTGCCTATCTTGTAGGGATGTTGACTAGATTAAATGTATGCATACATGATACATGATCCATAGGACACTGTCTGGCACATAGTAAGTGCTTAATGAGTATTGTTATTGTTATAGATGATCAAAGTGATGAATATTTCATTGGTAATAAACAAAAAAAGAAAAAGAAAAAAAGAGACCTAACACTGACAACACAATTTAATTGAGTAAAGATTTAGTGATTTGGTAAATCAAGGCATTCTTTGCTTCATTTTGGGCTTGGGTATTAAGATAATAAACATAAAACCATTTTAATCTAATTTTGAATAGTTTCTTCTGGGACTTTAAGAGTGTCATTAAATCTTACATTAAATCTCGATGTAAGGATGGCTGCTTTTTCTTAACTGAATTTCTGTACTTATTTTTCCTCATTCAAGCCTTTGATGTCTTTCTTCTCTTATATCACTTCCATTAATGAGAATGCCTTTCAAATCATGGTTTAGCCAGTCTAGTTAATTGTGTTTTCCAGGAATAACAGGCTGTTTCATAATAATTGACTAAATGACTAGATTAAAAAGGAAGATGAGAACAAGTTGAAGAAATCATTTCAGTTTCAAAATGCGACTTCCCGTTGACCCTTGAGAAAAGTGCTGTGTGGAATGTATTTGCCTAGACAAAAGCACAGGTCAGTCTTAGTTGTATTAAAGGTGTGCATATGGTGAGGCACAGACTGTCTCCAATTATATCTAATTTGTAAATGAATTTGGAATCGTGAGAGTGCCCTGAAGCAGAGGCAACGGTATCATAGCAGATAGCAGATTTCTTTTTTATTCTCCAGTGAAGCTAATGTCAGGCCGCCCCCTCGCCTCTCCTCACCTCCCTTTTGCACAGCCCCCAACCTCTACAACCACGGTGATCAGCAGCTGGGGGGCATTTGTACTGCACAGACAGCTTTATTCCGTGTTGGGCGTCATAACACATCTGTGTATCTAGACGTTTTGATTCCAAATGACAGAAATCTAAATCCAGTTAGCTTAACATTTCAAGGGATGGATTAAGAAATTTGGAGGGTGGGTTATTGACTCACCAATCAGGAACTGCAGGGGTGAAACCGACCTCAGGAACTCCGTGGATTCAGATGCTGTTGTCATATTTCCCTCCCATCCTTTTCAGCTGTGCTTCTCTGTATTTGTTTTTTCCTACATGAGGTCAATTTTAGGAGGGGCACATGGTAGCCAATATCTTCAAATATACATAGTCCTACCTCGGTTCCCCCTACAGAAGACTTTTTCTCTCAGTGAACATTTATAAAATCCCAGGGAACAATGTGAGTTGCCTCATTATAATTTGTGGGACGTGAGAGAGAGAGAGAGAGAAAGAGAGAGATGGAGACATACAGTTAGAGTGAGAGAGCAGGAAGGAGAGAGGGATGTGGTTCAGGACATCAAGGAAAAGGCTGGGAGTCTGGACGCTTCGGGTGATTTAATGATTAGCCAGTTTCATTCTCTTCACTCTTATAAAAAGATAAGAGCAATATTAAGTCTGGTTTCAGTCTTCTAATGTGGATTTTTGAAACTTATAATCTCCCTTTGCACAATCTTCTCCATTGTTATGTGTCCCCACAGGTGACAGGGCCTTTCCACTGCTGTCTTAGTGTGAGACTGCCGACATGTTTGTACTCTGGGCTTTTCTTTCCTGCTTCACAACTTACCTGTCTGGTGTTCTCATCCCTCTCAACAACCTGCTTGAGGCAAGTTCTGCCAAAACATTCCAGGACCAAAAAAACCCAAAACCAAAACCAAAACCAAAAACAAACAAACCTTCCTTAAAGGGCATGAGTTTGTAAAATGTAGACTGCTGTGTTCCATAGCAGGTTGGTTTTCTCACCATCACTGTATTGGCTCATGACTACTCCCGCATGACAGTTATAGCCCCTTTAGAGAAAAACTGGACCACAGAAAACTTGGTCCGGGGATGCTATGATGTAGTTAATGCTCGCTATTTGGGATGTGTCCTCTTGATAAGTCATTCTCAGTATCTCACAAAGTCTGCTTCCCCTCTGTCCACTTTCGCTAAGTTCCAACCCTTTCTTGGCAGACTGTCTCTTTAATTGTCTAAAACCAACCAAGTGTTTTGATATAAAATCCTTCACCATCCTTTTTCTGCCTCAAACATTTCTGGGGGTCTTTTAGCCTATTCCTTTAGCCTTCTTCTATGATCTTGCTTAAGAAATGGTTTTCCCCTCACTCCTGTATCTTCCATTGCTTCCTTTTCCCTGACTAAGGCATTGTGCAGAGTTCCCCACCTTTTTCATAAACCCTCCTCAGGCCCCATATCTCAACCTTACCATTCCCTCTCAGATGTTTCAAGGGGGAGGAAAGCTGCTGTGGAAGGTGTTCTCTCTTGCCCACGACCATTCGCCTCTTCCTCCCTTGTCACCCGGCTTCTACACTTGTCGCTTCCCTGAAATGGCTGCTTTTGAAGGGGCACAGATTGTCGGGTTCAGTGGCTTTTTCTTACTGTTCTTCTTCCATAAACTCTCTGTGATGTTTGCATTATTGACCAGCATTTTCTTCTTAAATTCTTTTTCTTTGGCTTCATGCTCCCTGGGTCTATTTCTTTCCTCGCCTTTGTTGCTTTGGTTGCTCATCTTTCTACTTGGACTCCTTTTTGGACTCCCTGTACATTTGAACTCCTAGGTTCTCTTCCAGACTTTTTTTGGTCTCTGTTTTCTTTTTATTTGTTTGTTTGTTTAAAGATTTTATTTATTTATTTGACAGAGAGAGCCACAGCGAGAGAGGGAACACAAGCAAGGGGAGTGGGAGAGGGAGAAGCAGGCTTCCCACAGAGCAGGGAGCCTGATGCGGGGCTCGATCCCAGGACCCTGGGATCATGACCTGGGCCAAAGGCAGATGCTCAACAACTGAGCCACCCAGGCGCCCCTGTTTTCTCCTTTTTGATCTCATCCCCCTTTTTTAAAAAGTGTGATCCTATAGTAATAGTCTGCCAAATATTGCTAAATCTATGTTTTTCATCCTTAATGTTTATTTTGAGTTCTTCCTTATTTTTAGCTGCCTTTATCTAGTATTTTCTTATTTTTAGCTGTCTGTTAGCTCCCCATCTCATTGATACCTCATCAGACCTCATCAACTTTATTTCAATTAATGTGTATGATCTCCTAGACACAGGACAATACCATAGAGTCTTCATCCTTCTCTCTCCTTTTATATTCATTTATTTTCCCAGTTATATCAGTTCTGAAATGTGTCCTAAATTAATTTACATTTAAAATATGACAATAAATATTACTATTTAAACACAGAAAATGACACATGCAGCACACCATGTAAATCGTGTGTTTGTGTGTGTGTGTATGTATCATAACAAAATGAAAATCCATGAACCCGTTATCCAGTCCAAGAACATGACCATTGTGTTTTCCAAATTTATTTCTTCCTTTGTATTCTATCTGTAGTTTAAGCTTTGTGTTTCAATAATCATTTCTCTCCTTGTTTCATATTATGCTTTAAGACTATACTACATTTCTCGGCCAAGGTTCTGATCATATGCCCTTGATCAAAACACTTCTCAGGTTCCCCATTACTTTCCGAATAAAATAGACTGAGCCTAATAGTCATACCTTTTTGATCTGGTCCAACCTATGATTCCAGGTGTATTTCTACTATTCCCACTGAATCATTCACACTTTGAACTCAAAGTGTCTTCCTGCCTTCTTTCCTTCCTTCTTTCATTTCTTTTCCTGAATAAGCCATTGCTTTCTTCTTTCCACACTTTTATTCCTGTAGCTGCACATTGAAACATTCCCTGGGATGTTCTCTACCTTATCTTCTTTGGTTAAAATCCAACTCATGCTTTAGGGGCCTATCTGGAATGCTTTCATATCCATGCAGAGCAATCGTGTGTGGTTTCTTTCCTCTAAACTCTTTGTTTAGCACCCTCTCTGTTACTGCCTTGAAGTACTTAGAGTTTTCTTGTATTCCTTCATATCCTTCTCTGATGGCATAAAGTCTTATATATAGAATGAATTTAATATTTCTTAAGTGAATTGGTGGATGGAACAACTGAACTGATATATATTTTTTGTATATATTTTGATACATATATTTATGATACATATATTTATGATATGATATATATATATTTATGAGGAGGCAAGTAACTTCTGCTTACCTTAAAATTCTTCCTCTGCTTCCCTTTCTCTTTTTATCCAGGTGAAGCTGGAGGCCCTATCCATATCTATGTTGTTGGGGGAACATATTACAAAATTCCCAAGTTCTAGTTTTATTTCCCATTTTGACTAATGCTTCAGTTCTCTCAGAAGAAGATTGCTTTTTGGTATTTTGAAGATTTCTTTATTGGGATTCTCACTTCAGTACTTATGCTGCTATCATGGTAGAAGGACATGTTTTCTTTGAGACCTTCCCTTAAAGGGCAGTACTGTGATTGAAGATAGAAGTATAGGTGTATGCAATATGTCTTATGTTTTAACCAGTTGGTGAAACTAGAGAAGGAAAGAAACTTAAAAAACGTGTGCTACTTATAAATGTATCAGGCACAGAGAAAGAGAAATGCTTCCTGCTCATGGCAGTGAGAAGACACCTTAATGGATTTATAAAATAAGTTTGCAGATAGTAGTTAGAGTTTTCTAAGAATAATGAGGCACCTGTCTTCCTGGTTGAAGAGACTTCTACCTAGAAACATCAGAGAAAATTAGATGAGTTTTGTAAGATGTTCTGGTTTTCAGTTTAGATGTGAAACAAACCCAGCTTGGAAATTCCAAACTGATGAATAAAGTAGAGACAGTCATATAATCATGTTGAAAGACTATTCTTTTCTTTAAAAAAGAACTTGATAATTTTTAAGAAAAATGTGCCAACTGAATTTCTAGTAATCTTTGCATCAGGGGTCTCTTCTTATGGAAATGCCAAGGCTGAGATAATTTTAGTTAAGATGAGTCAGGGAGTCAAGAATATAAAAAACCAAGTCTCAACTCAAAGGAGTTACTTAGAAGAGAGGAAAGGATGAGGCATTGATCATTCACTCGTAGCAAGAAAGACCTTGCTTGGAATCTGAAAGGACAGAATGAACACTTGGCCTCCCTTCACAGATTGGAAAAGGGCTGATAGGCATGTAGGATGGGGCCGAGAGACCAAGAACACCTGAGTTGTTTTTCTTTACCTGATCCAAACCTTCAGGTCTGTCTCTAAGTGTCCTACCCACCTATTTGTGGGCAGGTTCTTGATGTCATATTTGTGCGTGCTATAAAGATCAATGAAGAAAAATTATTTTGTAGTCCAAATACCCTTCTATATTGTTGCTAGGGTAATCAGGTAGATATGTTCTTTAGAGACTCATTTAATACAATTATGTCTTCTAAAAAGTCATTTGCTCTTAAAGGCTGATTGAACCATACTTTGTGTTATAATGGGAAGGCATCTTTTCCTGATAAAAGTGGTAATTATTTATCTAGCTAAGCAATCTTGTTGATTGACTATAGCTAAATGTTTGGCATTTAGGCTAAGAAATACCTTTAGGCTTTATTGGTATGTGAATAAATTGAAGATGAACATTAGTTTTACCACTTTTGTTGGCTGAAGCTACATGTTAATTTTTGAGTTTAAATATAATTAGTGATTTCTTTCTGAAAATTAAAATTTTTGAAGAAATAAATCATGCTCTTTAGGTTCTCATCACTGTATTTTCATAAACAATATTAGTTTTAAATGATACACATGGAACCAGCACCCATGATAGTAAGGTAGTGAATGTTTAAAACCATTTGTGCATAAGCTGCCTCAAAGGATAATTAGATGATTATAATGGTACTTGCTTTGAGATAGCTAATTAAAAAAATCTATTGCTCCCAAGTCTAATTATTTGAGTAATGATAACATATTAGCAGCCATGAAACTTCAGTTACAGCCAACCCCATTGAAGAAAAGAAAAATAAATATGCTAACATTTTCTACAAAGACCCAAAGGATGGCACCAGACCAGTCTTTGCATTTTCTACTCTGTATTCTATACCCAGCCTCCTATACGTGTGGGTGCTCTAAACCACCTCCACAAGTATCATTCATCTGATTTCACTCTATTTGTTTTCATTTATTTTATAACACTTTTTTTGGCACCAGGGAGATAATTTTCTCACTCTCCTCTACCCTTTGTAAGCCTTGAAAGAAGGCTTTTATAATTAGACTTCATAGCTTTAACAAACATTTCATAACCTGCCAGTAAAAGTGTCAGTTCTCTGGGCCAGGGCATAATTAAATGAATAAGTATCAATGTGGTAATTCAGCCACAGAATAAAATAATTTAAAGGGGTTATTAATTAGGGACCTGCTTTGATTTTGGAATTCTAATCAATAGTGAGCTTTGCCATGGACAAAATCTTTCTTGCTTTCACCACTCGAATCCTGGACTGTTAAAAATATTAAATAAAACCACATCGGTGAAAATTTTACTTTATTGTTCTTTTCCTGACTGATTAACCACCTAAGAGAATGTTGTTAAAATATCAAAAAATTGGGTATGATCTAAAGGAATGTTTTGCTGTGAGCCTTTAAAACTGAGCTGAGTAAGTCAAGGAATATATCAAACTTTGTAATGGACTCCGTTTGAGGCCATTACTTCCTGATTGAAGACTGAAAAAAGAGCAAGAATTGAATGTTGGGAATGTTAGAGGCTAATAATAATTTGTTTGGTGGGGGACCCTCTGAGCTGAGAGAGTAGGAGGAGGAAAGATGTGTGAAGTGTTGGGTACTGTTGGGGTGAGGTAACAAGTAAGGGTGGCTCTTGGAATAGCAAAGAATGAAAAGTTAATTTTGTATCAAACCAAAAGGCTGATAGAGTCAATCTTTTGAAATAGGAAGTTAATTTTGTATCAAACCAAAAGGCTGATAGAGTCAATCTTTTGAAATAGGAAGGATCTTTTGTTAGAAATTAGTTGATTGTGTATTTTTAAAGATCTCTTTGAAGTCTGGGAATGACAAGGGTGAGCAGTGACGTAGAACTCAGCATAATAATGAGCAACAGTAATTAACCCAGGCAACCTAATTCCTTTTTTTTTAAAGATTTTATTTATTTATTTGAGAGAGAGAGTTAGATCATCAAATAGATTTCCTTGAATATCTTAAAAATATTTTTTGTTAAAATTACTTTTATTCAGAAACATTGGAAGAGTGATAAATGGCAGTTGCTGGTCTTTTATCTGTCTACTGGCAATTTTTACTTGATGTGCCCATCCAGAGCCTAAGAGCAACCCCTCAGGAAAAGTTAAGTTTCCCCTGATGAGGCTTATTGTTTGTTCTGTTCTGTTCTTTGTCATTGTGCTTTTGCTAGAAAGATGAGAATAAACTTCTAAGGCTGTGCTCCCACTTAAAAAATCCGAAGATCAGAGTCACTGATTAGGCTACTGTCGTCCAGAAAGAGCATAAGCGTAGATCCTGCCTTTACTGTGGCTCCTTTACCAGAAAATTGCCCAGCAAGTCTGGGCGTACATAGCTGAGAGTGGAACGCTAAGGGGGACTTAACTTGAATGAAGGGATATTAAAAGAGTCATGTTTTTGTTTGTTTCCTCTGGGTGGATAGAGAGGAAAAAGGCTTAAGTTAAAGCAAGCAGGATCTAGTGTACTAAGACAGATGTAATGAAAAACCTCTGGGCTTTACTAATAGTGAGATCTGAAGGAGTTTATATATATATATTTTTAACTCAATTGTTCAAGAATAAGACAGTACATGAGGTAGTCTGAAAGCAGTCTAGTCTATCATTAGGAAAACAGATTTGGTGTCATTGGGCTGTCTTTGTAGATTAAGACTGTGTATTGTAGCGTGTTTTAATTGTGTGCGTTTGTGTTTGGAGCTGTATGGGCAGTTCTCTACTTAGAGTGACCACACTTCTAGACAATGCAGAAAGGCTGCCAGCCAGTTTTACCCATTATTATGTAATGGCACTTAATGCAAGCAGGGCACAAATGAACTCACCCCAGCTAGTCTGATTCCTGATGTGAATCAAATAAGGCCCCCTTGTCAACAACCTCGGCTTGTTCCCATGGGCCGCTCTGTGGAACTCTGTATAGAATTAGATTCAGCTCCAGAGCAGTGGCAGCTAAGAGAGAACAGAGTGGGAGCAAAATGACCTGGGCCACAGTTCTTGGCTTGACTTTCTTTTTTTTTTAAAGTATATAAAGCTCCTGGTATTTAGTTGTTGTTGTTATTTGTTGTAATTTAATGTTATTCATTGTTTGTGTACTGAAATGGTTAGTTTGTAAATTTCACTTATGAAATCAAAGTGGTAAAGATGGAAGGAGGGAGAAAAATATGTATTTGGTTAGCTATAATGTCCTATGACATTCAGGTGGACTTGTTTTCTTGAAGAGCTGGTCAGTTGCCTCTGTGAGTCCCCATAGAGAAGTTCTAAAAGTGATAATAACAATGCCTTTGAAATAATTATATAGCCTGTCCAGCAAAAATACTTTGAAGGGCTGCACTCATTTGATGTCTGATGCTTGATGTATTTATGAAAAAGAACTGTCTTAGTACTGTATAGTCATGCCTTACATCCCGGTATACCCTTAAGAAAAAAATAAAAACACACCTTCTAGCAAAAATGTTCAAGTAGTGACTCTACCAATAATACCATTTTTAGATAGGAAAGAAACACTTGATTATGTCAGTTTTGTACCTTTGGTATTAGTCATTTTCGGGTCCAAGCTTTAAAGTGTTTTTGTTTTGTTTTGTTTTTTTGACATTTAGAAGAAATCCTATAATAAGAGAGATCAAAGCAAGGAAAATTTGGTGCGACTGAGGGTTGGTTCACCCATGAAGCTTTTACATGTCACCAAAGAGCAGGCTGTACATGGCAACACAGACACTGGAGGACCCATACTGTTTATCCAGGGAAATTTGCTTAGGGAAAATGAGAGTGGTACAATAAACTCTTTCAAAAATTACAGCCATTGTCTGGAAAAGCCATCAGGGATTACTGTTAGACCCAGAATCTCCTCTGAAGCCTTCTGTCCTTGCATACTCATGTTATACACATATCACTTAATATTTTATATCATGATTGTTTTTATTGTCTTTTTCCCTGTCAAATAGGACTTCTTTAAAGATAAGACCCTTGCTTTCATCTTTCTTTGCTTTTCCTGCCTTGCACTGTGCCTGCCACAGAGAGCTATACAGAATACTTCTGTCTAGTAAATGTCCCACTCTCAGAATCTCCCTGAAAGAACCCTAAATCTGTACTTGAGGTTTTTTCCTGTTTTATTTACCTTTTCCTTCTTTTTGTTTCTATAAAAATAAGTAAGGTGTACTTGGTAAAGGGCATGTAACATAGAGATTATTATTGCTTTTAGACATCTCAGAACTATATGATTTATAGAGATCTCAGAACTGTGTGATTGATAGTCTATAAAATAGTTCATTAAACATGCTGTTTTATTTCTTCAGATTCTTTTAGCTTTAGGCCTTTGGTAGGGATTATAATCTCATAATTTCATTTCTTTGAGAAAATTTCATCAGTTTATATCATTCTGATTAAATGATTTTGTTTTTTTCCTGGAGGGATTCTGGCAGTTGACTGTGTAAGACTGGGGTTTGAATCCCAAGTTCTTACCCTATGATATTGGGTAGGACCATTAACTTCTCTGAGCCTCAGTTTATCTTTAAAATGGGAGTAGCAAAATGTACCCCACAGGCTGTTGTAAAGACTAAGCGACTTATTATATGAAAGTGTTTGGTGTGATACCTACATGTAGGTGGTGGTCAAGAAACTGTGGGTTTTTAAAAATAATTTGTTATTTGTTATCTAAATAGCAAAGTATAGTATTAAACAATTTTCATTGGAAGAGAGCTTTTAGATCATTGAAATATTATCAGATATAGCTACTTTATGTTTATGTGCTAATACACATAATAAATAGCATTACTGAGTACATAGTATGCATGGCAAATTGTACAGAACATTTATTTTTATTTTTTATTGTTATGTTAATCACCATATATTACATGATTAGTTTTTGATGTAGTGTTCCACGATTCATTGTTTGTTCATAACACCCAGTGCTCCATGCAGAACGTGCCCTCCTCAATACCCATCACCAGGCTAACCCATCCCCCTGCCCTCCTCCCTTCTAGAACCCTCAGTTTGTTTTTCAGAGTCCATCATCTCTCATGGTTCGTCTCCCCCTCTGACTTACTCCCCTTCATTCTTCCCCTCCTGCTATCTTCTTCTTTTTCTTTTTTCTTAAAATATGTTGCATTGTTTCAGAAGTACAGATCTGTGATTCAATAGTCTTGCACAATTCACAGCGCTCACCATAGCACATACCCTCCCCAATGTCTATCACCCAGCCACCCCATCCCTCCCACCCCCAACCACTCCAGTAACACTCAGTTTGTTTCCTGAGATTAAGAATTCCTCATATCAGTGAGGTCATATGATACATGTCTTTCTCTGATTGACTTATTTCACTCAGCATAACACCCTCCAGTTCCATCCACGTCGTTGCAAATGGCAAGATCTCATTCCTTTTGATGGCTGCATAATATTCCATTGTGTATATATACCACCTCTTCTTTATCCATTCATCTGTCGATGGACATCTTGGCTCTTTCCACAGTTTGGCTATTGTGGACATTGCTGCTATAAACATTGGGGTGCATGTACCCCTTCGGGTCCCTACATTTGTATCTTTGGGGTAAATACCCAGTAGTGCAATTGCTGGATCGAATGGTAGCTCTAATTTCAACTGTTTGAGGAACCTCCATACTGTTTTCCATAGTGGTTGCACCAGCTTGCATTCCCACCAACAGTGTAGGAGGGTTCCCCTTTCTCCACATCCCCGCCAACATCTGTCGTTCCCTGACTTGTTAATTTTAGCCATTCTGACGGGTGTGAGGTGGTATCTCATTGAGGTTTTGATTTGGATTTCCCTGATGCCGAACGATGTTGAGCACTTTTTCATGTGCCTGTTGGCCATTTGGATGTCTTCTTTGGAAAAATGTCTGTTCATGTCTTCTGCCCATTTCTTGATTGGATTATTTGTTCTTTGGGTGTTGAGTTTGATAAGTTCTTTATAGATTTTGGATACTAGCCCTTTATCTGATAGGTCATTTGCAAATATTTTCTCCCATTCTGTCGGCTGTCTTTTGGTTTTGTGGACTGTTTCTTTTGCTGTGCAAAAGCTTTTTATCTTGATGAAATCCCAATAGTTCATTTTTGCCCTGGCTTCCCGTGCCTTTGGCGATGTTTCGAGGAAGAAGTTGCTGCGGCTGAGGTCGAAGAGGTTGCTACCTGTGTTCTCCTTTAGGATTTGGATGGACTCCTGTCTCACGTTTAGGTCTTTCAACCATTTGGAGTCTATTTTTGTGTGTGGTGTAAGGAAATGGTCCAGTTTCATTCTTCTGCATGTGGCTGTCCAATTTTCCCAACACCATTTGTTGAAGAGACTGTCTTTTTTCCATTGGACATTCTTTCCTGCTTTATCAAAGATAAGTTGACCATAGAGTTGAGGGTCCATTTCTGGGCTCTCGATTCTGTTCCATTGATCTATGTGTCTGTTTTTGTGCCAGTACCATACTGTCTTGATGATGACAGCTTTGTAATAGAGCTGGAAGTCCGGAATTGTGATGCCACCAGCTTTGCTTTTCTTTTTTAATATTCCTCTGGCTATTCGGGGTCTCTTCTGGTTCCATACAAATGTTAGGATTATTTGTTCCATTTCTTTGAAAAAAGTGGATGGTATTTTGATGGGGATTGCATTGAATGTGTAGATTGCTCTAGGTAGCATTGACATCTTCACAATGTTGGTTCTCCCAATCCATGAGCATGGAACATTTTTCCATTTCTTTGTGTCTTCCTCAATTTCTTTCATGAGTATTTTATAGTTTTCTGAGTACAGATCCTGTGCCTCTTTGGTTAAATTTATTCCTAGGTATCTTATGGTTTTGGGTGCAATTGTAAATGGGATCGACTCCTTGATTTGTCTCTCTTCTGTCTTGTTGTTGGTGTATAGGAATGCCACTGATTTCTGTGCATTGATTTTATATCCTGCTACTTTACTGAATTCCTGTATGAGTTCTAGCAGTTTTGGGTTGGAGTCTTTTGGGTTTTCCACATACAGTATCATATCATCTGCAAAGAGTGAGAGTTTGACTTCCTCTTTGCCGATTTGGATGCCTTTGATTTCTTTTTGTTGTCTGATTGCTGTGGCTAGGACTTCTAATACTATGTTGAATAGCAGTGGTGAGAGTGGACATCCCTGCCGCATTCCTGACCTTAGGGGAAAAGTTCTCAGCCTTTCCCCATTGAGAATGATATTCGCTGTAGGTTTTTCATAGATGGCTTTTATGATATTGAGGTATGTACCCTCTATCCCTATACTCTGAAGAGTTTTGATCAAGAAAGGATGCTGTACTTTGTCAGATGCTTTTCTGCATCTATTGAGAGGATCATATGATTCTTGTTCTTTCTTTTGTTAATGTATTGTATCACGTTGATTGATTTGCGGATGTTGAACCAGCCTTGCAGCCCAGGGATAAATCCCACTTGGTCGTGGTGAATAATCCTTTTAATGTACTGTTGGATCCTATTGGCTAGTATTTTGGTGAGAATTTTTGCATCCATGTTCATCAAGGATATTGGTCTGTAATTCTCCTTTTTGATGGGGTCTTTGTCTGGTTTTGGAATCAAGGTAATGCTGGCCTCATAAAATGAGTTCGGAAGTTTTCCTTCCATTTCTATTTTTTGGAACAGTTTCAGGAGAATAGGTATTAATTCTTTTTTAAATGTCTGATAGAATTCCCCTGGGAAGCCGTCTGGCCCTGGGCTTTTGTTTCTTGGGAGATTTTTGATGACTGCTTCAATTTCCTTAGTGGTTATAGGTCTGTTCAGGTTTTCTATTTCTTCCTGGTTCAATTTTGGTAGTTGATACATCTCTAGGAATGCACCCATTTCTTCCAGGTTATCTAATTTGCTGGCATAGAGTTGCTCATAATATGTTCTTATAATTGTTTGTATTTCTTTGGTGTTGGTTGTGATCTCTCCTCTTTCATTCATGGTTTTGTTGATTTGGGTCATTTCTCTTTTCTTTTTGATAAGTCTGGCCAGGGGTTTATCAATCTTGTTCATTCTTTCAAAGAACCAGCTCCTAGTTTCGTTGATCTGTTCTACTGTTTTTTGGTTTCTAGTTCATTGATTTCTGCTCTGATCTTTATTATTTCTCTTCTCCTCCTGGGTTTAGGCTTTATTTGCTGTTCTTTCTCCAGCTCTTTTAGGTGTAGAGTTAGGTTGTGTATTTGAGACCTTTCTTGTTTCTTGGGAAAGGCTTGTATTGCTATATACTTTCCTCTCAGGACTGCCTTTGCTGTATCCCAAAGATTTTGAACAGTTGTGTTTTCATTTTCATTGGTTTCCATGAATTGTTTTAATTCTTCTTTAATTTCCTGGTTGACCCATTCATTCTTTAGTAGGATGCTCTTTAGCCTCCATGTATTTGAGTTCTTTCCGACTTTCCTCTTGTGATTGAGTTCGAGTTTCAAAGCATTGTGGTCTGAAAATATGCAGGGAATGATCCCAATCTTTTGATACCGGTTGAGACCTGATTTGTGAGCTAGGATGTGATCAATTCTGGAGAATGTTCTATGGGCACTAGAGAAGAATGTGTATTCTGTTGCTTTGGGATGGAATGTTCTGAATATGTCTGTGAAGTCCATTTGGTCCAGTGTGTCATTTAAAGTCTTTATTTCCTTGTTGATCTTTTGCTTAGATGATCTGTCCATTTCAGTGAGGGGGGTGTTAAAGTCCCCCACTATTATTGTATTGTTGTCAATGTGTTTCTTTGCTTTTGTTATTAATTGGCTTATATAATTGGCTGCTCCCACGTTAGGGGCATAGATATTTACAATTGTTAGATCTTCTTGTTGGATAGACCCTTTAAGTAGGATATAGTGTCCTTCTTCATCTCTTATTACAGTCTTTGTTTTAAAATCTAGTTTGTCTGATATAAGGATTGCCACCCCAGCTTTCTTTTGGTGTCCATTAGCATGGTAAATGGTTTTCCACCCCCTCACTTTCAATCTGGGGGTGTCTTTGGGTCTAAAATGAGTCTCTTGCAGACAGCATATTGATGGGTCTTGTTTTTTAATCCAGTCTGATAGCCTGTGTCTTTTGATTGGGGCATTTAGCCCATTTACATTCAGGGTAACTATTGAAAGGTATGAATTTAGTGCCATTGTATTGCCTGTAAGGTGACTGTTACTGTATGTTGTCTGTGTTCCTTTCTGATCTTTGCTGCTTTTAGGCTCTCTCTTTGCTTAGAGGACCCCTTTCAATATTTCTTGGAGGGCTGGTTTCGTGTTTGCAAATTCCTTTAGTTTTTGTTTGTTCTGGAAGCTTTTTATCTCTCCTTCTATTTTCAATGACAGCCTAGCTGGATATAGTAATCTTGGCTGCATATTTTTCTCGTTTAGTGCTCTGAAGATATCTTGCCAATCCTTTCTGGCCTGCCAGGTCTCTGTGGATAGGTTTGTTGCCAATCTAATGTTTCTACCATTGTAGGTTACATATCTCTTCTCCCGAGCTGCTTTCAGGATTTTCTCTTTGTCTCTGAGACTCGTAAGTTTTACTATTAGATGTCGGGGTGTTGACCTATTATTATTGATTTTGAGAGGAGTTCTCTGTGCCTCCTGGATTTTGATGCCTGTTTCCTTCTTCGCATTAGGGAAGTTCTCTGCTATTATTTGCTCCAATATACCTTCTGCCCCTCTCTCTCTCTCTTCCTCTTCTGGGATCCCAATTATTCTAATGTTGTTTCATCTTATCGTATCACTTATCTCTCGAATTCTGCCCTCGTGATCCTGTAGTTTTTTCTCTCTCTTTTTCTCAGCCTCTTTATTTTCCATCATTTGGTCTTCTATATCGCTGATTCTCTCTTCTGCCTCATTCATCCTAGCAGTTAGTGCCCCCATTTTTGATTGCACCTCATCAATAGCCTTTTCGATTTCGACCTGGTTAGATTTTAGTTCTTTTATTTCTCCAGAAAGCGTTTCTCTAATAACTTCCACGCTTTTTTCAAGCCCAGCTAGTATCTTTAAAATCATGATTCTGAACTCTAGGTCCGACATCGTACTAATGTCCGTATTGAGTAGGTCCCTGGCTGATGGTACTACCTCTTGTTCTTTTTGCTGAGGTGATTTTTTTCGTCTTGTCATTTTGTCCAGAGGAGAATAGATGAATGAGAGAACCAAATGCAAACAGGTTTACAACGTCCCCAGCAAATATACTGTATAGAAATCAGAAAAGACCTGAAACCAGGGGAAAAGAAAGGGAAAGAAAGAAAAAAGAAAGAGGAAAAAAAAAAGAAAAAAAGATAAAAACATAACAATACAAAAAAAGCAGAATATGATCAAATATGATCAGGCTAGTGCATAGATCAGTGCCACACACTAGATTTTGGGCGTATTTTGGTCTGTTAGAAAAAAGTGCCTCCTAAAATTTTAAAGGAAGAAAGACATATATGTACAACATAAGGGTTGATACAATGAAGGGATGGAAGATGACTGTAAAGATGAAAATTATAAAAGATTTTATAAAAGGACTTGATAAGATAAGAAGTTGTTTGAAAAAAGAAAGAAGAAGATTTAAGAAGAAAAAACAGGAAAAAGGAAGAGAATGTGATCAGGCAGGAGACTAGAACAAAGCCATACACTAGTGATTTGGGGTATATTTTGATCTGTTAGAAGAAACTGTATCTCAAAATTTTAAAGAGAGAACAACTTATATATATATGCCAAAAATAAGGGTAACTACTATGAAGGGATAAAATATGACTCTAAAAATGAAAAATAAAAAATGTTTTTTTTTTTTTAAAAAAGGGATTGATAAGATGTTGGTTGAAAAAGGGAAAAAGAAAAATAAAAAAAAAACAGTTAACAAAAATTAACTTTGATGAACTAATGAATCATGGTAAAAAAAAGCCATGAATTCTATGTGCAGTATTCCCCTAGCGCTGGAGTTCTCCCGTTCTCCTTGATCGCTAAACTTGGTCTTGGCTTGCTGGCTGTTCGTGCTGATCTTCTGGGGGAGGGGCCTGTTGCTGTGGTTTCCAAATGTCTTTGCCGGAGGCTGAATTGCCCCGCCCTTGTTGGTCTGGGCTAAGGAAGCTGCTCTGGTTTGCTCTCAGGAGCTTTTGTTCCCTGCAAGCTCTCGGTACAGCTTTGGAGGACCAGGGCAAAAATGGTGGCCTCCCAATCTCCACCCGGAGGAGCTGAGAACTCGGCGCCCCGCTCCTCAGTGTGCCCCCAGAGAAAAGCAGTCACTCCCTTCTCCCTGGTCTCCGGCCGCACTCCGTGCTCACCCAGCCTGTGACCGAGCGTTGCTATCTCTGGCACCCGACCCCGTGTGGAGTCTCCAAACCCAGCAGATCCCTGCGGTGCGTTTCTGCGCCGCTCCTCCCCGGGAAGGAAGGGGAGTCTCCCCAGCTCTGCCGCTTGTTGGGTCCCTGCTGGAGGAGTAGTGGCCCGACTGGGCCGCGGATCACAGTTTATGGCAACCCCGAGCTGAGAGCCCGCGACTCGGCTTCGTCTCTGCAGCCGGCTTCCCTGCTCCAATACCTGGGAGCTCTGCTGCACTCAGGCACCCCCAGTCTTTCTGTGACCCCAAGGGTCCTGAGACCACACTGTCCCGGGAGGATTCCACCCCCTGCTTAGCCACTGCAGCGACGTCCCTCAGCAGAGCCGACTTCTAAAAGGTCCGATTTTGTGCTCCGCGGCTCTATCACTTGCCAGAAGTGGCCGGCGGAGGCCCCTCCCCCGCCATCTATCCTCCCGAATATCGCCTTGGATTCACTTCTCCGCACGTCCTACCTTCCAGTAAGTGGTCGCTTCTCTGTTCAGAGAGTTGTTGCTACTCTCCTCTTCGATCTACTGTTGAGTTCGTAGGTGTTCAGAATGGTTTGATCCCTATTCAGCTGAATTCCTGAGACCAGACGAAATCTAGGTTTCCTACTCCTCCGCCATCTTGCTCCGCCCCCCCTGTACAGAACATTTTAATTAGACTTTTTTTCATGTGTGTTTTAATTCCAGAGGTGACTATATGCTCTGGAGTTTATTATAAACTAAAATGAGATTTTTGTTTTGTGCCTTGAAGTTCATATTGTAATTTATTTAAACAGAAGGGGATTGTAAATTGCATTTTAAAAGTAGATGCCTCTCATGAGACATTTGCATCATTGCACACTGTGGACTCTGGAAAGTATTTTCAGAGCTACAAGCAGCAGGATTTGTCTCAGTCATTGAAAAATTCTTGGACAAGACATAATAATTTCTCATCCACTAGAGAAAGGATATTATTTTAGAATAATATTCTAAAATGCAGATCTTGTAAAAGGTGATAGATGATTATTTTAAAGTGAGATTTATTTCCTTTCTTGTATAGATTAGGATGGACAGACTTTAAGAGCATGACTGATCAGTGAGTCTGGTCTATTCCGCAGTTCCATAGTATGTAGATTCTTTGTATTAATAAAGTAACTATTTTAAACTTATTCCTAACAAAGCTCTTACAAGGGTAACCAGTGTAATGTAATTCCAAGACAAAAAAAAAATTATTTCCAAGAGAAGTCTTAAATTTCAGTGATTTTTCAACCAATTGGGAGGTATTTTGGGGGGATTACATTACTCTGCTACTGAACATACTGCATGATATCTGGAAGGTCCTTTTAGTTTTTATGGTTCTTTGTATCAGATCCACGCCCCTCCCTCCAGAAAATGGAAAACAGGAAGCCAGAGATACATTGTTTTACATGTTTGACAGTGACAGAGGCAGAACAAATAACACTGGAATCCGATTTCTTGGTTTCTTTGCTCCTTCAGTTTTAATTACAAACAAAACAAAACGAAACACTGACTTTTGAAAATGTAATGTAATCGTATCCTATTCTTTCCCAAACATTATTGCTTATTTTCTTTAAAAACATATATTTTGCTCTTCATTGACCATCTTATTTAAAGTAACATCGTCCCCAACATTCCCTGTCTTACTGGCCTTCTTTATTTTGCTTTTATAGTGCTACTATCATCTGACTTACTATATATTTTTCTTGTTTGTTTATTGTCTGTCTCCTCTATTAGAGTAACAACTCAGCAAAAGCACTAATGTATATCTGTTTTGCTTACTGCTGTATCCCATTTCCAAGAATAATGCCTGACATATAGGATACCTTCAGTAAAAAAAAAAAAAAAAAAAAAAGTCAGAACAACACAAAACTGATGGCTTGCTTATTAATGATTGAGTTCTTTTTACAGAAACATTTGTTTCATGGATCAGTTCATCTTAAATGAAGTATCCCTTTAAAATTAGCCATTTCCTTTTCCTGATATCTCTATTTGAATATATATTTCTAGTTTGGGAACTTTTAATTTTTACTTCTGATTTTCTAGATAGCAAATGGCCTTTTTGCAAGGGTCTAGATTACTTTCCCATGATTATCAGTGTTTGTAGTTTGGGGCAGGAGACTACCTCTCAGGTTATCTTTACTTGGTCTCCCAATATGGTGGACACCTATGGATTTCTTTGTCTCTTACTTGCTTGCTTGTTTCTATCCACCATTTTGCGAGAATTTTAGGTGGCCAGTTGTCTACAAATCCCCAGCATCCCATGCACACTCATCTCTGTTTCTACTCTACTAATCAATCAGTATTGGGTCAACTAGAGTTCATTGAGTAAAATCACTTATTATCTCTTTATTCCATTCCTAAAGAGAAGTAGTCCATCTCCCCAAACTCCCTTCCTGCTCAGGTAATGTTTTCTTTTGATGCTATTTTTTAGCACTGTTTCAACCAGTCTCTGTGAAGAGTCAATTCTACATATCCTTTTTACTGTCGATCATTAGGGCACAGCAACCTAGAACAAAGTAGAAGCACTTGAATCGCTGCCTGGGTTCATGAGTGAAACTAACTGTGAGGACACTCATCTTTGCCCCTCTGGGTATATTTGGAGTAGAATCAGTTTAAATGATAGGCTTCCATGGGAGAAAGGAAGACACTTCTCTGACAATGAATTCTACATGACAGGAAGCTATGAGTGTATGACAAGTGCAGTTATTTTTGATTCTTGAAACTTGTTGTCAGAGAATTGTTAGTAAGGTAGACTTAGGGGCCAGCACTCCAGTTAATAGTTTCCTTTTCTAGACAAATTTAAGTTCCATTAGTGGATTTTAATTGCACTGTGATGTTTTCTGCCAAGAGTGGGGACTGTGGAAATTAATAACCTGATATTAAAGGAAAAATAAAGCCTTCATTGGACTTCTGATTGTTTCTCAATTCTTCTTATCTTAGGAGTGATGTATTTATTACAACATTTGAAATATGTCTAGTCAAGTAAAGAAGCTACTTCTTGAAAGATGTGCTTTGAGATTGGTATCTAGTTTTTCACATGGTTTGGGTAGAGTGTAATTCTCCAAAAAATGCATAAAGATTGCATTCCTGAAATTGAGGCAATTGCCTGTGGATTTGATATGATAAATGTTGGTTGGGGACAACACATTGATTTTCATTATAGAGCTGTAGGACGTAGGCATGCTCTGCATATCCATTTAAAGAAGAGTTGTGTTTAAAAGATGTCTTTGGGCCCTCCAAACGTATGTGTGTGATGCAAGATTTTTCATATGACTTTCTTTTTTTTTAAGATTTTATTTATTTGAGAGAGAATGAGCAAGAGCACAGGAGCAGGGGCAGGGGGAGGGGGAGAGGGAGAATCAGACTCCCTGCTGAGCAGGGAGCCCGATGCAAGACTCCATCCCAGGACGCTGGGATCATGACCTAAACTGAAGACAGACACTTAACTGACTGAGTCACCCAGGCACCCCTCATATGACTTTCTTAGAAGAATAGATAAGAATTGTCCCCAAATACCTGAACACGCTGAGAATCACTATTGTATGAATAAGATCTGAATTTGCCTTTGTGGAAGACTTAATCTAAAAATATATTGTACCTTTGAAACAAATAATACAATATCTGTTAAAAAAAAAGAAGATAGCAGGAGGGGAAGAATGAAGGGGGGTAAATCAGAAGGGGAGACGAACCATGAGAGATGATGGACTCTGAAAAACAAACTGAGGGTTCTAGAGGGGAGGGCGTGTGGGGATGGGTGAGCCTGGTGATGGGTATTAGAGGGCACGTTCTGCGTGGAGCACTGGGTGTTATGCACAAACAATGAATCATGGAACACTACATCCAAAACTAATGATGTAATGTATGGTGATTAACATAACAATAAAAAAATTTAAAGAAAAAAAAGAAGATAGCAGGAGGGGAAGAATGAAGGGGGGGGAATCAGAGGGGAAGATGAACGATGAGAGACAATGGACTCTGAAAAACAAGCTGAGGGTTCTAGAGGGGAGGGGTGGGGGGATGGGTTAGCCTGGTGATGGGTATTAAAGAGGGCACATTCTGCATGGAGCACTGGGTGTTACACACAAACAATGAATCATGGAACTATCAAAAACTAACGGTGTAATGTATGGTGATTAACATAACAACAAAAACTTTAAAAAAATCAAAATAAAAATATATTGGTAAAATTTTCCTTGTTTTTTTTTTTACCATAATACTATATTTTTGTTGAGATTGTTGTTGAATAAAGTAGGAATTAAAATATTAATTGGTGCAGTGGCACTAAATTTGATTAGCCATCATGTGTGGGTTCTTCTTATTGTTTAATAGCCTTTGTATCTTTAATCTGTTTGGTGAACTCCTAGTGATCTTTCATGTTCCACGTGAAGCAGTGCTTCCAACTCTGCGAGGCAGGGTTGGTTGCTCTTCCTCACTGGTCCCATTACTGCTCTGCATTATCTATTCCAGATACAGATATCTGTCATAGCCATATCACACAGATGATACATGTTTATATATCTGTTTCTTTCTTTTTTCTAGCAGATAGTGTGTTTTTCATGGGCAGAAATAATGCCTGCTTTACTTCTTTAATATCAGCTCCTTAGATAGGACTGAGTTTATAATGGGTTCTTGAGTTGGGAAAGCAAACAAACCTAATTCCCTGTATCTGCCTTTAGTTCATTTGTAATAATCCCTGCTGTTGGGCTTGGATTCTACTTTGATGGTGTAAATAAAGCCAGTATATCTGACAATTTTATATGGATGTGGTAGGTATAATAAAAGGAATGATTAAAGATCCACCAAGTTAAATTAAACAGTGTTACACTCTCTACTATACCAATAAGTCAATGTAAAAGGATTTTATTATACTTTATAATGAAAAGGCAATATCACGAGTCCTGTTTTATTAATATCTAAATATGTTATGTACCTTGATATAACCATTGATTGGTTTTGAGAGGTTTTGTATGATGGAAAGGATATAGGAGGAATCAGATTAGAAAGAGATTTTAATCTTCTGTATTTTTCCCTGTGATTTTGTAAACTTGCATCCCATACACGCCAGTAAAAATATCTCTATACCTTTATTAAAACTTCAATATCTTCATTTATATTTAGAGTGGTAGCAACATAAAATTGAAACCTGAGAGTTGTGAAAGATATAAAGTCATGTTTTAATAGAGAAACTAAATTGCTCCTTCGAAGAGCCTATAAAACTGAAAAGCATTCATTATAAATGTAATAAAAACTTATGAGTCCCATTTTATTAAAACTACACCCTGTTTCCTGAAGGGACTGGATCATTTAGAGGTAAACCAGTGACACTTTATGTCTACCAACATACTTTATGTGAGATAAGATATCTACTGAAATGAAGTTGGTGGTTTTAACATGATCCCTAATGGATATCCATTCATGTTATAAGATTGGAATTTCTATTTTAGCAGAGGTTGCAGCTTCTGATGATAATGCACCCCCATCAGGTTAATAACAATAGTAAATTAATTACTTCTCTAAGTTCCTTCAAGAAACAGAACAATCATGAAAGATAAAGCTTATGCTTCTACTAATTGGTGTGTTACATCATTCTATCATTCTGTAAACTTCTTACTGAAGTAAAATTATATAGATTAACATTGTTCCAGGATAATAACTTTCTAGTGATTACCATTCGCCTTTTTTCCCCTTTCAGATACAGTAATATTTTTAGTGTGTTAAAGGAGAATCATTCCCTTTTAGTCTCTGACTGCTTTTCAGCGCTTTTAACTTCCACACATTTCATATTTGATTCTATTTTACATATTCTGTGCACCTATTTTCATATTATTTTAATTGATTGTGGTTGTATTGATGATAGTGGTTTTAAAGTACAAAAGGTAATATGATAAAATGATAGGTAGGTTGGCCATTTACTTTTAGTTTTAGAATCAAACAGCTTTAAATAGAGGTTCTTTGATGTTCAAATGAGAGAATTGGGGGGTGGCTCACTTGGTTAAGTGTCTGACTCTTGATTTTGGCTCAGATTGTGATCTCAGGGTCCTGGGATCGAGCCTCACGTTGGGCTCCGTGCTCAGCACAGAGTCTGCTTGAGATTCTCTCTCCCTCTCCCTCCATCCCTCCCCACTGTGTCCTCTCTCTCTCTGTCTAAAAAAGACAAATAAACAAAATCTTTAAAAAATGAGACAGTTGAAGTATTTGAATTAATATACATTTGTCATATTGATTTATTTAAAAAATGAGGCAAGATTTCTGGAAATGGTGGCAGTGCAAAAATGTATTTATTCTAATTCATTTCTTGAAACACACCCCACATATAGGTAAATGCAAATAATGGAAAAAATGGGCAAAAATTATATCACCAACAAAACTGGGGAACAATTATAATTTCAAGACACAGTGACTAACATATTTGTCACATTCAGTGGAATTTGGACCACACTGAAGGAAGACACGGAGAGCTAAAATATACTTTTCCAGATCTCTGCCAGTTTGTACATACCTTTGGAAAAGGTATAAGACCAGGAACATAAGGTCCTACTGTGAATGGGTTCCAGTAACAGATGAAGACTGTACGGTGAGGGGGAGAGGAGGCTATTATGATGTAGCATTTGCAAAAGTGTCAAAAGAAAGATAAGTTTACAGGAGTTAATCATGGAGGAAAAATACATTGATTATAGAGGAAGTAGTAAGAATAAAGGCAGAAATCTACAAGGCATATTTAGGGAATGCTTGTCGATTCCAGTCTGGTTCCTGCACGAGCCACAGGCTTAAGTGGAAGCATCACTGTTTCCTAATGAGCTATGGTTAACCAGAGTGTCCCAGCACTGTCACTTCGAGTTTGTTAACTCAGTTAAGCCACACAGTAACCCTAGGAGATAATAACTACTTGTACAGTTAGGAAAACAAGACTCAGAGACAACTTGCCTGAAGTTACTCTGCCATTGAGCGGTTGAGCCAGGGATATGAACCCAGACTTTTCTGACCCATGTCCTCCCTCACTGTATTACAGGAGTCTGTGGGTAGGTCTGGAACTGTATTTAGAGGAATCATCATGTCAGGCCAAACCTTCAGCCAGTTTATGAAGAGTAGAGAGAACATTATTTTCTCCTTCTCCTTCTTCCCCTTCTCCCTTTCCTCCTCCTCCTCTTCTTTTTTCAAAATGAGTAAAAAGAAGGCTTTGTTTATCCTCCTGTTAGTAATTGCATTCTTGTGTCCCGGAGGACAGGAAAAGAATACTTGCCTCAAAATGCTTTGGAATTATTGGAGAAAATTTTAATTATAACGTAAGTATCCCTATTGTTGACTTTTCCACGTAATCTCCATTATTCTCTGCGATGTCATCTGTCTCCCAATTTCAAAATTATATTCAATTAGCATTTTTCCCTTTTTGTTGGTTACTTTTGTTACTGTGAGGCAGATATTTGCCTCTAAATCCCTACTAATGTGTGACAATTCCAAAGTATGAAGAACCTTTTAATTTGAAAAGCAATGGCTTTGTGTCCAGGAAATTTTCAGGGAAGAAAACTACTTTAGACTTTTGAGACTGCAATTTCAGCTTTAGAATTGGGCCAATTTATCATTTGACAGAATGTAATGGTACTGAGTAAAGCTCTAGTTCTGGTGGGTTTTTAAACATGATTATTTCCCCCATCCTTCCATCTGATCCCTCCTTTAAGGTTTGTTGGAATTGGTTCTCATATTTCATTTTTAACCGACGATGTATTCCACCTCGGTCTGTTGAAGCCCAATTCTACATTATGTTTGTTTTTGTTTACCTTTTTAAAGATGTATGAAGATTTCTTTGTCAGATAATTAGCTATATTGCTCTGAGAATTATTTTCTTATAATACTTGGTTTATTTACAAAGTAACTGATTGGCTTATTGGATCTTCTTGACAGTTGCTGTATTTATTTCCTCAACATTTTCAGTATTTTTAGGCCTTAGGTCATGTAAAATAATATATCACTATTTCAGGAAGTCTGTGTGAAATCTGGAAACTTAAGGAAGTTTAGGACAGCTTTGTAATAGTGAAAATCTGGAACTAACCCCATAAGAATAAAATAAATTATGAAATATCACTTCAGTGAAATACTACGCAGCTATGAAAACCAGTAAGCGAGTTTTTTATGTACCACCAGAGATATCTAAGATACATGATTGAGTCAAAAAAAGTAAAATTTAAAATGCAAATAGTATGAGTGTATATATGTATAGAGAGAGCTATATGGACACGTGAGTAACAAACATATACACGGAGAATTTTTTTTTTTTTTTAATTTCCAAGGAACCATTAACAATAGTTAATTCTGGGAAAGAAACTAGGGAAAATGAGAAGGATTTGTATTTTCATATATTCATCTTCTATTTCTGTATACTGCTTTGATTTTTCTTTTTTTTCTTTTTTCTTTCTCTCTCCCTCTCTCTCTTTATTTTTCAATGAGCAGGTATTGCTTTTAAAACCAAAAAGCTTTTTTTTTTAAAGTACCCATTTACTTAAAAAACAAGAATATGAGACTTCTTTTGGTATCCTCCATAACCTTTCTTGAATGAAAATTCATTGTCTTCTAATATGTACAATGATTGTAGGAAAGCTATAGGGAAAAGTGCCACATTGTTTCAGTTTAAAACTTCTAGTGCCCAGTGGGTCATTTTATTGAACTTTTCCCCCCTAGTTTGATTTTATGGTTAATTCTGAAAAAGAAGAGCAGAGTGCTCTTGTTGGTGCTATGTAAAAGGTTACTACTGCAATGCATTTTGCTCTTTTGAGTGAACAATGTAAACATTTACTTCATTCTAGAAGATAATTATCTTGATTGTTTAGAGTTTGTACTGACATAATTAAACATGGTTTAAAAAATTAAATTTGACTGCACAGTGCAGCATTTTATTCATATTGCCAAAGTAAATTTATAGATTTGGAGAGAACTCAGATAAACTGCTCTGAGTATGTTGCCTTTATTTTATGTTTTTCCGATAATTTCTAAACATTAAATCCATAATGTTCTGGAAGGAATATGGATTTTAAAATCATATATACTTGTGAAAAAGTGCTCATTGAATAATTAAATGAAAATAAGTGAGATAACGTGTAAAGCATCCTGAAGAAGGACTTGGTCACATGATAGACTTTCAGAAAACTATTTTTATGTGTCTATTTTTAAAAATAAAAATACCTTCATACTAAAATTCTTATGCAATTAAAAAAAAAGTAGTATAGTAATTGGTGAAGTGATGCAATTGCAATTTTACACTGAATTTTGACTCCTGACTTTGAATATATTGATTCTTTACTCTGGATGTAGGAGGCACTAGTGTTGTCTCTCATTCTCCCAGCCTGTCTCATTTTTAGTCCTTGCAACTGGATGCTTTTGTGAAATTAGTCTTCAGAAGCAACTGATAGTGTCAGTCCAGTGTGTAATGAGATCATAGAAACTGGCATCACTTGAAGCAGAACTGATAAGTTTAAAAAAAAAATTGTTTCTAGCCTCTCATTCCATCTTCCAAAGATACTAATGGGATTTAGGTTTCCACTGACCTTATTACTTTAAATTAGAGTAAATGGTGTTAATCCAAATATTTAATAAAATCTTTGTAATTCTATGTAAGTGTAAATGGAAGCCAAAAATCTATTACTTGGGTGTATCTTTCCTATACTTTGCAATGTAAGTTTTAAGTAATGTCTATTACACCTTTAGAAACTAACATATTAAATAGCATACCAAACCTTGGCAGTTTTGTGTTATTTTAAAATAATTTATTCTTTTTCAATAATTCACTAAAATGCATTATTCAAAGATTGTTATACCTATAAAAGATATAAATATTTCTGCTGAGGGAATAGACCCTCTGAAAATAAGTGAAAAATGTTTTATTGCAATTTTTTGGATAACCTAAGTGTATAGCAAAGTGAACTGTTTGGTGTCTGCATGCTAAATGTAATTACAGAAGCTGATACTGACTGGAGCTAGGGAGATATGTTTTGTGTAAGTGGTTTTGTAATTTGTAATATAAAGTTTGAAATAGTGCCAAATGTGCCTACCTCACAGAGTTGGTGAGAATAATTTATAAAAGAAATTTTATAAAGGAAATACCAAATGTTTCAGGTATTACCTTTTATTTAGAAACAAATACTGGTTAATATTTTTATTAGCTGCAAATGGATTTATTGAATAGTGAAGAAATAAGTACTATTCATTTGCAAACATTTATTGAGACTTGCTGTGTACCAGACGTTGTGCTGGGTAGTGGGTATGCTGATAAAAAGATGGTGGAGCTCATAGCTATTAAAAGGGAGAGAGCATTAAAAACAAACAATTACGATACATAGTAACAAATATTATGAACAGATGGGGGGTATAAAGGGGAGATTGATTCTGCTGGGGATCTCAGGAATCCTTCCCAGAGGCTGTGCTTGAAGCAGGATAAATAAGAGCGTTAACAGAGCAGAACAGTAATGGTTATCACAGGTAGACTGGAATTAGGTAAATGTTTATTCCAATATTGAAAGAATACTAAATGTGGAAGGGGAACTGAGCTCATTAAATGTTTACTGAACAGCTACAAGGAACAAGTCCCTGTGTTAGCCCCCGAGGGGCTACAAAGCTGGAAAGGTTGGGTGCCTGCTCTGGAAGCACTCACAGTCCTGCCTGCATGCGTGTGGAGAGCTGTGTGCAAGGCAGGTGTCTAGGAAAGGTACTGTGGGAACTTAATGCCATCCATCCAAGACCACAGTGTGACTGCTAAATCCCAAAGAGACAGGTGGGACTTTGTAAGTAAGTTAGCTTCTTGAGTACTGAGTTACAAATGGATTGACATGAAAGAAGAGAGAAATTTTAAGAAATCAATAATAGTTTAAAATCACATATGTGACATGGCCTTGAAATTCAGACAATGAATGGGTAAGATACAGTTTAAATAATGGCAAGCAGACCAGTAGTGTGGTCAAAGTAAGTGCTATCAAGTAAAATAATAGGTACAAACAAGTTACGTCAAAAGGGATCTAAATTACACTCTTCTAAAAATGCCACTGGCTAACCCATCTGGAATCTCTTAACTAGGTTTGCCGATCCATCTATTTACTAGGAGATTCCCTATTGATCTCTAAGTCATTGCTCACTTAGATGAGGAGGCTTTTACCAACCTAGCCCCAACACTCTCTAGTCAAGATCTCTGGGTATTGAGGATTCTCCATGCACAGGACCATATTAGCACCCCTGCACTTCTTAATCTG
Source organism: Zalophus californianus (assembly GCF_009762305.2). Classification (NCBI taxonomy): domain Eukaryota; kingdom Metazoa; phylum Chordata; class Mammalia; order Carnivora; family Otariidae; genus Zalophus; species Zalophus californianus. The sequence continues at coordinate 68,719,582 of NC_045606.1, read as the reverse complement.
AAATAATCATTCCTGGAATTATAAAACCTGGGTGAAGTAAGAACTACCTTTTCCTTTTAAAAAGCTGGGGATGGGTGCTCAATGTTTTACTGTTTTTAAGAGCATTGCTAGGTTTTTCGTTACAAATCTTTACCACCCCTTTTTCACACTGGATATAAATTCTCCCAGTTTTATTTTGACTGTACCTTTGGATTTGTTTATCCACTCAGTCATTCTTACCTTACTCACCCGTGGGATGGGAGAAGGGCATTTGAATTCACTTGGAAGAGCAAAGCTTCCACCTGTGCCCTTCTATCTCTTTCTGCTTCCTATCAACTTTCTTCCGTATTTTATTTTTTTCCCCCATAGCCCTCAAATAGGCTAAATCATTCGGGGTGGGGGGTGGAAAGAAAGGCGGGGGAGGAACTCATTCACACCAATTTCTCCTCAAATTTTTCCATTTTCTTTTCTCTTCCATCTTTAAATGGTTGTTTTTACTCAATGTGTCTATTTATGCTTTTCCTATTAACACTCTATGCACTGAAGCCTGGCTTCTGGCCAAACCTTCCATTCTACTGCTCACTGAGGTTGCCATGGACTTCAGATTGCCAAACTCAGCCTCTGCTCTGGTGTTTGATCGCTGCCCACTCTACATGGTCAGCCATCCCCTCTCCAAACTCCTCCTTTGCCTCATCAGCTGCGACTCTTTTTTTTTTTTTTTTTTTTTTAAACCTCTGTGATTTGTTTTCGGTCTTAGGTGTTTCTTCTGTCTTTATCATGCTCAAAAAAGTGGCTATTCACTTGAGCTCTGTATTTGATCTTCTCTTTTTACTCTTCGCACCCTTTTGGGCAGTCATCCACTTTCCTTGATTAAACTGTGCATATGATTCCCAAATCCAGAGTTCTCGTCCAAATTTCTCCTGAGCTCTAGACTCGCAGCTCCATCTGGATGGACCAGGCACTCCAAACTTGGTATGTTCCCAACCCTTTACTGATTTATATCTGGTGTCAGCTAGAATCAAGACTTCTCTCTTTCAAAACAAACAATTCAAGCACTTTTATTTAGACTAAATACTTTACATATTGAACTATTTAATATTTTGTCGAAAGAAGTAAGAAGAAAAGGAATTAGGGAGGGTGGCAGTTTTAGATTTTTCAGTTTGCAGACTCAATACAAACTTAGGGAAAGAGGAAACAAAAATACAATTTTTCGAAAGAAATTTGCATAGAATATTTTTAAAAGTTATCACAGGAAACAAAGAACTTTGTTGCAGTTCCTTATACTTATGTCATAGTGTAGTATTTTTATTTTAAAAATATTTGCCTTTGTGGCACCTGAGCGGCTCAGTTAGTTAAACCTCCAACTTGATCTCAGCTCAGGTCTTGATCTCAGAGTCATGAGTTTAGGTGTCCTGCATTGGGTTCCATGCTGGGTGTCGAGCCTACTTAAATAAGAAAAATAATTTGCCTTTGATATTAATATGTGGGGGGAATGGGACCTCATAATATTTTCAAGGCATAAGGTCATCTGATCATGGTTGATGAGCGTTCTAAAAATTCATTGTTGGTTTCTGGGTAAGTATGGGAGAAAATTACTACTTCTACTTGGATACATAATTGACCAGCCAAACTCTAGGTGATATCCCACAGGAGGTTGCTCTGTGTAAATGCAGCTTCTATTTGCTCCAGTTACCTTCTGCCAGATCTTGATACACATAGATTTCATAGATTTCCGAGTGGCCACCTCTCTTCCCTGCCTCTGTGAACAATCCCCTTCAACTGCTTCTGCCACATTGTTCCTAGTTGTAGAAATAGAGCCAAATAGCCTTCTTTGGCAGAATGAATGCTTTCATCCTTAAACAGAAATGGAGAAGGAGAGCAGGGTGGTGGGTGGAGGAATGTGTATACAAAGGATGTAAAATGTGAAATGCCCTTTTCAAAAAGGTTTTCTTGCTCAGCTCATAGAAGTTCAATTTTTGTTTGGCCTGGCTTCATTTTCTAAAGGCGCTCACTAGTCTCAAGACATGTTTAAGAGTAAGAGATGCTAGAATTGTCTTACTTTAAGAAACTCGATTGTGCTACTAACCTAAAATACTTTCAAGTCAGGAGGAGGAATATAAAGTTATTTGCTTTCACAGAGATTGCTTTTAGGAGTACATTAGAAGTCAGGTTCAGTCAAGGCAGTTTGTTTAGAAGTAAAAGCATGCAGGTGGCATGTATATGTATTTAAACAGCAACATCTTACCTAGCTGCAGATTTTAACTATATTTCTGGAAGTGTTCTGTTAGTGAATGTAACTGTAGATGTAATGAATGCATTTTACATGCAGTAATGGAATTTAAATTGCTCTATGAGGCTGAGTAAAATAGTTAATCTGTTTTTGCTTTATTTTTCCAACCTGCAGTTTGAGGGAGGAATACTGCAAAGAATATTAAAAAAAAAAAAAAGAAATCATTCAAAATACAAAGTAATGTACTATGAACTGGATTAAGTCATTTAACTTCATTAAGCTGAAAACTTGTAAGCCAGGCTGGCCTTGGAAGAAGTTGTGAGCAAGACAGTATGCCTTTGTTGCTTCTTACCGTTGCCATCCCTGTAACATTCTATTACCTCCTATTTCAGATATGCAGCTATTCTTCAAAGCTTGCTCTAAGGGAAAGAAAGCATGATTGATGTTTGCTGTGTCAGACTTTATATTAGATGTTATACATGTATTCTCATTTGGGTCACTAAGATGACTGTCAAACTTGGGAAGCTCCTTTTCCCCAGCTTCAAACTCCAGTTAGTCAAACTGCCTAGTCATGATTGTTATGAGATTGATTTACATAACATAATGATATACGCAAATACCTATGTACCTACCTACCTACAGAGATGAACAATCCTGCTTTATATAGAGAAACAGTATGCCCGTAGTGGTAAAGAGTGTGGCTTTTGAAGCCAGACTGTTGAGGAAAGCAAGGCTCCAGAGATTGCCACCTGCCCAAGGTCACATATTATTGGTGACATATCTATAAAAGGATATGCTCCTGAGTGTGACTGACTCCCATGCCCATCCTTTGAACCACTTTTAGCCTCTCCTCTCTACCCTGTTTCTCTATTTGTTCTATTACTGTATAAAAGAGTGAAATATTTTCTGCAATCCTGTATTTTGTGTTGTATATATCACATATTTTATGCAAAGCAAATAATTTTCACTTTTGTTGAGTCTAAAGTGTATTTGATGATAAATGAAGAAGCTCTATAATTTGAATTTGCTGATATGGTAATGCTAGATTTAATTTTAAACTGAAGCCTGAAGGACTAGTAGAATCAGAGAAAACCTTGTTTTTGCTTGGATGTCATTGTTTACCTTGAACATGAAAAATAGAGTGTGTAGCTAGAAAGCTCAGAGGAATAAAAAATAATAACCATCTTGATGCCCTGGAAATAAAGGGAAATGATAAAGCATACACCTACCAGCTCCATGATCAGTGATTTTAGCTATTGGCTAGACATTTAATTTAGTGTAAAAAATGGTGTGTGATGATGCTTTAAAATGTATATCTGCAGACAGTTTTCTCATCATTATTTATTTTGATATGCTGTCAACTGGCCACTTTAATTTGTACTGGTAATACAACTTGAAATTATCTCATGAGCATACACATATATACCGTGCTGCCCCCCCCACATGTAAGATTGTCTTATAAACAAAACTTTATTATACTGGAACTGATATATTAAGGCTAATCTATGATAGCAGTTTGCTTGAACAAGCATTTAGAAGAGGAAAGGATCTCTTAAAAGGTGTAGTAAGTCTTCCCGCCCGCACCCACTCCCCCCGCCCAGCCCTTCTACTCTCCATCACTGGGGTGGATTGGGGGTGGAGAAATAACCTCAAGCCAAGTGAGTTCAAGATCATAAACGCTATGAGGAATTGCAGTTCTCTGAAACTTCACTGTATTAAAAATAGCATCCTTATTCCCTTACCTTCATCTTTGTCCTAGTTCTTTGCTGAAGGATGCCATAGTTTCTTTAGTATTTGTAGTTTAGGAGAATGTGGACCAGTGCATCTTTCTTTTTTCTCTTACTTTCTGTACTTGGGTTATCAGTGACAGGAAAGTTAAAGGGACATCCACGAGTAATGTACAAAAACATTAAAGGAAAGCTCTTGAGAAGTTAACTCTGCCATATTTATTAGGCGTTAGTACAGTCATTAATGTTGAGTTAATTTCCTTTCTGGCAGGCCCTTAGGAGTATTTCTTTCTTCTTTTTCTTTTTTTTTTAAATTATAAAAAGGTAGGTTCCCTGAAACATTGATATCTCTCAATGGTTCTAATTGATACAGAGGACTGTCAGACCTCTGGGACCACAGAGGCAAAGCTTCTGCTTTCTAGACCACTTTCTCTGCTTTTTTTCATCCTTCCCTAATTGTTTTCATTTTTGTGATTGAAACCTCTGATTTCAAGGAATGGAATCCTATAGAGCCTTGATTAGAGAATGGCCACAGTAAAATGTCAATTTTCTCATGTTTTTCTAAGTAGCACACTTGAATTCGTGGTACACATAGACCACTCTCTAGAGCTCACTTCCATTTGCTCCTTGAGGGCAATTTTCTCTCCACTGTTCTCCTAGTCGGTGTGATTAGCATAGCTGGCTGATGTTAGTAAAAGTACTCATCTCTTAAGTTTACTGGTAAAGGACTTCTAACCGGTTTCTACTGGATTTCCATCTGTGCAACTCTTCATCTCTCTCCTCCATCTTGTGCCTATCTGCCCATCGTGCTTTGTCAGTAGCCTGCTACTGTGTAAATATCAAGCTGGAATGGTGCTTGAACAAGAGAAACTTTTTTTAACAGGCAATTTTTGTACGTCTGATCTGACATGAAATTAGCCACTTGGGATAAGGCCCTTGGCTTAAAAATGTCTTTATTAGGTAGGAAATCTTTCTATTGAACAAGGACTGGTTTTTCTTGAGGATTAATAACTGAATAACAAGCTAGTGTGTGTAATGATACAAATCTCCCTCTTTTGGGGTGATCAGTAATACCAAGTTTGTCAAGTGGCCGTGCTCTGGGTCTCTTCCCGTTGTGCACTCGTGCCTTACTGTTTCACTGGAAGATTGACCCCTGGTTCCTCCCAGGACAAAACAGTTCTTCCCTTGAACCAAAAGATCTAGCTACTACAGGCAGCGCCCTCTACTGAGCACTGTGCATAGACCTGAAACAGGGAATACAATCTTTATGAAGCCCTTCCTAAAAGAGCAACAGGGAATTTAAGTCATACTGCAACTGAGGCTGTCGGGCAATAAAGGGGGCAAGAGGAGTAGAAGCTAGCAAGGGAGAACAAGCCCTAACCTTAACTGTGTTCTCTAGACCCTGTCTGGTAGGTCCCAACCCTTTTAGCTAACGCCTTGCCTTCTCTGACTGGTCTAAACCTGGTCTCCACCATCTCTAACCCCCTTTGAAAAAAAATAAGTTTTCCTTTTCAAAGCAATATCATCACTATAGATGTAAACCTTATTCTGACTTGGCAGTATGGTGAAGTGGTTAAGGCATCAGACTCTGGAGCCAGCCTGCCTGGATTTGATTCTCAGATCTGTAGTTACTGCAACAGTAATTTTGGGCAGAGGATTCCAGATCTTTGTGCTTCAGTTGCTGCTTGTGTAAATAAACCTTGGGGACCTTGTGAAGAGATTTAAGTGAATTAGTATTTATAAAGCACTTAAAACAATACCTGCCATGTGATAAGCTCTTTTTAAGTGTTTGCTATGACCGTAATGATGATGATGATGATGATGATAATGACTTAAAATATAATCCTGACTGATGTGTAAACCACTCTCTTCTATCTTGTCCTATTGAATACAGCATCCAATCACTCACTCAACAAATACTTGTTAAGAGTATAGTATGTGCTAGGCATAGTATTCTATCTTGTCTCATTCCCAATAGGCTCCATACTGTGAGTAAAACCAAAACTGATTATTATAATCTAGCAGTCTGAATGCCTGCCCCAACACTTTGTTTGAAATATGAGAGTGTAAATGGCTTTTAGTCACACTCTTTTAAAAAGATTAGTGCATAACTTTAGCTTGGGTCGTGTTGCCCTGGAAGTCTGGGTCCTCTTGCTAAGTGGCAGGATTAGATTCCTTTGATGCTAAAAGGGAGCTCGTGGTCACCTGTGCCCGTGCGGTGACTCTGCTCCTGAGACTTACTGCTGGAAGGATTAAGACCCCTTTGACCAGAAGAGGAAGAACTAATTTCCCTGGGGTGCACAGGCTAGTGCAGTAACTCCATCTTACTCCCTTTCCACATCATCTTGTGCCACACACCACGAGTGTTCAGTGGTCCTGGACAGCATTAACGTTTACTTATATTTTACCCACACTTTTTGAGTCTTTTTTTTTTGTCTGTGTAAAGGTGTACTCATTTGGGGAAGAGAAGAGCCTACTACTAATTCTACTCCCACAACGAAGTGGACTAAATGGATAGCGTACTGGGGAGATGGGAAGGTATTAAAACTTTAAAAAAGGGGAGGGAAGTTATAGAAAATGTAGGGGGAGTTTTTCAAAAAACAATTGTTGCCTCATCCCAGGGCTGCGTCAGTCTCACCCTGTCCTTACTACATGAATCCCAGAGATTCTTGAAGGATGGGGTAGTAAGAACCACCCTTAGGTTATGCATTGGAATTGATTTCCTCATCTATCTTCTCATAAAACAAGGAAGCAGAATGATATTCAGGTATGTACTAGACAGAAAAGAAGAACAAAGAAGCCCTAATTATGCATGAGGGCATGAGTAGTCCCATGGCTGTAATTCCAAGTGTTGTGATAGGCATGTGTCAGAAGCATATACATTGGCATCACTGTCTGTGTGGTGTTTCCTTTAAAAACGATAATTGGCACTCCTTTTTTTCATTGTGCACTCCTTTGGTGTACATATAACTTATATGTAGGCTGTAGCCTATACACCTCTTCTCAGAATAAATTTTTAAATGCATAAAATAACATATATAGAATTACAAGAGAAACCAGTCATATTGAATACAATTATCAAAATATTTAAAAATTTATGATGCTCTATATATGTGCTTTTTCATGTTGTATTTAAATATATTAAATGATGTGATTTGACGTTGGGTCTAAAAACAGCCATGATTTCAAAGTAGTGTTGAAAATAAAAAGTATTTTAAGATACATGGGTGACCAAGTCACAGGAATTGCTAGTATGATTGTGGTTTTTTGTTTGTTTGTTTTCCTTTTCATCATAATAGAAAGAGATGCTCAGGCAGAGGGTAGCAAAAATAAAGATGTATTTTTTTCCTTCCGGTTTACATATATTCCTGAATTGTGTGTGTGGGCCCTCGGGTCCCTGAACCCCAGGCCCTTGGGTCCCCGAACCCTGTATTGAAGCAGCCCTGAAGGCTGCAGCACCAGAGTGGGAGTATTAGGATCAATACAGTGAAAAGAGTGGAAAATTCCATATTGTTGACACGCTCTTTGATGATGGAAACTTACCTTCCATTTTGGAATTTTTTTTTAATTCAAAGGTATATGATTTTGTAGTAAGATATTCTTCAAACTTCTAGGACCTTTTCATTTTCCATAATAGTGCCTTGATTTTTCTAAAAAATCATAGAACCATATGATCTTTTTGATTTAACCTTTGAAAACTTGATAACATAATAAGAGACAATTTAGGATTATATTTTTCTATTCTGACATATATGTTTATCCCTCAATATAGGACTTAAAATAAAATGTATTTCCCTACCTTTCACAAAGTTAAGCAAACCAATCACTTGTTTCTGATTGTACTTCTCTTAGTTAATCTAAAATGCTTAGGACCATTAAAATAAACATTTGAATGAGCCAAGTAGTTGGGTAATAATGCAAAGGGATATGGTGTACAGTTTGCTCTGGTGTTCTTGCTATTCTTTGCACTAGGTTATGGACGTTATAGTTTCCTATTCTGGTTCTAACCTACAAGACTATGCTCAAAGTTTGAGTTCTCAGTTTTGGTAATTGCTGTTTACTCACATATTTTGATCTAAATAAAGTTTTATGTTTAATTGCTTAGTTCATTTAGAAATAAATCCTTGGAGGTAATATGCCTAGAACCTATAGATTTTCTTATTTTGTTGTCATTTTTAGATCTTAAGTCCTCATGCCTCCTGACATCCAGACTTATTTTCCCCACTGTATTTTATTTCCAGTTGCTAAATGCAATGAACACAGTCAGACATAGTCAAGACAAAAAGGCCTGTGAGTTATGGGTGATTGCTTTTATGTATTAAGGGTGACTGTGGAGGGTCTCATTAACACGCACAGCATGGGGACTTTTCGCAGCTACCACACAGAGCTCAAAAACCCACTGCAAAGCAGACTTGATTGTTTATGTCTCAGTATTTTTATTTGGAGCTTCGGAGGACGTTAAAAAAACTTCTTGGGGCAGGTGGAATGCCATATGGCACAGGGACTGGACCACCGCCATAGCTTTAGAGATTTATCAAAGCTTCTCCTTCTAGTGGGAGTGATATGAATCCTTGGACTGCTTCCATTCAGTGATGACATTCATGTACAGATCGGCAATAAACTACTTAAAAACAAAACACAACAGCAACTGTTTAGAAAGAGACTTCTTGTTTTAATGTATGCTTATTGATAGGCCCTGGAAGAGAGCATCTTTGTTAACAGTGTCTTTATTGGGCTCAAAACTTTTGTACATCTATTGACTTGTCCAGATTTCATACAATACTATGGTGGGGTAATTTGGGGATGGGGGTGGGGGCTATAGATGAAGTGGTTTTCTGTATCCTAACCAAATACTCCAAAATTCAGATGTTATGTCTTCCTGTCTCTTTCTCACACACACACATTTTCACATCTATGGAGAGTTCTGAATGCTGGTATAACCTGTCAGTGGCAGTGTCTGGGGCCTGCCGGAGGTAGCACCAGAAGTCACACTGCTGTTTGAGGTTTACCGTTAGCACAACAACCTTACTTACCGTGGGGTTTTTATGCCAACCTTGAGGCAGGGTGGAAGGAACTGCCTTCCCGTACCGCTTGCTACAGTGCTCCTCATGGTCTCTGCAGCAATGGTGAGACCAGAAGCTCGAGAAGGAGAAATCAGGGGAACTTTTTCAATGTTTGAGAGACCAAATGGAGTATAGAATAGAATATGGAGAAATTGAATATTTGTAATTATGTCATTCACTTCAAATTATAAGTGTGTATGTACTAGAATACTCCATAATTTGTTCTATGCAATATAATTTTTGTAAAGAAGGAGGCTGTCATTTTATATGAAAATTGGCACTGCAGATAATTTAAAATAAAGATTAAAGAATGTAGAAGAACCTTTACTTGTTGACTGAATTTTCACTTTTGTTTCCCCCTATTTCTCTTTGATTCCTACTGCAGAATCTTAATTTCTCTCAGGAAGACCCCAGAGTATTCTTTGATTCTTGATGGCTGCTCACACACCTGTAATAAGTAGTGAACCATAATATGAACAAAATTATCTTCCATTGAATATAAAATATAATAACTATCATTTATGGGCACTTTCTGTTTTCATAAATGAGCTACACACCTTGTATTTTCTTTATTATTGTGACAACAGTGCAAAGTAGGTGCTACCATTTCCATTTTATAAATGCCGAAAATGAGGCAAAGAGAAATTAAGTAACTTCCTCAAGTTCCTAAGTGGCAGAACTGGGTTTAAAAAGCCATTATCAGTCAAACTCCAGAGTCAGAGAACTCCAGTTCTCTCCAGAACTCCATGTTCTTTCTGTCTGCCTAAGTTCTGTCTCTTGTTGCATGGCAAATATTTCCTAGGGATTTGTGATTTCTTGATTTGGGCACTTTGCCCCTTCAAACGAAAAGGGCCATGGGATCTCTATAGAAGTCCTATGGAAGGAACTGCTCTTTTAACAACAACAAAATCTTACAAAGGAGAGGTCATGCTAATGTACAGCGTCGCTGTCTAGGAAAGTGCCAACACAACTTCTGGCTGTAAGTCTGAGAATATAGCTTCTGCTTGTCCCAGTTAAGCTGTGAATGCATATGCAGTCATTTCTCTTTATAACTCTCTGTGGACAGAGTTTGCAATATCAGATGTGAGATGATGGAAGTGACTCCCAGGAAAACGAAGCCAAGGAAGCTGTGGCCTAAAATATAAACTCTTTTTTAAAAACTTGTTTCCTTACTGAGCTTGCCAATTTCCATAATTAGTCAGAGGCAATTAAGTACTTTAATTAGTTTGATCTTTATGGAATTTCCAGCATATTTTTGTTTTATAATCAGAACTAAATTTGAGTATATGACTAATATCCCTTATAAAGGCTGACGTTAACATGCATCAAAATGGTTTACTTCCCTTCCAGGAGAGAGATATTTTATTGATTAATTTTAACATGCATTTCATAAAAGCACAGTGTTTATACATTATTACTTATTTGAAATACCACGACACCCATCTGCAGGCAGCATGGGGTTAAGCAGAACATAATGGCTTTTCTTCATTTTTTGGTTTAGATGCAGGCAAAAAGTAAACATTTAAGATGCATTTACAAATACTTAATATGTCTTAGCATTTAGTATAAATGATACTTTAAATTTTTGGTGTAAAATAATTGTTAATATAAAAGTTTATGTAATCTTCCAAGGAACCAATTTAAGAGAAAACTCTCAACCTATGTCTGTAAGATTTAGCATTCAAATCGTAGTACAAATTAAGGTTGATTTGATTAGTGAATTGCTGACTTCCAAATTTCAATTTACATAAGCACTTGACAGAATCCAAACTACTTAGAAACTAGCCTGAGTTCTCTGACTTTCTTATGCATGTCTCTGCTTCGAGGTCCGTTGGATATATAATGAAGATCATTTCTTTTCTTTCTTATTTGCAACTAAATCCATTCTTGAAACCATGACTGGCCTAGATTCATACCACACTATCACCTTCACTCTCCACCTGAGAGCTTTTTTCCTTGAGGAACATGATTGATTTTCTTTATTTTCTTGACCCTTAATCATTTTTCAAACTTATTGCCTTTCTTTTTTCCTTTTCAGTTGGTAAATAAACTGACAAACTCTATCTTGGATCCAAGCTGAAGTTTTGAAAGACTCTGAGGATTCCTTTGAATGGAAGGCCTCATAGAGGTTGGAGGGCACTGGGCTCAGTAGCACCCTGCCTCCTCAGCAACTGACTCCTGTTGAGACTTTGGTAGAGCCTCTAACTTCCTTAGATCTAATAGGATCAAAGAAGTGGTAAACACCTGGTGGTAGTAGAGACTAGAAAGCAAACAATGGATTTAGTTCCATTAATCCTCTTGACTTGGTAGCCGGGAGTTCTGCCCCAGAGTTCCATTGAGCATGCTAAGATAATTGAGTCCTGAACACATGACAGTGATGGGCACTTAAAGAATTGACTTTACTGAGGATGGGACTTGGGAAAGAAAAAAAAAAGATTCTACATTTTATGTATCAGTTACACACTCGTTCCTGCTTTTGCCACTTGAGGGAAAGAAGTTGAAAAATCTCTTTTCAAAAAAAGAGACAAAAAAAACCAATCTCCTAAATATAGGGAACAAACTGGTGATTACCAGAGGGGAGGTGGGTGGGGCATCGGTGAAACAGATGAAGGGAATTAAGAGGCACTCATTGTGATGAGCAATGAGTAATGTATAGAACTGTTGAATCACTATATTGTACACCTGAAACTAATATAATGCTGCATGTTAATTATACTGGAATTTAAAAAACAAAGCAAAAAAACCTTAAACCTACAACAACCATATGACCCATATATTCCATTTCTAATTATTTACTAAAAGTAAAAAAATATGTCCACACAAAATAAAACTTCTTTAAGTGTCTTTTATTTATTTTTATGCTTATTTCTTTTGTTGAAGTGAGAAATAGCTGTGTGTATTGAAATGTTTATTTTTAAAGCTTTGAATCCAAAGAATTTTATTCAATATTCATTCTATTTGTAAGCAAGGTTTGAGCATATCTAAAGTGACAGATTAGCTGGCTACAAAATTTATAGCTATTGGTTTTAACTGTAAGAAGTAATCAGAAATGTGGAAGCAATGATAAGAAGGCCTTAGTGTACTTTATTCTTGTGTTAGCTTTTATCATGTTAGTAAAAGGAGTTACAAGTCATTTTTTGTTACGGTTTGTGGCATACAACTAGATTAAATAATATTGGTCATTTGTTTAGGATTGTATAAAACCTTTGCATTTGTTCCAGTATCCACTTTCAAAATTGGAAAGTTCAACTATGTATTTTTGGGCATCGGAGCCTTCCTTCTTGCCTCTTATTGATCATCTGGATTTGGACTCATTATTGTGCTGCCTAAGAGTGTCTGTGTATGTGGGGCCAATGCCTGCGAATGAGTTTGGGGGCACGCATAAGAATACATGTATTAGCTACTCCACATTGCCTTTGCAAACCATTACCTCTCTCAGCATTTTGGGGTACTCAAATACACGATTCACTCGTTTACCATATCTATTTATTGAGCACTTATGATGTGTTAGGTGATATTTAGAGGGTTGAATATATAATGAAAAACAAGGCAGACAAGATCCCTGTTCAGAGCTTATATTCAGTTAACATTCTATAAACATAAATGAGAAAATATCAGAATACTGGCAAGAAAGTATAGGGCTACTTAACCAGAAGCATGTTTCTTAGTTAGTTAGGGGAAATATTATCTATTTCTACTTTGGAAAACCACATGAAGATCTTGCTTTATTTATTCTCCAGCCAAACACAAGAGAAAATTGGGCTCAGTGATCATTAGATTTTTTTTTTAATGTGGATCTTAGATGTATGTGCAAATTGTCTACTTACAACAAAAATAGAATGGTATTAAGGACGTCAGTTAATGTATACTCCTAATTATATTGAATAGGTGTACATATAGTGATAATAATGGTAAAATGAGATAGTCATAATGGTATAATAGATAGTGTAGAGATAATGGTATATTTGGTGGCTGTAAAAACTAAATATCCCTTTCTTTTTTTAATAGCGTCAACTAAGCACCATACTATATGTTACTTTAGTTTGCTGGATTTAGCTTCAAAGAATAACATTTTCTACCCTGGAAACATCATAGGAAGCTAATAAACAGTATGTCAAAAAATTGTTTCTTAATTTATGCAATACAGTACATATCCTGTATAGAACAGCCAAAATGAAAAAAAAAATTGGAGGCTTTGTCAATATGTATTGCATAATCAAATCAAAAATAATTAGTACATTTGTTTCAGCACAACTTTATTTTTTGGTTCTGTGATTCATGGGAAAGATACTTGCTGGTTATTTAGAGAATGTAGATGTCCGCTAGCTAGTTGGAAATGGCAATGTGAAAAGCAGTTAGCATATTCAGGCCCATACTATGTTCCATTCCGGGTATCAGGTGCTTTCTTATTTCACTGGTTGTCAATATGACCCCATTTTTACAGTAAAAGAAAGTGAAGATTCAAGCAAATGCACACAGGCAATGTGAAAGCTAGGATTCCATTTCCTGCCCTTTGACTCCTGAGTCCCTCACAGGCCCTTACATTCTGCAGCACAAAACCTCCGACCTCATCTTCCTGTCATATTTGATGTTTCTGTATGTAAGTAAAAGTAATCGCACAGATACTTAACTGTTAGGGAACATTTTAGGGCAAAGGCTAATCTAGGTAAATTAAATTTGTGGGTCATATCCAAAGGTCATTATAACAATAGTTTTAGTTACTTCATGAACTAACGGATCTACAATTAGTCCATAACAACATGGATCTTTAGTTTTATATTCTGTTACTCGATTTGACACCTACAGCTTTGAAATTTGGATATGTGTAAAAGATAGAAAATAATAATAAATGGAGAGAAGGACAAAGAAAAGAGGACTGATTTTCAAAAAGTAGGGCAGTTTGATACTCGATTATTAAGTCAGGTTTTTGTTGTCGTGAAAAATTATCCTTGACCATTTTTTTAATGAATTTTTTATGCAGAACTTTCAGGATTCAACATTTTTCCTATTTTTTTCATCCATATTCACCAATGAAATTGAGAATTGTTGGTCATCAAATGAGGTGCGTATTTGGTATGAAAATAATTGAGTAGGGCACCTGGGTGGCTCAGTCTGTTAAGCATTTGCTTTTGGCTCAGGTCATGGTCTCAGGGTCCTGGGATCAGGCCCCATGTTGGGCTCCCTGCTCAGCAGGGAGTCTGCTTCTCCCTCTGCAACTCCCCCTGCTCGTGCTCCATCTCTCTCTCTCTCTTAAATAAATAAATAAAATCTTTTAAAAAATAATTGAGTAAAGGAAAAGATACTAAGGTGACACAGATTGTCCTTTTCTTTCTGATTTTCATTATGTTTATAAAATAAATGAGATTAAGTAAACAGTGTTCTCTAACTGGAAGAGAATCTTTGAAAAGCCATGGTAATGAAAGAGTCCACACCATGGACCATTCATTTTTCTTTAAGGTTTAAATGAGTTTAAGTTATTTTACATGATTTTTAGGTAGCATATTGTGATTTTCATGAGTTAGCACAAGGTGAAAGTTTGATGCCTTTTTGTCAGTCTGCATTTGCTAGTAGATTTACAATATGCTCTATGTACAATATGCTTAACAAATGACATTCATATGCCAAAACTAAATTTTTTGACACTTCATTTCATGTTGGACACGTATATGATACTTTAAAAATGTAGATACTTGTAGATCATAATAAGGCAACTACATTTCTCCTATTGACTTGTTTAGAAGTATATTTCCCAATATAAAGTCACATATTCTGCTTTTCATGAAAGAATACATGTATTTCTTAAACTTAAGTTTCTCCTTTGCTCTATGTACTTTTGTTTTTAAAGTTCCACGTCACAGATCTATTTTGCTTTTCTTCAGGTAATATATGATGTTGTGAACTATTTGATTCCCAATGCCATATGTACTTTTTCATAAATAAATTATAGATTCTTTTTGACAACAAACCTAGAATGATTATTGCTTAAAAATGTATATATTGTATAACTTAGGAATTAAAAGAATAAAGAATCTACTTAAACTTTAGTGAGTTTACAATCTATGCATCAGAGAAGGAAACCCCTAGGAAATGACTTTGATGATAATAATAAATGATAAATGATATGAAGTCTTAGGTAATATAGTTCAGATACCTCAAAAATTAAAACTCAAATGCATTAATTCTGAGAAGAATAATGCGCTGATATAATGGAAGGGTTACCAGAAAATATTTTATTTTGCCTTTTGTCCCCCTTTGGAGTAATCCATACTTTTTTTTTTTTGGCTTATTTATCATGTAAGTTTTCCTTCAGTATACAGTGTTACACTTCTTTTTTTTCCAAATTCAAGAAAGCTTTTTATGGCCCATGATTTTTAAGGCAAACATTTCCATTTCTAAGTTGTTAGTGATTTTTAAACATACTTATTGAGTTGCATTTCACAAATTATACAATTCACCCATTTAATATATACAATTCAGTGGTTTTTACCGTATTCACAGATATATGCAACCATCACTGCAGTCTATACTAGAACATTTTCATCGTCTGTAAAAGAAATCCAGTGCTGTTAGCTTTAACTTCACTTCCTCACATCCCTCCTGCTTAAGAATTGTAGAGATACAACTGATTATTGTATGTTGATTTTGCATCCTGCAACCTCATAGAACTTGTTATTAGTTCTAATAGCTTTTTAGTGGGTTCTTTAAGATTTTCAATATACAAGAGTGTGATAGAGTTGGTTTTAATTCTTCCTTTCTGATATGGATGCCTTTTATTTCTTTTACTTGCCTATTTTTTCTGGCTAGTACCTCTAGTACAGTGTTAACTAGAATTGGCAAGAGCAGATATCCTTGCTTTGCCTCTGATCTTATGGGGAAGGATCCAGTTTTTCACCATTAAGTATGATGTTAGTTGTGGGTTTGTCATAGATGCCCTTTTTCAAGTTGAAGATGTTCACTTCTATTCCTAGTCTGTTGAATGTTTTTTGATATTGTTGGCCTTTACCCGCCCCACGGTCCCCCTGCATCCCCCTGGCCCCTGTGAAAGGGTGTTGAGTTCTGTCAAAGGCTTTTTCTGCATCTATTGAGATGATCATGTGGTTTCTATTTTTTTATTATTTTGGTTTTAAGTACTACATTAATTGATTTTTCAGATGTTAAACCAACCTTGTATCCCTGGGATAAATCCCGTTTGATCATGGTATAATAAATCTGTTTATATATTACTGCATTTAGTTTGCTATTATTTTATTGATTTTTTTTGCATCTATATTCGTAAGACATATTTGTTTGCGTTTTTCTTGTGATGTTTTTTGTTTGGTTATGGTATCAGGGAAATACTGGCCTCATAAAATGAGTTAGAATCTGTTCTCTCCTCTTCTATTTTGTGAGAGTTAGTGAAGACATTATATTAATATGTTTGGTGTACTGTCAGAATGGCTAAAATTAACAACACGAGAAACAACTGGTGTTGGCAAGGATGTGGAGAAAGGGGAACCCTCTTGCACTGTTGGTGGGAATGCAAACTGGTTTAGCCACTCTGGGAAACAGTACGGAGGTTCCTCAAAAAGTTAAAAATAGAACTACCCTATGATCCAGCAATTGCACTACTAGGTATTTACCCAAAGGATACAAAAATACAGATTCGAAGGGGTAAATGCACCCCGAACCCCGATGTTTATAGCAGCATTACCAATAATAGCCAAACTATGGAGAGAGCCCAAAGTCTGTCAACTGATGAATGGATAAAGAAGATGTGGTATATATATCTACAATGGAATATTACTCAGCCATCAAAAAGAATGAAATCTTGCCATTTGCAATGACATGGATGGGGCTAGAGAGTATTATGCTAAGAAAAATAAGTTAGAGAAAGACAAATACCATATGATTTCACTCATGTGGAATTTAAGAAACAAAACAGAATATATAGGAGGGGAGAAAACAAGAGAGAGGGGGAAGCAAACCATAAGAGGCTCTTATTGATAGAGAACAATCTAAGGGTTGATGGAGGAGGTAGGTGAGGGATGGGCTAGATGGGTGATGGGGATTAAGGAGGGAACTTGTTATGATGAGCACTGGGTGTTGTGTGTAGGTGTTGAACCACTGAATTCTACTCCTGAAACCAATATTTCACAGTATGTTAACTAACTAGAATTTAAGTAAAATTTTCCTGAAATAAGAAAAAAAATGTTTGGTGTAATTTGATGGAGAAACCATCTGGATCTGGGCTTTTCTTTGTGAGCATTTTTTTTATTGCTACTTTAATCTTTCATTTTTAAAAAATTTTATTTATTTATTTGAGAGAGAGAATGAGTGAGTGCATATGCGAGAGAAAGCAAATAAGCAGGGGGACGGGCAGAGGGAGAAGCATACTCTCTGATGATCAGGGAGCCCAAAGCAGGATTCGATCCCAGGACCGTGGGATCATGACCTAAGCTGAAGGCAGATGCCTAACTCACTGAGCCACCCAGGTGCCCCTAATGTTTCATTTGTTATGGGTCTTTTCATATTATCTATTTTTTGAGACAACTTCAGTATCATTTGTGTCTTTCTAGGAAATTGTTTTATCTAAATTATCTTATAAGGTGCCATTCATATTATTCATAGTTTTCCTTTATAATCTTCTTTATTTTTGTAGGGTCAGTAGTAATTTCTCCTTTTTCAGGGTAAGTTCTACTTTATGTAAATTATGCCTTAATAAAAAAATAAAAACAAAATTATTGTCTTACCTATTTTTTTATTTAGTTTTATAAAGAAAAACTCTATTTCCTCCTCTACTCTCTAGTATTACCACACTTACAACACTTCTGATGCTAGATGTGTAGGTTTTCCCCATACTGACCAATTCTCCAATACCATCCGGATGTCATCCAGTTCAGCTCCATTCTGACACCATCTACCTGGAGGTTAGCGTCAGATCTTACAAGTTAAGAGCTCAGTCCTATAGACTGCCCCCACTTCAGATACCACTCACAAGTCCCCCGTTTTCACCTGTACTTCTGACCAGCCAGATATAAATCAGGGTTCCCACTACTCTCTCATCAGGTTTAACAGTTTGCTAGAATAGCTGACAGAACTCAGGGAGACACAGACTTATGTTTACTAGTTTATTATATAGTAAAGAATCTGATAAACAGCCAGATGGAAGAGGTAGATAGCTTGAGGTCCAAAAGGGTCCTGAGTGCAGGAGCCTTTGGCATGTGGGTGTGTTCACAAACCCAGGGGTCTCTGAATCTTTTAATTTTAACTCGTATTTTTAAGGAGGCTTCATTATGTAGGCATGATTGATTATTAACTCAGTCTCCACCTTCTTCCCTGCCCCAGAGGATGGGATGGGGGAACTGTTAAGTTCCAAACTTCTAACCATCGCTTGGTTTTTCTGGTGACCAGCCTCCATCCTGAAGATATCCCAGAACCCACTAAGAGTCACTTATTTGAACGAAGATTCTCCTATCACCTAGAAAATTCCAAGGGATTTAGGAGCTCTTTGTCGGGAACTGGGATCATAGACCAAATATTAGAATAAAGGTGCTCCTAGCAATTTGTCATGTAGGAAATTACAGAGGCTTTAGGAGCTCTGACTATGGGGACAAAGACAAAATATATATTTCTTATTAGGTCACAATAACACAGTCTTCATATCAACTCCTCGAGGATAGATAATCTTCATTTTAGAGAAGAAGAAGAAATCTAAACATGGAAAAACATGAGGGCTTACCTTGATGCCAGGGGAAAAGGTAGGATCTTTTTCATTCAGATTTGGTTTTGTCTTTCTCTCTTCTGGATGAAAATGGGATTTTAAGTCTAACTTTTAAAATTCAAAAGTCAGAAAGCTTTTATTCCTATTGGTTGTTAAGGTAAATTTTTTCAGTCTCTTAAATATGGATAGTGGCTTCAAACATAGTTTTTGTTCCAGAAGTCAGACCTACCTATCGGTGTTAACTCAGCTTCCCCTGAACTGACCTAACAATACTGGAGCTATTCTGCCTCTTCTCTTTGAGTGGGTGAGGAAAGTTTGTAGTTACGGTGGGAGACAGTGAGATGGTACTTTGGCTTTTTTTGTTGAATGTGGCTAAGCCAGGATGGGGGAAGTGTTGGCTACTTTAGTAAAATGTTTTCCTTGACCTTCTGCTGGCCCTCATACTGAATAAGTCAGACATGGAGGCAAAAGGTTGCAAGGGGCTGTGTTGTTAATCCTAATCTGTCTACATATAGTTGGGATATATAGTGTCATGAAGACTCTGAAATGAAGGCAGTAGTTTTTTCTGACTTTCACTTAATTTTATATATGTATATATATATATATTTTTTAATCATTTTCAGTTTAATAGAGCTCAATAGTTGTTATCATAAAATGTAAAGGCTCCTTAAGGCAATAAGAAATAATTCAGTGCCTGTTGTATGCCTAGTATTCCACCAGGGGTCTTATCTATCTTTGATTTGTTGGCTTTTTATTCTTTATTGGAAAGTCCAGCCCACTTAGAGGAATTCTTTAAATGCTAAGTTTTATATATGTACACCTCCCTTGCCTTTCATATTTCTTGGTGACCATTTACTGCACAGGTATTGATTTGAAAATATCTTTCAGATTTCTTTCTTGGCAGTTTTAATTTGTGCATCTTTGCCAAGAAGGGATTATATTTGTTGCCGTGCACATGCTTTCTGGGGCTGTGTTCTTTTTTTCAATAATTGTTTTACTAGAGTCAATAGGAGGCTGGTTAATAGTTTTTCATATGGTAATAGAATTTTCTGAAGCAGAGAAAATGTAATTGTGAAATTTAAAAATAAGCAAACAAGGGCCAGAAGATTTAAGCAGTATATTTCCTGTAAGTACTGTGAACTTTGAAACCAGCAATATGTTTTTGCATTGGGGGAGGTAGTAGCTTCAAAAATAAAACATACAATAAAAATATAGATTATAGCTGTAGGCGGTATGCATATAAAGATGCCTCTGTGTGTACATGGTAATATGTGTTCAGTCATAGGTTTTGTCACTCACCAGCTCTAAGTAGTCATTAAACCCCTGTCTGCCTCAGTTTTAATAATACTTACCTTGCCCATCTCATTTCTAAGTATGTGATGAAATTAACTATGTGAAAGGACTGAAAATCATAGAGTCGTTGAATTGTGAAATGTTGTTATAAGTCTGTGTTTATAACCAATTCACCATTGATTTTAGGATCATTTTAATGAGACTGAGGCCAGGTTCCCAAGATTTTAAAAAATATTCTTGGGACACCTAGATATCTCAGTCAGTTAAGCGTCTGACTTCAGCTCAGGTCATGATCTTGAGGTCCTGGGATTGAGCCCATGTGGGGCTCTGCGTTCAGCGGGGAGTCTGTTTCCCCCTCTCTTTCTGCCCCTCCCCACCGCTTGTGTGTGTGCTCTCTCTCTCAAATAAATAAATAAAATCTTAAAAAAAATATTCTTACATGAGTGTGTGTGTATGTGTATGTGTAATTTTCCTTTATGATATTAGGCATGTAATGAAATTGAAGGATGGTGTTCCAGGCAGATGAATGCCCATGAGAAGTGTTGATATTTAGAATTCATTTTAAGAGATGTTTAAAGTGATAAGTAAGCATTGTTACATTAATATATTTAGCCTCACTAAAGGTAGATATTTTTAGAATAATTTGACTTTAGATTTCTTTCCCTTTTTGGAGATGAGAAGATCATGAAATAACAGAGAAAGGCTGATTATTGCTTGTGGTTCTCTAAAATGTTATAATAATCTTATAAGCTTCATATCTGAACTACATTTTCTTTATAGATATGGTCCATAACTGATAAACCTTCAACTCTTCTTATTTTCATTTAGTATATGGATTACATTTCACTCCTGGTTTTCTTCTGATAATAGCATAAACATCCTAGGATGCACACTGTATCTGCTCTTCTGCTAGAGATTGGAAGTGATGCTGTTACTCCAGAAATGCATTCACTGTTGCTTTCTTTCTTTCTATCTATCTTTCTTTCTTTCTTCTTTTTTTTTTAAAGATTTTATTTACTTAACAGACAAAGAGACAATGAGAGCAGGAACACAAGCAGGGGGAGTGGGAGAGGGAGAAGTAGGGAGCCCGAGGCGGGGCTCAATCCCAGGACCCTGGGATCATGACCTGAGCCGAAGGCAGACCCTTAATGACTGAGCTACCCAGGTGCCCCTCACTCTTGCTTTCTGATAGGGGACATACAGGTTATAGTTTATTGTTCACCCAACCATGAGGAAGAAATGAGTGCATAGGCCCCAAACCATTGTGGTGGTCACAAGTTGTTCAAGTAATATATAAAAAGCACAGACTTTCTTGGCAGCATTTTTCTTCTATTGTGCAGGCACAGCCTTAACATTCTCAATACCTTGAAAAAATATGAGAAGTAGCTCACAAGCGATCTGTGACAGAATGGCTGTGAGAGGCTACAGTGTGGACAAGTAACTCAGTGATTTAGGTTATCTCAACTTCTTGGCACAGCAGTGTTTATTCCCTTGCAAGCACTTGTACTCAGTCCTTTGTAAATTGTTATAGGAGATTACTTAAACACTTCTGTAGAAATTGTTAACAGTAGCCCTGCCATTGTGCCCCTGATAGCATGTATGTACGGGACTTGATTAACCAATACATCCATCGTACCTAAATGGCAGCCATAATAACTATGTGATGTGTTTGCCATCATTGTACAGTTGAGGAAAGTAAGACAGAGAGAAGTTGTATCACTTTTCACATAGGTACTAGCAAAGCCACATGTTAAACTCTCAAGAGTCCAAGCTCTTAACCACTATGCTACGCTACTCTCTAGTCATTTAATCAAATTATTGGTTATATTAAATGTTATTTCGCTTAGAAAATATAGGAGGTACATGCTTCATGTTACCAGTGAGGAAAGTATACCATGGGGCATACTAGTTAATGCTTGGGAGCGTTTGCAGTCAGTACAGTCCGATCATGTGGGAGAGAGAAGTAATCATACACATCTGCAGTTTTTTTCAGTTTACCTTAGGTTTAGAATGTTGCTTGTGGTGGGTGAAAGTGGTAATCCTTCCATTCTTTCTATAATTAGGTAACTTGAAGAGTGAGGCATTTTGGCTGAATTGTGCATTGATTCTATTGGATGACATGCACTATCATGAACACAGAACACACATTGGAGATTAATGTAATGTCATTGTTGACAAGCTACTTAGAGCCTTGTGGTAAGCAGTGTGGCCTTTGGCAAATTAATTTCTTATGTGAGTATATAAGACTCTTGGTCTATAAAATGAAGGGATTATTTTGTTCACATTACACTGTGCAATGAGTTCTTAATTATGAATTACATATAATACAATTAAGTATAATAAAATAAAAATTAGGTGGGCATACTCCTACTTGATGCCAACTTAGTGCTTCTTAATTAGATATTGAATCCTTTTTTTTTGTTTTTCCTTTTTGCATCAGCTAATAATTTTGTGTGTTGTTAATTCTTAAATTTTTATTCATGTAGAAAGTTGTTTTAGAAATGTCTTTCAAAAATCATTTGGTAAAAAAAAATTACTGGGAAGTGCAGTATTTAACAAATAGGCTTGTATTTTATCTAAAGAGAGACTGAGTTGTTAGATGCCATTGCCTAATTATATTAAATTCTGAAAAAGGAAATTCAAGTTATTAAAAATCTTTCTGTGACTAGAGCACTTTGGTAGTGATGTTAATGCTTTGAGAGAAAGCTCTACTTCTAGGAGATTAGAATCTCCTGGGGCTTTTATGACCTAAACTCTGTTATTCTTTGCTGGAATTCTTATTGACTTCATGTATTGTTCATGTGTCTATAGCATATGGTGCAATAACAGACCCTCAGCAGGTTATGCTTCCTTCTTTGCCATATAGAAAACAATAGTACTATATTACATCTATTGTCAGCACAGTGGTTTTTCCAACACTTTACCATGTATTTTCTGCCATTTTATTAATTTCAAGTTGATTTTAATTAATTTGATGGTATGTTGCCTTTTAAAAATGTTTTTATTATATACTATATATAACACCAGATTGAAAAAGTGTTGACAGAGATAAGAAATTGCATCATCGAGTGTTTCAATTTGTAGATTAAATTCAGTATTGAATCCAACATCAGTAATAAATAAAGCTGCTGAGTTTCTTTTTCTTTTTTTCTTTTCTTTTTTTTCAAAGAACTTGAAGTTGAGTGGATTCTGCTTAGGACCCAGCACTCTGGTGCATATTTGTATTATAAAAGTCTCTTACATTTCGTACTGTTGAGCAAACAGATTTAACAAGTGACATATATGATTTCTTTATTTTTGCAATATAGTCTCAGCAATACTCATGTTCACAATAATGAAGAAATTCTTCAGGGCCTATATTACTTTCTTGGTTGAGATTAATAGTGTTTTCTGTTAAGTCAGAGAAAAAATTAC